>NW_026596240.1:13776237-13849735 GCF_907164565.1 Psammomys obesus | reverse complement strand
TATGTATGTATGTATGTATGTATGTATGTATGTATGTATGTATGTATAACATTTGGCAGAACTAAATTATGAAAACTGTAATGCTGGAGTCCTTGGTTGAAGTTTTTAGGCAGAGTGCTCTCTTCATGGATAGGCTTTCTTTTAGCTGTTCTCATCAATTGGAACAGCAGCATTTCTGTTTGGGACAATTCACATTGTAGCTGTTCCCAAAAGTTTTCACTTTGGGTGTTCTGGCCTGAACTCCTTTCCAAGCTGACTGATTCAAACTAGCTTCTCTTGGCTTTTGACTAAATTGTTCTGTCTGGCCTCAAACTGATTCTGTCAATATGTTTTAATCTTTTGGCTCCTTCTCATTTTCTGGCTCATTCTGTCTTTGCCTTTGTCTAATTTGTTTTTCTGCAACATGTCTTTATAAAACTGTCCCAGTAATCAACTCCTAGTAAAAGCTCTCTGTGAAAACATCCCTCCCCCTCTCTCTCTGTACTCCCTTTTTTTTTAATTTTTATTTTATTTTTTACTAATTGCAGTTTATTTGCTTTGTATCCCACCTGTAACCCCCTCCCAGTTCCACCCTCCCTCCCTCATCTTCTATGCCCCTCCCCCAGTCCAAAGATAAGGGAGTTTCCTCCTCCCCTTCCATCTGACCCTAGCCTATCAGGTCTCATCAGGACTGGCTGCATTGTATTCCTCTATGGCTTGGTAAGGCTGCTTCCCCCCTCATGTCGAGATAATCAAACTCTTAAGTAGTATCTTTTTCTTGTCCTGTTCTCAGAGAGTTGGGCACATCTCATTTCTATTCATTGTGTCAAACCTTTCTCTAATTTGTCACTTTGTCTGCCCCTCAATTAGACAATACTTTCAAACAGGGCTGCTCCCTTCTAACCATACCTTCACTGTTTCTGATTAAAAGTGTGTACTAAGGTCATGTCTGTTTTCTAATCAAATCATATTGTAATCCAGAGTGTATCTGCATTCCAGCTGGATCATATAGACCTAGAAGGTCTTTGGATGTGATCCCTTGCCAGAGCAGCCATGTTGCTGTATTAAAATACCTCTACAGGACAGGGTCAAATCCTAGCTCCTGAGCCAGATTATCTGTGAGTTTAAAGGTATGTGGTAATTTACCAATATAATGTATATATAAAAGATCTACTTCCCTGTATTACAGAAGATAAGCAAGTGGTTATTTTTTTCATAAATATTAGAGAAGAGGAGAATCCAGGGGTTTGGACTGGAAAAGAGATATTTTGAGCCCAGTGATGGACTCAGAATATTTAGCAGAAGTAGACAAAAAGTGTGGATCAAAAGAGCCTTGTAGTAGGATGGGGGAGAGAATATTCTTTATTAGCCAGAAAAGAGGCAGGCCTGGAAATGCTGGACAAAGAGAGAAGGCATTTGACCTGGTGGAGCTGGCATCTCCAGTGTCCCACTTGAGTAGGCTATATATGGCTGGGAGAACTTTATGTTCCTTTCAGAAGTCAGTAGACACATTTTTGAAAACTAAAGGAGGTTTGGTAATCAATCATGGGGTCTGGTCTGATATATAGGAAATATGTTAACCTTGTTACATGGTGTCTGAGTTAGTGTTCTGTTACTGTGAAGAGATATCGTGACCATGGTAACTGTTATAAAGGAAAGCATAATTGGGGCTTACTTATAAATTCAGAGGCTTAGTCCATAATCAGCATGGCAGGAAGCATAACAGCATTCAGACAGACATGGTGCTGGAGAAGGAGCTCAGAGTTCTATATCTGGATCCTCAGGCAACAGAGAGACACTGAGCCTAGCTTGGGCTTCTGAAACCCCAAAGCCCACCTCAATGACATACTTTCTCCAAAAAGACCAGACCTACTCCCAGTAAGGCCATACCTTCTAATCCCTGTCAAGGAGCGCCACATCCTAATGCCCAAGCATTCAAATATTTGAGCCTCTGGAAGCCATTCCTATTCAAAGCACCACACGTGGGATAGGGATACCTAAAAACATCACATAGATGTATTAAAAGACCACCAAGGAGGGTCTTTGGATGGGCCAGCCTGAGTGGTACCCAGTGGGGAGGAGGGGTGTTTGGTAAGGTAAGAGGGTCCAGACAAGGGAGAGAGGTCAGACAAATGTCTTTGTGAGCTCTAGGTTACCTTTTGGAGATGAGTGAACTTGAGCAGCGAGCAGCAGAGTGAACAGTGAACAGGAGTCAGGAAGAACTCAGAAGTTTATCAGAGTGCAGGGAGGGAAAGAACAGAATTTCTGTAAGGGCAAGAGCCCAGAGAAGAGGCTGTAAGAACCCTGAGGCTCAGTAAAGATGAAGGGCCATCGGAACCCCAATAGTAGAGCTAACTTCCAGAAGGAGCCCCAGAACCCTGAGAGCGTTGCACTACACTTTCCAGTCTGTCTTCTCCCCTATAGGAAGACACCATGCCCGTATTACATTCCGCCTTCAAATAGGAGTGGTGCCCGATCTGTAAGGTGTGGAGCAAGTGTTGAGTCCTCTGCCAGTGGGCTTGGGGATGTTTGGCACTCAGTGGGGTGCCTGCTGAGTCATCAGAGCTTAAATTTTTGTGAGGTCTTTAGAATCTACAAAGATGAGTCCCCAGTTGTCTTTAGTACCTGTATCTTACTAGAGGAAGGTACAAAGCAAGAACACTCGTATTTGGTGCTGTTGCATAGGTGCCATCTTGACAATACACACCAAAATCTTTATTGCTTTATTGTAAACTCAAAGCCAGTGCAAAGTTTCCCTTTTTTGCTATTGTTCTGTATTGGTGAACAAAGACAGTGCTTTGCCAATGCCCTAGTCAACTGGCATTTGCACTGACAAGGTTAAATCTAGGAGTTTGCGGCTTATTCTGCTTCTCAGTTTCTGGACACAATTGTAGAGTATATCTCTGATTGATTGCAGTAAAAATAAAATCCATACAATGGCTTCCAGATGTTTTCTAATACTCTGCTGATGAATTTTTTTTAAGTATCAGGATGATGTTCAAACATAAGACTTTCAAACTAAGAAGACTTGCTTCTGTCTGTATTACCCTTTTTCTACTATTATCCAGCCTCTATTTTGAACAGTTTTTAGACTATAGATTCAGCACCATTTCCTTTGTGAAAGTCTGTTCTTTGATTTCAGAATTCCAGTTCCATTTGGTAGATTTAACTTTTTTCTTTGGCTTAATGTAGATCTTCAAAGCTTATTATCTTTACTGATTTGAAATTGCAGGTGAGTGCCTGAGTTGTAAGAATGTCTTTGGGCCACCAAAACATAATTTTTTTATGGGATGATATGTAAAAATACAGTATGTTCATTCGTTTCTCACACGTTTTTACCCGATGGGTAGCAGAGGAGTACGTGGCCCTGCCAGGTCACGTGCTTTCATGTCAGTTACGAGAGCAGAGAGGAGGTCATGTAAGCTGCACTGACATCCAGTAGTGGTCTTGCCCCGACGCCCTGTGCCAGCATGAACGTGGGTGAGTGTGAGCACAGCTGCAGCCTGCACGCTGGGCTGGATCTTCACTCTGTCAGTCCGACTGGAATTGCACTCTGGTACCCAAGAAGTGGGCACACACACGTACACATGAAAGACTGGGCAAAGCTCTCGAGGGCCATCGACTTCTAATGTTTGGCCGATTGAAGCTGAGTGTGTCTATCTTGTAAAGGATGCTTCCTCAGTATATTAATGTCTTTGCATACAGTACCTCTGTCAACACTCTGTAGAGATGGCAGGGACCTTTGTTGTCTTGTCACTTTAGCTAGTTGGAGTCAAGCACTCAAACCTGACATTAATTTATTTATACAGATTAGAATAGCCACTGGTTATTTGCCAAGTGTGTTTTTAGAAAGCATCATGTCACTGACTCAGTGTTTGGTTCTGTTTTTTGTTTTTGTTTTTCCTCCTGAGCTTTGTGCTGTTGTTACAGGTTTTTAGAAAATAATTTATAGAATATTCCATGCAGAGCCTTTGAGTCCTTTGAGATCCCAGTGGATCTCAGGAAGTGGCTGGCTTATAAAGCAGGAGTAGTGCAGGCTTGGAGCTTCTTTTAGCTTAGGAATTGAAGCTAAAATATGAAGACTAATGTATTCAGCTTTATATAGGACTATTTGATCAATTATTTACCATGTACAGTTTTTGTTTATCACAATGTGTTCAGCAAAGAAGAAATGAAAATGTTAAGTAGGATATTAAAATCAATAGATGCTATATTAAAAAAAAAAGACTGGAGAATTTGAATTGAGAAAAGTTTAGGTTTAATCCAGAAGATTAGAAGTCTATCAGATAGTTCAGCCATCTTAGATCAAGGTAATAACACTTGGGTTATCTAGCAGCTTTTTAAGAACAGCCTCTGGACCAGTAGTGGGGCTTCCAAAATCAAAGCTGAAGCTTTGGTGCAGAGGGTTACCTGCATTTTGCTTTAAGAGCTGCATGTAGTGACACATGCCTGTAAGCCCAACACTTAGAGGGTGGAGGTAGGAGGATCAGGAGTTCAAAGCTAGCCTAAGCTACTGCAGATCTAGACCTAGTCTTCTCTTCATCGGAGCTGGGTAGAGCTTTACCGTTTGCTTCCGTTGTTCAGTATGAAGTGAAGTGCAGAAGATTACAAAAGAAAATTCTGTGAATCGGAAGTTACTAGAAACTAAGTAAGTGAGAATATTTGGAAGAAAATTTGCTTGATTTAATGTAGGAGGAAAACACCAACAACAAAACCTTGAGGACTACCACCTGTAATTGTTTTTGTTTGAAAGCTGTCTTAGCTCCCATGTGACAGGGTTGTGTGCTGTGATTCAGTGTCATTCCTTGTAGGTGTCTGTGTCAAGCTGTGGGGTCCTCTTTGTGAAAGTGTTGAGGTTACTCATGTTGTGGGGTTCCAAAGCTGCCACCTAAGGGCTCTCCAACAGCATTGTTTCAAGCAAGCTTGTTACCTAGAACATTTCCCAGAGCTGTGTGAGCCCCCCTGTCTGCAAGTGCTTATATTTCATCTCTACCAACTTCTCTCTAGCTGTCAGAGCTCTGAACTCTTACTCATTCTCATTCAGTTTCTTTAGGGGACTATTTTATTTTCTCCAGGTTTTTTTTTTTTCCATGAGCCTTACGGATTATATCTTTGTAGGCATTTTTTTCCTTCTTATTATGTTTATGTTTATGTTTATTTACATTCTGGATAATTCTCCAGCTCTCTTTCTTAGTCCACTCTGTTGTATATGACCCTTTGGTATGTTTTCTTTTCTTTTTAACGTAGACTAGCCTGGAACTTACTTTGTAGCTCAGACTTTTCTCAAAGCTGTGCTGGTCTCCTGCCTCAGCCTTAGAGTTAGCCTGAGCCAGCATCGCTTGTGCTGTCGTCCCCTGTTGACTGTTATCTCCAGCAGCAAGTCTCCTGACCCCCTGCAGTGTTTTATTATTTCACGGGGATTTCACCCTTTGTGTCAGCCTGTATTTGTTGGGCCTTTTAAAAAGTTTGTTATCCCGGTTTCTGTGCTTCCCCCACCTCCCACTGCAAAGATTTTTTTTTTCTCCTGAGTTGTTACTTCTTTAACCAGATTTAATTTTTGAATTTTTTTTTTTCCTGCTCTTTAATGGGAACAGCCTCACACCCCATGGGAACTCCTAATGCTCAGAGAATCAAAGCATCCTCACAGCTGCTTTACACTTGATGTTGGTTCTGTCTTATGTGTCTCAACAGTCTCAGAGCATAGCTTGGGGATTCCTGTACTGCATGGCATTCATGAATTCCAACATCAAACCCATCCTTGCAATTAGTTTCTTTTGGGTTAGCCAACTTTCCACTGCCACCAGCTGTACAGAGGAGACAAAACTCAATGGCACCTTGTCCTGATCACCTGTCAATGAGAATATAGCCTGTCGGGCTTTTTATTATCCAGACTCTAGAACTGTATTAGCATTAACATTTGATATATAGCTGTTAGACAGCTCTGACTTCTCTGGTCTTCTCTGACTTTTCTTGGTATTTCTAGCAAACAAAGACTGCCTTTTTTTTTAAAGCATGCTTTCATTGTGTTTGTGTGTGTGTGTGTGTGTGTGTGTGTGTATTTAAAATAGTATATCTAATTCATAATTTCTGTGTTTTAAATCAACCCAGTGTGCCACATTTCCCAAGATAAAATTTCAGTTGAACCTTCTATTTTTACTAGTATTACCTGTATCTGTATAAATATGAAGTAGGCATAAATAACTTATGAATATATATTTTATATAATAATATAAAGTGTGCACATAATTTTCAGTTATAATATTGTAAAACTAACAAATTTAAACACTTACAGCCAATAAAATTTAAATGAACAACATTGGCTTAATATTTTCAGTATATTTTTCTGCTAACTAAGTTGCTGTACCTAGCATGGATCTTGTACTAGCATGAATCATGATGTTGGTATGATTTTCTTCACATGTAGCCTCCTGTGAGTACTGTCTTTGTACTGTTTCGTAGGCTAGTTTAACTTTAACTTCATACAGTTAAAAAAAAAATATATATATATATATAACTTCATACAGTTATATATGTCATAGCTTGCTCGTATAAAATATTCTTGACTTGATACCAGCTTATCTGTAAATACAAAGGCACTAAAGTACTGAAATCACATAAGTGTTATGATAAGTTAGACAACCTTGTTTTATGATCTTTGTGATTATAAAAAAAAAAAAAAAAGAAAAATGTTATTTTAGAAATTCCTATCAGGAATCATGGGGCCTATCTCTGGAAGTGAAATTGAGAATCTGTGATCTGTGACATACATCACCAGCCTTCGATATTCATGGGAGACTGGTTCCAGCCCCTTCTCTGCTGGTAGCCATGCGAATCTGTGCATGCTGAAATGACCAGAAGTGCTTTCCATTTGCATTTAACCTGTACATAGCTGCTGTGTACTTTGAATAGTCTGGAGAAGAGTTTCTTAACACAATGCAATGCCACACACACGCACGTCACAGGTTAAGGAATTGTGCTCAGGAGAAAGTACACATGGAGAACAGGTGCAGTTTCAGCATTCCATAAACATTTTTTATTAATAATTCATTGGCCGTAGAAACTGTGGATCTGGCTCACTGACTGTAATTGTGCCATGCCTGCAGGAATTCAGAAAAGCAACTTCTGGGAGTGTTGTTTGCCAACAGCCTCATAGCAAGTACCCTTATCTGGCAAGTGAGGTGGACATCTGTCCCTGTTGGTTTATTTATTGCTTGTTTGTTTTTTACGTCTCCTGTGATCCACTGGGTGGTTGAGACTTATCTAAAGTCCTGATCCTGCTGTCTAGACCTCAGTGCTAGCATTCTGGTTGTGCCACACACAGCCATGCTGCTGTGATTCTCTGTTTTGGAACTTCATTTATCTCTATGTCCACGTGGATGTGTAACATCCACAAAATTCTTCTGAGGTATATTAGTGTAGTTTTAATTCTTTTCCTAACATGTTATCTTTACTTACTTACTTAAGTTTGAGAAAGAGTCAAATATATCCCATGTTGGCCTGGAACTCTGTAGCCCAGGCTAGCCTAGAACTTGTGATATTACTGCCTCAAATGATAGTATAATCCCAAGTGCTGGGGACTGTGGACACCTACCACATAACTCATTCAATATTTATAATTCTGTTATACTGGGATCTCAGATCTAGTTTTCTTTTTCTGTGTGATCTTAAAACTGATTAATAGGCGGGTTCTGTTTGTTTTTATTTCTGTTCTGTGTCAAAAATAAATGTGTTCAACTTCTTAAGAAATGGACACATTTTCTAAAAGGTGTTGTGCTACTAAATTTTCCCAAAAGCAGTGTCTAAAAAAAGCAACTATGAAAATTTTTTGCCAGTGTTTACTTTTGTCTTTTTTTTTTTTTAATTTAGTCTAATGAGAATTTCAGTAATACACACTGGTATTTTCCTGAGTGTTTGCTTTCAGTTTCTCCGACATGTCATTGTGATGAGCATTCTTGAGTTCTCCTTGCTTGTTCATAGTCTTCTGTCATATGATCTTCTGTTAAATTTTTTCCCTCATTTTAAAGTGGATTGATTTTATGGTTGTTGTTGTTGGTATTATTTAATCTA
Organism: Psammomys obesus; assembly: GCF_907164565.1. NCBI lineage: Eukaryota > Metazoa > Chordata > Mammalia > Rodentia > Muridae > Psammomys > Psammomys obesus. Next base: position 13,841,689 of record NW_026596240.1, on the reverse strand, counting down.
AATTACATTTTTATGCCTATTTTTATACATTCCTTAGCGAGGCCATTATTAACAGAAGACTTTCATTTTTATTAGGTTTTCCATAACAATTTTGAATTTAATCATTAGAATATGTATGCTATAAGAATTACTTCTTAGCCGGGCATGGTGGTGCACGCCTGTAATCCCAGCACTTGGGAAGCAGAAGCAGGTGGATTGCTGTGAGTTCAAGACCAGCCTGGTCTCCAAAGTGAGTCCAGGACAGCCAGTGCTGCACAGAGAAACCCTCTCTTAAAAAACCACAAACAAACAAAAAGAAAAAAACAATTACTTACTAAAACAGGTATAGATTTTTCGTATAATTTTTGTAAATTTGTAATTATCACTTTTGTGTTCAAATGTATGATCAATAGATACTTTGTTTTATTCAGTGTGTCAAAATTTTTAGGTTTATGTACAGCTTTACAGATATCTACTTGCTCACCTGCTCATGTTGAGATACACATTAGATTTAAGTATAATGAAACAGAAGTATGAAAACGCAGTGGAACCCATTGCTTAATTAATTAAAGGGGGAAATGCCAGCATTGTAAATCCTTTGGGCTTCACAGCATTGCCATGTGATATTCCCAGGGGTGTGTCCTAACTACCCATCATGCAGCATCTAATGTGTGTCTGTGTGTTCACGTAACTACAGTGTTATTCCACCTGAAGCGCCGTTACTCCTCCCAGGCTTGATGTGTCAGTCTTACTGTATTCTGTGATGGTCTGCTGCTCTCATTACACCTTCTTGTGTTTTGATGTTTACACAGTTGTTTTCTTACATGATTTGGTGGATTATTAGACGTATGAAGGTCTTGACAGCTGGGACTTTTATGTTTCAGAGTGCTTGTAGGAATTGAAATTTTCAGTTAGGTGTGAATATATTTTTCAGTAACATACGACAATTCTTCTATGACATTTAGTTTCCTTTCTCTTTTTACTCATTATTTTATATGTTAGTTTTCCCCCTTAGCTTTGTGAATTGTCTTTGTCTTTGGTCAAGGTTTTTTAAACAAGGTACAATTAGCTACGTGGCTTCATCTGTGCTGTGTGATTTCACACTGTCTCTTTCTAACTTCCCTCTATGTATATTTGCTACATCCGTCAAATCTGCTAAGTTTCTTGCACTTATTTAGAACTTTGAAAAGCTTAACTCTTGAATGTCTCCTGAAATGTTCTTCAGCCTAGAATGTTTTAAATTTTTATCTAAATTTTAGATCAAGAATACTGTTATTAAAACAATATTTTCTTAGTCTATGTGTTTTTCAGCAATACTTACTAACATCTACATTTAGTAGATGCTTTTGGACATTGTTAAACTTACCTTGGGTTCAGTTAGGTTCCATGCTCTTTTGCAGTGTCTTTCACAAAGTGTTTCTTCAAATGATGATGTTTTAAAATTGGCAAGCTGGTGATCCAGGAGAACCCTCCATGCTGGGTCTGAAGACCTGACACCTGGAGTCTGCCCTCATTTCCTGCAGCGGTTTTTCTTATGCCCTGAGTGCCCTCTGTCTTACTTTGCACCACTGGGACAAAGTACCTAAACCACACAACTTACAGGAAAAAAAAAAGATTTATTTTTGTTGGTCTGATATCATATATTTCAGTCCATTCTGCCAAGAAATCATGTCAGCCAAAAAGCAAAGAAAAAGAGTGCTTTGCACTTGGGCTTACTCCTCTCCCTTCCTCTTATTTCTTTAACTTCACCTAATCCCCCGGCATAGGTGATGTGCCACCCACATTCTGTAGAAGTCACCCTTAGTTCATCTTCTCTGGAAACTCCGTGGTAAACACACCCAGAGCTGTGCATTGTTCGCCTCCTGGGCACCTCTGCATCTGGTCAGATTGGCAGTCGAGGTCATTCAGCATGCCTCCTCCCCTGACCTCAGCTGTATGAGGTCTTCACTGACTTTGACCGAGCAGAACATCTGAGCAGTGATGCTTAACTTGTTTTGTACTCCTCCTTTCAATTCTGCATGTTCAGTTAAGAAAGAAGCCTAGTAGAAGGGAATAAAGGAAACCGTTTTCTGATGAAAGAGGAGAAACATGCTTTAATCAAAATCATCCAGAATTGTGTATAAATAGTAGAGGGCTTTTAAAGCATGCCTCTTGTTCCATATTTAGAGTTTGTTCCGTTGGGCTTCTGGCTCTGTCTTTGGTTCTGGAGCCTTTGTACAATGCCCAAAGGAGGCTCCTCTACAACTCCCTTCCCAACCTATTCAGAAGGGAAATGAAAGGATTGCAGGGAATAAGCTCATTTTTCTGACTTATGAATGACTTATAAGTGTTTTTCTTTTCAAACAGTGATTTTTTTTTGCATTTATCTTTTTTCTACAATCTAAAAATCTAATGAACTCGAAAATAGATTTCACCATTCCAGAAGGTTGATTATTGCTGAGCCTAACTCATGTTAATATTTTATGTTGAATTTTTCTATACCTACTTTTTATGAAATGCAGACTATGTAATTCTGCCTGGGAAACTCAATTTCACTTTAAATTTTTCTTAAATCATGGGCAGTCTTTATTGTGAGAGTTGTAAGAGAGTCATAGCAGAGTAGCTGCTCGCTCCCTCTGTAGCAGGCTGAACAGCTCTGCATTCTTGAACAGCTCTTGATTCCATGTCAAGACTGGCATTCGTATCCCTTTTTAATTGTGAGGGAGCTGTGTATATCCAACTAAGATTAATGAATGCTGTTAAGGTCACATGAGGGAAAGGCCAAGATTTGATGTGAGGTCGAGGTGGGTGTGAGCCTGGCTTCTCTTTAGGTCTGCTTTACTATCTATTTTCTTAAATGGGTGTGCTGCTTGTATACTGTTCTCTCATAGTGAGAGTAACTAAAGATCTGGGTAAATTCACATAAAGAAGATTTTAAATGAGGTGTTTTTTTTTTTTTCTCTTTTGTTTTTTTGAGAATCACCTCAAGGTTTTAAGTATTCTGAAATGAAGTATTTGTTACTGGCAGAGAATAAAGAAGCAGAGCACCTACAGGATGCATTTGCTCAGGAAAGCAAGAAGGCAGGGCAGCTAATGAGGTGTTTGGGAGGGAGTGTAGGCTTACTTAGGGCTGACCAGTTAGGAGCTGAGTAAGAAGTCCTCCATCAGAGTTAAAGGGACTGACTGGCAGACAGGCAGGCGTCAGCACCGTTGTGTTTTGTAAACTTTCTCCTATGGCTGTAGTGTGTTTTTTCCAAACCCACTTAATTTTTTATGAGGTTTGTAAAGGTCTAGAATAAACAATTGAGATTATACAGGTTTTCCTGGAAGCTTTGGTTAATATTTTAATATGCTCTGCCTTGTCACTTTATTAAACAGCTTATTGGAAATTTTGAAAGAGGGGTTTCTTTTTTCCTCCTCTTACCCACGTTCTAGTAGTTAGAAATCAAATTTCAAAATCAAATTTGGGTTTTAGTGGGCTTCCCTCTTTCCTTTTTTGGGGAACTCTTGTGTCTGCCAGTCACCCTTAGGCTGCTAGCTGGCATCTGGGAGTCCTCCACTTAAAACACACTTCAAGTGAAATTATAGTCCAGAGGGTGTGTCTTGAAAATGAGCCCATGATTGTAAATGTATGTAGAAAGAGACCGGGAGAAAGGGCAGGGGGAATTGGATAGGGTCAGAGAACAGGAACCAGTATAACCTTGGAGATTACCTCATCATGACCTTTTGCTCATTAATATTTGAGTCTGATTTGTTGGCATCTAGGTTGCCATCTGGTAAAATGGCAAGCATGACAGAGACTGAATGCCTTCAGAAACATTTCTGTGTTAAATGGGAAGGCTGAATGAAATTGACCTGTAACTTGAACAGGAGTTATGGAGAGAGAAAAGAAGTTTTTGTGTTTTGTGGGCAGGATTCATTCTGTGGAAGCCCAAAGTTCAGTAGCTGTTCTTTGTAGAGTATTTTATGTTTCATTTATTTTGGTTTGTAAGTCAGTTGAGGAATTGTCCACTTGCTGTGCTTGGGATGAAGCTCACCTAGCAATCTCTGCCACTCTGTGAAGCTTCTGTAGCTCTTTCGGCCTTGCAACTTTTTTTTTTTTTTTTTTTTTTTTTCATAAAATCAGATAGGGCTTGAGGGTTCATTCTGCTCAACTTAGCATTTAATTGCATGTGTCCCTTGATTTGCTTGAGAATGAAGCACACTTTCACTCCCTGCCCCAGACAGAATTACTTTCTTTAAAAGTAGAAATTCATGTAATAGAAGACATGAGCAATAAAATATTCTGTATCTATAAAACACATTTTAAGCACATATACTCAATGGCTTTTTTAACCACTTTTCCATATTTAGCACCACAGGAATAAAAATTATAAGTGTATGGCACTTGCTGAGCACTTAGTACAAGCGAGGAACTGTGCTACAAGGAGCATTGGTTTTTCTTTTTAATCCAACCATTAAAATAATCTTAGTTTGCACATGGTAAAATGGAGACAAAGGTTAAAACCAGTGTTCTAGGGCATGCTTATATATGGGCACTCATTAATGGTTTCACTCTTCATCCTTAATTGTCAGTTTTGTTTCAAAAGACATGCAGACTTTTTTAGGACGTAAAAATGTTTGTCTCGTGGTGATGGGAAGTACAGAGTGCTTAGTACTCAGACACAGGAAACTGTTGACTAGAAGACTTTCTTCAAATGACTTTCACCTCTGGTTGAATATAAATTGTAAATTATAAGGATTCTGGGCCAAGTGTGGTGTCACATGCTATAATGCCAACAACCAGGATACTGCAGTAGGAGGCTAACAAGTTGGAGGCCAGGCGGGGCTGTGTATAAGACCCTGCAATTGCTGGCTGTCACGATGTGCACACCTGTGAGGCTAGTGCTCTACAGCCTCAGGCAGAAGCGTCGGTGTGAGTCTGAGGGCAGAATGGGCTACAGAGTAAGAATGTCTTTTTAAAAAGTTGAAAACAAAAGTTTTAAAGAGGAAAAGAAAGATTATTTTGAGATACTGTCCAGGTAACACTAATGTTGGACTTTTCTTCCAGTCATAAACCACTGTAAATTTTTGAGAAAATATAAAATCATAGCATTGCCTAATGAAGGAGGTGCTTCAGTCAATGTTTGTGATATCAGTAGGTCAATAATTAGGTAAGCAGAATACCAAAGACATGAAATAAGAGAAAAAACTATCTAAAAACAAACAAAAATATTCATCAAGTTACTCTTGGTTGTTGGCTAGTTGCTAAGGCACGCAGGCAGATAGACACTGTGGGGACTTGGAAGACAATTGCTGTTAAAGACTGAGAACTGAATAAATATTCCACATGTTGCCAGACATAGAGGATTGTGTCCCTGGAAAGACCTGATGAAAACTATGCTGTTTAGTTGAAATGCCAGAAGGGCCCTGTACAGGAACTAACAACAAGGCCCTAAGAGTAAAGGCAAGATGACCATAGAACCATAGCAATGAGGTTCTAAAATGAGTCTAAAAAAGCCAAGACAACCAACTGTCTTAACTGCTTGCTAGAACAAATTTCCAAACCCTGTTGAGGCTGAGAAGTTAATCTAAACCCTGTTTAGAGTCTGAACTGCAAGGTAAAAGTACAAAACAAGACTTTCTAAAGTGCTATTAAGAAGAATAAACATTCACATAGTTGATAGGTGCAGATACTGAGATGATTTGCATGTTGATGTTAACATAAAAAGAAACAAACAAAAACAACAACCACAAACAACAATTAAAGACTCATATGGGGTGGGGACATGAGGGGGTTGTCTTAGGCTGGCTTCAAACTCTGGACTTCTACCCCTTGGGTGTTAGGGTTCCAGGTGTATACTACTGCTACTCATTTTATTGCATGAGTTTTAGAAGGTACATTAAATAACTGAACAATGGACTCAACACTGAGTTCAAGATAGTAAAACAAGATCAGATCTGTAGGAAGCACCCAGAGTAGCTATGTTAGTTCTACTTGGTAAGCAGAAATGGGAATTCAAAGTTGAGCTAGCCTTAACTATACCACAAGATCTTGTCCAAAAACAGAAGGAAGTTGGAGGAAAAAAGAAATAGGAAAGGTTTCTTGCCTCCCACTCCCAAGCACATAGAGAGAAAAAGGAAATGTATTGAGAATTATTGAAAGATCTAAAGATGCATTTTATTCACCTAGCAAACCTGAGTGAACAACAGGAAGTTGATAATGTATGTAACATGTTGAACACCAGTTCAGCATAGCATGCTGTTGGCTCTTGATATACTGTGTCTTGTATCGCCATTGTCACTGCTGCCCAACATCACAAGAGGACCATGTCACATATGACTACCCCTCAAAAAGATCAAGATTTCACTATGGTTCCTACTGAGTGCATCATAGAAAAAAAACAAAAACAAAACAAAACAAAAAAAAAACCCATGCAACTAACTGAGTCCAGGTGGACCTGTCTACTCAGTGTTTCAGGGGAGAAAAAAGAGATAGCAGTAAAATGTATCATTTAAGGAAGTGGTACTCAACGTACTTCCACACCAGAGAAGATACCTCACTCCAGATTGTGCAAGCTCATAGAGACATGTATAGTACATTGAAAGAACACTTTTTGGAGGTAAATAATGTAGAGGTTGCTGATGTTAAATGTAGAGAAAAAGAAATCTTAATGGAGTTGGGAAGTAGCTCAGTTGGTAGGATAGTTACCTAGCGTGCATCAAGCCCTGGGTTCATTCCTGGCACTGACTAAAGTGCTTGTGGTATATTACATGCCTTTAATTCTCATACTTCAGCAGTAGAGACATGAGGAGTTCAGGAGCACTCCTCAGCTTAATAGCTAGTTTGAGGTCAGCCTAGTCTACATGAAACCCTGTGTTTAAAAGATAAGAAGAATCTTTTAAAAGGTGGTAGAGAACAAAGTCACATTGAGAGGATAGTAAGAATTATAGCGGAATTCTTATAGTGTGATGGAACCAGAGGACAATAGATGAAACTTTAGAAGAAAAATAAGATTATCCCTTTATAATTATCAGTATTTACTTAGCATATGTATATTACAGGAAAAAAAAGATGAGATGCCCATTGCTAACCATGACACAGTAACTAGTACCAGCCTTGGCTTCAGGTTCTGGACAAATGCTTACTACTGGTAGACAGCCAGCAGTGCAAGGGTAGTGCTCCCAGAGAAGGAAGATAATCAGAACCCCACAATCTCATGGTGGAGAACCTGAAGAATGCCAAAACTGTTGCCCTAGGAAGACCTTAGCCAGCACTTAGAGTCACAAAGTGACTCCTGTGTTCCTGGAAGTGGTTGGGTGTTGAAGAAGCCATCTTGAGGAATACAGTAAGAAATGGGCCTTGGAATTCCTGGGAAGTTAAGGCTAATTTTTCCACATGTGAAGTAGAATATATGAGAACAGGCAAATTAATAATAATAATAATAATAATAATAATAATAATAATAATAATAATAGACAGAAACTTGCCAATGTGCAGAGGGTGAAGAGTTACCAGGACTCGCACAAAGAGGAGGGGGGATGTTCAGGATCCATTTCCCCCAAAACCTTCAGTGAATACACCGAAAGAGTAGCAAGTCAGGGCCCACGTTAAGCATTGGCCTAAGGTGTCTCTATACAAGAGATGCTTCCAACCTCCACATTCATATACTGGGGAAAAGAGGGGGGTGATAACTTCTTGTTTAAGGAGGAAGAGAACTTAAAGGTATAATCCAAAAGAATCACATCCATGACAGGCTATGTTAGAGTACTTACTAAGGGTGATGTGATTTAGGGATGGCCATAGGTTGTCATACAGAACAGCCTGTTGTTTCTGGTTGTGTACCAGTCACCATAGCATTTCTTTTTCCTTTTCTTTTTCTTTTTTTCCTCTTTGTGGTGCTGGACTTGGATCCTAAGGCTGCAGGTACCATTAAGCAAGCGGAGCCACACCCCAGCCCCTCAGAACAGTATTTATGGAGTACAAAAGTGTAATGGCCACTTCTGATGCAAAGTAGGACAGCAACTAATGATGTCTTCCAGGAGCATAGGTTGTGTTTTTAATAGTACTGAATTTGTAAGTGCTTTGAATGCTTTCATAAAGATAGTTAAATATTAATTTTAAATCTTTTTTGGTTTTTCAAGATAGGGTTTCTCTGTGTAGCCTTGGCTGTCCTGGACAGCTAAGACACTTTGTAGACCAGGCTGGCCTCACTTACATCCCTTAGTGCTGGGGTTACAGGCATGTGCCGCCACACCCAGATCTTAACTCTGTTTTTAAAATTATCTTAGAAGTTATTTGTAAATCTCAGTCTTTTCTACGAAAACAAAATTCACACTTTTAATTACATCTTGGAGGCCATTTTTCTTTTGAGTTTACAGACAAGTCATAAAGCAGTAAATACTGGCTTATAAAAATGAATTTTATTTGCCTTGTTCAGTTGTTGTCTGCAAGGTCTTCTGCCTCCTTCTGCTGACCTAGGCCTAGTCCTGGAAGCTTCTGGCCTCTATACAGTCTAACCTAGGCCCAGTACATTTTTAGCATCTGAGACTTAAATTCTCCCTTTTTTGTTCTTATTGAGCTCTGAACTGTGTTCAAATCAGCTGTTCTGGCTCAAACTCCTCTTTGAGCTGACTTATTCATTCTGGCTTTTCTCTTGGCCCCTGAATTGCCCTGCTTGGCCTCAAACTAACTCCAGCATTTTATTTTCTAATCTTCTGGCTCCTTTTCATTCTCTGGTTCGTTCTGTCTTCACCTGTGCTCTTTCTCTGCAGCCTGCCTCTCCATTACTGTCCCAGTGAAACTGCCTCTTCTCACTCGGAATTGTCCCTTCAGTAGCTTCTCTGTGCTCTCTCTTCTCATGAGAATTGGGAGTACCCTATTCTGTCAAATCTGCTCTGTTTTGTCACCTTTTCTGCCACCCAATTAGACATCACTTTCAAACATGGGTGCTTCCTTCTACAAACTACCTTTACCTTCATTGCTTGAGAGTAAAGCTTGCACCACGCTTATACCTAAGCTTTTCTTTACTTGCTCTACACCAGGCTGGCCTTGAACTCAGATCTGCTTGCCTCTGTCTCCTGGATTAAAGGCGTGTTTGAATTCAGCCAGATCACACAGACCTAGAAGATCTTTGGATGTAATCTCTTGCCAGCCAAATCATACAGACCTAGCAGGTCTTTAGATGTGATTTCTTGCCAGAACAGCCATGTTCTGAATTAATATTCCTCTGCACTGGCTTATATCTAGAGACCTTTCTTTGCTAGAATCTGTAAGGAATTTTTGAAGAGACTTTTTATGTTTATTCTCTCTGTGATATTCTTTCTCAAATTTACTTACCAGTTTTGAATATTGCTTCTTTACTGTTAATTTTTAAAATATGCTTCTTGGTCTTATAGTTGGGTTGTATGAATATAGCTTACTGTTAATTACTGTGACTGGTGGGATGGAGCCAGTATTTAAAATAATTGCAATTGATACATGTTTAATTCCAAGGCTATTAGATATATGAGTATCATAATAGGAAGAACCTTAAATAAATTATTGATTGAAGAGTAGAATAAATCCCTTAAACTTTCATATCCAGTAATGCCCATAGTCCATTGAGTGCTTTCTTAGAATGCACAAAGACTCAGCTTGACCCCAGCGCCACATAACTGAGGGCATGGTAGTGCTCACCTACAACCCCAACACAGTAAGGTCAGAAATTCAAGGTCCCCTTAGCTGCATAGCAAGTTTGAAACCATCCTGGAATATCTGAGATTCTGTCTTTAATAAAAAATAGTTTAGATGGCATTTCATTTTAATCCACTAACTTTTTGACTTACTTTTTGACTTGTTTGTATTTCAGGGAAAGGTGGCCCAGACAGCCTGTATGTCAGCTTGTAAACATTTAGCCACCTCCTTGATGCAACTTTTGCTAGAAGCAGAAGTAAGGCAGCTCACTTTGGGAGCATTACAGCAGTTCAACCTGGACGTCAGAGAGTGTGAACGTAAGTCAATGCGTCGTCGTTGCGTGTTGTTGTCACTGATGTGAAAGAAAAACCATCCATGTTCCTCATGGTGTCAAAGCTCTGCATAGTAAAGGTGTCTTACAGGATGTTTTGCTTAATTTTTATGTTTTCTATTGGCTCTTTAAAATATGTTTTAATTGAAATATAATCATATCTTTTCTCTCCTCCCTTTTCTTCATTCAGCCCATCCCAGCTACCTACCATTTAACTTTCCATGACCTCTGCAGCATACAAGTTTATGTTTTTTTATAAGTTTTTTATATTTTTATAAGTTTTTCTTTATTTATTATTATTACATACCAAGTTGTTTGTGTGTGTGTGTGTGTGTGTGTGTGTGTGTGTGTGCGTGTAATATGTATATACAAACAGTATGTTTTTGTTGGTGGTATTTATATGGTTTCACTTCCCACACTACGGGTCAACCAATAAGGGAGCTCTTCCCCAGGAGAAGCTGACTCTTTCCCAATAATGACTAGTTGCTTTATTTCATTGTAGAGGAGTATGCCTCTGTAAGATGCTCGTTGTTCATTGCTAACATGGTCATTTGGCATTGGCATTGTTTTGTTCTTGTTTATGCACTTATCTTTTTTGTTGTTGTTTTTCTTTTCTGACTCTCTTTGAAGACCAGGCTGGCCTTGAACTCAGAGAGATCTGCCTGCCTTTGTGTCCCTGAGAGCTGGGATTACAAGCATGCACTACCGCATCCTGCTCCATGCAGCTATCTTTAGGAGACATTTTCACAACAGACTCCCCCTAGTGCTCTGTCTGTCACAATCTTTCCGTCTCTTCTTCTCCACATCCCATGAGCCGTAGATTCATAAGCAGTATAGTAGGTGTGTCCCTTTACACTGGGTGTCCCCAGATCTGTTGATCTCTGCATTATATACAGTTGTGGCTTTTTTCGATGGTCTCCATTTGCTGTAAAGAAGAGGCTTCTTTGATGAGAGATGGTAGATAGATTGTTCTGTGGGTATAAGGATAAGATTTATAATGTAGTGCAAGATTATGCTGGTCTACCAAAGAAATTACAGGAAATTCTTTTCTAAGGTCATTGAGCTCACCGGCCCTAGGAAGCTGGTGAGGTTTCTAGTATCAGGCATGATTTCCCTTCTGTTGAGTGGGCCTTAATTCCAGTTAGACAGCTTTTGGTTGCCACATCTTGTCCTGCTGGTAACTGCAGTAGTTCATGGGTGTTGGAGCTGGGTTGGACTGTTTAATTGCATCCCTCCCTTGCCACTTACACTAACTGCCCAGTTTGTTTCCTTTGGTGATCTTTTAAATGATATTCACAGGGGTTTCTATTTCTAGCCATCATAAACCTCTGAAAATTCAGGGAACTGTGTGAAACAGCTATGTCCATGAGCTGAACAATAGAATACAGGCTGTAGTCTTTCAGAGAGTAGCATCACAGAAGCTGCTGTGTTTCCCTTGGCTTCTTCCATCTGTAAATACTGCTTAACAGTAACACAACAGCACTCTCACCAGTAAAAATAAAAATACAAATGCCAACAGATGAGGGGGAGAGCTAGTGAGGCAGCTGGGATGTGAGAGGAGAGGATCTGAAAATCTGCAGTGGGGCACCAGTGGGGCCTTTGGTCACCAGCAGGCTGGCAGATGCAGGGGCCCTGTGATGCTTGTCAGACACCACGGCAGCCGCTGCGATCTGTGAGGGGCCTCGGGACCCAGGGACCGTAAGGCGACAGCTGCCGAGTAAAACATGCTGTGTGCCAGTTAGACCACGGCTTGGTGCGGTTCGGGCTCCACGGAAACTGCCAGCATGTTTCTTGGTGGCACATAATTGTCATCAGAGCATGTTTTGAAGTATGGTGTGTGTGTGTGTGTGTGTGTGTGTGTGTGTGCTTGTGTGTGTGTTGTAGAATAGCTAAATTGAACTGATAGGTTGTATATTATTCCACACCTTTTTACACTTTCTATCTCCACTCAGAATTTTTCTGGACTGTAACAAACCTACTCCTTCAGTCACCATGTTGTGCCATGAATATCTTCAACTTGCAGCCATCAAACTAAAATTTTTAATCCTGTGATCTATACTTCTCCAGTACCCTCTCTCTCCTCGCCACCATCCTTTGCCTTCTTCATTCTTCACTTTTGATTTTCCTTTTCCAGATTCACACTCAAGTGAAATTGTGCAGTATTTGTCTTTCTGTGCTCTGTTTATTTCGCTTACCGTAATGGCCTCCAGAATTTCCTTCTTGTCATGAATGGCATGTGTCTTTCTGTGTAAAGACCGTGTAACGCTCACTGTGTATGGAGCCGCCGTTTCTTATCTACTCACTCAGTGATGACAGAGCCTGAGTTCATGTCCTAGCTGTTGTCCACTGTGGAAAACACTTGGTAAAGATTTTATTTTATCTGGAGCAGATCAACTACCGCATAGGAATTCACATTCTTCCAGAATGTAGACATTAATGCTATGCTTGCATGTATATGTATGTACCATGTGCATGCCTGGTACCCACCGGGGCCGGAAGAGGACATTGGATCTCCTAGAACTGAAGTTATAAATGGTTTGAGCCACTATGTGGGTGCCGGAAATTAAACTTAGGTCCTCCAGAAGGGCACCCAGTCTAACTCGAGCTGGCCCTCTGTTGTCTGTGTGATAATAGCTAGTTCCACAGATGTGCAGTGGTGTTCCATTTTGACCAGTTTTGTATACCCATTAGCCATTTATCACCTGTTTGAGAAATGTCGATTCATATCCTTTGTCCATTAAAACAAAACAAAACCCCCTCAATGTCTCCTTGTTACAGAGTTATTTGAGTTTCTTGCCTATTTTTAAAACTAACCCAGGGGCAGTCTTGCCCCACCCTAATTAAGCCTAGCAGCAAGACTTGATGAAATAAAAGTACTCTGCAAGTAAAATAAACATTCTCTGGGAATCTTGGGCTTTTTTTGAAGGGCACATAACATACTTTCAAACATGTATCATCCACAATTTTATAGCAAAAAAGCCCCCCACAAAAAAACAAACAAAATAACCCACATGGAAGGAACTGCAAAATATGACATACAGCATAATTTGAAGTAGGCAGAAAGTATTAGTGAGCCTACTAATGAAATAGATGTGGAAATGTGTTATAATAGCTCTTGAAAATGCCGTATATTTATGTAATAATTATGATTTGATTTTATTTTCTTTCCTTTAAAGTAATCTAATTTGCTGTTATTTTAAAAGTAAGGTAAAATTTTAGATGCTTTAATACATTTCAGTAATTTTTAAAATGAGCTGTTATAATTCTAGCTACCAGAAGGTAAGAGGCAGGAGCATCATAAGTTTAAGTTCAGCCTGCGCTGGGCTCCTTAGTGAACTCCAGGGAAATCTGATCTGTGTAGGAAAAACTTGTCACAAATAGTAGTAAAGGCTATAATGCATGGCTGACAGATCATTTTTCCACCTTCGGAAAAGGTGCTGACCTTTTTTTTTTTTTTTTTTTTTTTTTTTTTCAAGAAACTTAAAAAAATCAGCCAAAGTGGGGGAAAAGGCATGAGTTATTTTGAACTTAGCAACATGCAAATCAGAACACTGTGCAGTGACATTTTCAAAGTGCTAAAAGAAAAAAAAAAAAGGAACCTGTCAACCTATGTAAAACTCTTGAGTCTTTCAGAAAATATACCTGAAAAAATGAAAACTAAATAAAAGTATTTCAAATACACAGAAACTCAAAGAACCTGTAGTGAGATTCATGCCACAACAGATGTAGAAAGTAGTTTTTCAGATTTGAGGGAAATGATGCCTGTATCACACACTCCTATAGTATACACTCACTGTTCAGGGTATCCCCAGCAGTGTTTCTGCCATACCTTTTCCCAGAGTTTTGAGGCTGTGTCACTGAGAGATGACAGTTTCTCCCTGTTGAGTCTAGTCAGGTTTCTGACTTGATTGTGATGAACAGACTATGGAAGCAACAGCCTTTCCTGACTTGTGAGACTAGACTGGGAGAGAAGACATAACATCCCCGTGCTCAGTGAAATGCTGCTTGTAGAGTCCAAGGACTCCGTAATATAAGGAAGCCAAAACCAGCTCATATAGAGGTACCACACAGAGAAGGCCTGAGTGTGTGTGGGTGCAGAGAGAGTGAACCTTTTTCAGCTGTCTCATTTATTGATGATTTTGCTTACCTTTAAGTTTAGCTAATTTGCTGTTATTTTAAAAATAAGATAGAAATTTAGATTATTTTAAGATCTTTTTTCTTTTCCAGTATGAACATTTTAATATTAAGAATTACTTTTGTGGTGGTTTGAATGAAAATGGCCCCCATAGGCTCATAGGCTATAATACTACTATTGGGAAGTGTGGCCTTGTTGGAGGAAGTGTGTCACTGGGGTGGACTTTGAGGTATCAGATGCTCAAGCCAGGCCCAGTGTCACTCTCTCTTCCTGCTGCCTGCCAATCCAGATATAGAACTCTCAAATCCTTCTCCAACACCATGTCTGCCTGCACACTGCCATGCTCCCTGCCATCATGACAATGGGCTCAACCTCTGAACTGTAAGCCATCCCCAAATCATATGTTTTTCTTTATAAGGGTTGCTGTGGTCATGGTGTCTATTCATAGCAATGAAACCTTGACTAAGACAACTCTTAAGTTTGGGTCAGCTATATATTTTGTTCTATATATTTTTGTTCTAAATATTTTGTTATATCAGTTTTTTCTTTGATTTGATTGATGTTTAAAACAGTTTCTCCCCCATGTAGTAGTTCAAGCTGGGGCTCGACTAGTTGTTTTCCCACACTTTACATTTCCTTTATCTTCTTTGACATATGGAACATCTGTGATTTTTTTTTTTTTTTTTTTTTTTGGTTGGTTGGTTGGTTTGGTTTGGTTCGGTTTTGGATTTTTGAGACGGGGTTTCTCTGTGTAGCCTTGGCTGTCCTTGAACTCACAGAGATCTGGCTCTCTGCCTCCCTGAGTAGTAGGATTACATGTGTGCACCTGGTGACATTTGGAACATTTTAATATAGCTATTCAAACTATAGCTATATAGTTTCCTATATCTTTGTGTTTTCCAGCATTATTTTCTGATTAATTTTTCCCTCTGGTTCTGAGTTACACTTTTTAATTCTTTGTACTTTTATCATTGTTATAACTGAATTTTTGAAATTTTAAATATCATGCAGTGATGTTTAAATTTAAAAGATTAAAATTCAGCTGGGCAAGGTGGCACATGCTTTTCAGTACTTAGGGAGGCTTTTGCAGACGGATCTCTGTCAGTTTGAGGGTAGCCTGGTCTACAGAGCGAGTCCAGGATAGCCAAGGCTGCACAGAAAAACTCTGTCTCAAAAAAAATAATAATAATAAAGATTAAAATTCCATGTAAGTAACTTGGAATTAATTGGTTTGATACACTCAAGTGATGCTCTTAAGTATTCACAGGCTCTAGAGCAGCCTTTTGTCTCAGCCTGCATGCACACAGTTTCAAAGCACAGCCCTTTGAAGGGTTCTGTCCACCATGCAAGAGAGTTTGGAAAGACCTTTCCATCCTGGCTGTTGGAAACACTAAGTACACCTTCTCGGTTTGGGAAAGTCCCTCCCAACACCACACAGTTTTGTGCCTGTTATGGTTATAATTTGAAATGTCCCTCCACAGGCTCATGTTTTATTGTTCCTTCGATGGTGGTGCTGTCCTTTAAGACAATGGACATGAGGCTTGTAGAAGCATATCACTAGGGACAGACCATTGAAGATTATAGGTGGCCCTTGATTCCTGTATTGCTCTGCATTCTTGTCTCCTGTGCGGTGAGGGATCTCTGCCACATGCTTCTGCTCTTGTAAATGCTACCATGCTTTCCCCCTGAATTGAAACCTCAACTAAACCATATGTCCCTTAAATTGGTTGAGGCAGTTTTTTTTGGGTCATAGCAGTGTATCACCATGTATCCCGTGAGACACTTGTGGTTTTCAGCATCATCTTTTTTCTTTTTCTGTCTAGTGACTTGAATTTTTATCACTTTCTGCATTGGTTAAATGAAGGTGAAATCTAAATATTGATTGTATTTCCTCCAGTGCTGATTTGAAATCCAGGGCCCTGCCTATACCAGGCAAGTGATGTACCACTGAGCTACAGTAGTAGCCCCCAAGACCGAAGCACGACCATGCCTCCTGCACTCTAGTTTGTGTCTTTTCAACTCAACAAGACAACCATGCGTTGTTTAGGTACCCTTTCGTTTCTCGCTTTATAGAATGACCTGGAATCTGTCCCTAATAGGTTCTTATAGAACATTTTCTTTCTCTCGGGAAGGTAGTTCTGCACGAAAGTGGTCTTGCTTTGCCCTTTTCTAGTTTCTAACTCTATTCTCATAGATGTTTGTGTTGCCCAGCTTCTTCTTAACAACATTGGCATGTGTGTTCCTCTGCCTACTACTTTACGGTGCACAGTAGCACACTCATAAATACCTCGCCAAGACTTTCAGAGGTTTTTCTCGCATTATGCAAATAATACACACACTTTATTATAGAAAACATTGGGGGAAAATAAAGAACATAAAGTAATTAAAGGCTAGGGAGACTTGGTGAGTAAAAGTGCTTACCATGCAAGCATGAGGACCTGAATTTGAATATTTGCAACACAAGAAAAAACCAGGCACAGTAACCTTGTCTGTTATCTCAGATCTCCTACACAAAATTGAAATCAGAGCCAGAAGAATCCTCAGAATCTGTAAGTCAGTTTGGCAGAAGAAGTGGAAAGTGAGAGCCAACACCTGAGGTTGTCCTCTGACACCCATGTACCATGGTTCACATGTGACTACACTCACACATGAATATGCATGTGCGCACACACACATAAATATCATACAGTTTCTTAAAAGTAAAATCTCTTCATTCTTACAATTCAGAAATGGGCATAATTGTGGAGATTTCATCCAAGTATAGTAATATGCAGTAGTCAAAAATTTTCTAGAAGGAATGCACCAGATTTTTTTCACATCTAATTAGCCACAATTTATTCACATAATTGTGTCTTAACCAGCTAGTTGATAGAAGGATGGAAGCATACTTACTGGCTAGTTTAATCAAAATTGATTATTAAAGCAAGAACGAAGCCATCCTCTTGAGCTGAAGATAGAGTGAATAGAAGCACATTGTGTTGGGAAGAAAAGGAAGAAAAAAGAAGCTTAAGTTAGATGCCAGCCAATTCCACAGGAAGGAAGGCATGATGAATGAAGGAAATGACTGATTGACTGTGTCACTGTGTTTTCATAAAGCTAGGGGGCACAGGAGATGAAGGGATATACAGAGCATAAGTACTGAGAAGGGAAACATGCTGGAAAGAGTGGTGCAGAGTGAGAAAAAAAAATGTCACTCTTAGAACCTGATCCTCAAGCACATTGTACTTAGACAAATGAACAATTTCTTTTTGTGGGATCTTCAGACATTTCTGTGTCCTCAGCCAGAGGCAACTCTCCATTAAGAGTACAGAGATCATTCACTTAAAAGGTGGGAGCACACTAGTTTGCTGACTATGTTAAAGAGGTTTCTGTTCCCCAAGAGCCATTTGTATTTTGGCTGAAAGGCCATGTAGTATTGGAATAGCTTCAGACCTAGTTCAAGTGTAGAGTAACCACTCAAGGGCCTGACAGTCTTATTATTAAAACCTGCATCTATTCAAGACTACTTGTGGTGATTTGAGAGTGGTCCCATCAGCCTTCATATGGTTGAATAATTGGTCCCTAGTTGGTTGAACTCTTTGGGAATGATTAGGAGGTGTGACCTTGTTGGAGGAGGTGTGTGACTTGGTTTTGAAGTTTCAAAAGCCTATGGCATTCCCATTTAGCCTTCCTGCCTGGTGGTTGAGGATCAAGATATAAACACTCAGCTACTGACCCAGCACCCTGCCTGCCTCCCTGCCATGCTCTTAACCATCATGATCATGGACTCTAACCTTTCGAAAATCTACATCCAAAATAAATTCTTTCTTTTATAAGTTTCCTTGGTTATAATGTCTCATCACAGCAATAGAAATGTAACTGAGACACAGTTGAAGGGGCCTGGCAGTTTTACTGAAACTTAGCATCAGCATTGAACTTGAGACTAACCATTGCAGGGCCTGACACATCTACTAATAAACCTCGCATCAGCCAGGAAAAAAAAAAAAAAAGAAAAAAAAATTCTATATATTGAAGAGCCCCTGAGCTTTATTGATTTAGAATTTAACGTTTCTTTTCTGACTGGCAGTAATTTATCTGTCAAGAAACTTTCCATGGACATTTATTTCACTTGAAAAGAAAGAAATTCTATTCTATGCTTTTCCCTATAACACCCCCTTCATTTTTTTTTTTTTTTTTTTTACTTCAGATGTTCAATGGTCTATAAAAAAATCTTAAAGAATTGATACCTAAAATTCAAATAGTTAGACGGGCGTATAAAAACAGCCCAATGACAAGTTAATTGGCACTTACATCTTCCTACCCTCTGGTGTATGTGAGAGACAGTTTCTCCTTTTTGTCTGTGAGTCCTTGGAGGAAGTATCTTAATTCCCTAAAGAAAACTGTGGACATGATGGAATGTTTGCCTCTTAAGGCCTGTGCTGCCACTTTCATAGATCCCAAGCACAGAGAGGAGTCATGTGTACTAGCATGAGCTTAGATGCTCTGCTAGGATAGTGTTATCTTAGTCAGCTTGACAGAATAGATTCAATTTATCTCTTTCCTTTAAATTGACCATGCTAGCTAGTGCCTTACAATCTTGTTTATAAAATGGGAATAATTTCTAACATTGTAGGGTTGAAGTTTGGGTTAAATAAGCTAATACTTGAAGGGGCTTATTTCACAGGCTGGTAAATTCTCTGTTACCTCAGTTATCATCCTGAGAGCAGGAATAGCAGTAAGCCTGTGTCATTGGGGAAGTCTTCTGCAGATGGCTGAACATTGTCTAGAATTTGCAGCTCAATTAAGTGTGAAGATACTCTTTAGCTCCATATAAAAATCAACTTGTGCTTCTTGGTAACTGTCTTAAAAACTTCTTGGGTTGTTCTGGAAAGAATGAACTATTGGCTTTCCACTTCTCAGCTTGATGCTTTTGTAAGAAATCACCCAGTACTTCCACTGTTCTCTAAAAATAGTAACCACTGCTTAGATGTGATACTGATAGCTAATTCTTACTGGCAGGCCATCAAACAAGTACTGTAAGGTAGAGCTATTAAGAAGGCAAGAGAAAATTATTTCTCTACTTTTAAAAATTAACAATGAAGCCTGTGCTTTTCTGATGTGTGCAGATTTCATCTTACATTTTTATATTAGTTACTTCCCATTTTGCTATCATCAAATACCTGATAAGAAGCAACTTAAGGGAGGAAGGGCTTATTCTAACTTACAGCTTGAGTGATATAATCTCCATGGCAGGGAAGGTGTGGCAGGAGGAGGGCGAGGTTTCTGGTCACCTTGCACCTGCAGTTAGGAAGCGGATCATAGATGGGAAGTGGGGCAGGCTATCATCTCAGCCTTCCTCCCATGCCCAGAAACTCACCAGCTTTCCTAATTGGTGCTCAAGCACAAGAGCCCTGACAGTTTCCAACACTGTAATCTGAGATTAGGTATTAGATGTTAATTCCGTAACCTGTCCATTTAGCCAATAAAATATATGTGGAGCTACTGCTCTGCAAAGTACTGTGCTGGACCCTGAGTAAGACTTCAGAGAAGACAGTAAATGGATTTAGATCTCTGTTTACAGAAGGAACTTTGGTATTTCAGGAAGTTGAGAGCAGCCCAAAGGCTGTTTTAACTCCTGATGGAGATTATTTGGGTCTGAGCCAGCAGCTTATTAACCTCCCTAGGCAGTAGCTAGGAATACAAATTTTTGTATATTCTCATACAAAGTCAAGCGGATAGATGTAAAACTATTGGAATTGATTTTTTTTCTTTAACAATCAACATGTCCGATGTACATGTCTTTATATTTTATTTTTCATTTTTCTGTGTGTATTCAGCTTCCTAAGTTATTTAAAAGATTTAAAACATCAAATACACCAAATAATGAAACCAAATGCATGTTACATAACTATCAGTTTACTGTAATCCACCATTTTCCATTAACTTTTGCATATGAGTATCTGAACAAGAAGCTAACAAAATAAATATGTCACCGTGAATTATCTTAATGTTTTGCTTGTTTGCATGTTTTGTTGTTTTGGTTCTCAATGGCTGGTTAAACTGGGATTTGGCTTATTCTTGAAAAATGACAGGGTCTCCATAGTCTTCCATATCACCTTTTTTACCTTCGTACCTCTTATTCTGCAAGCCAGGTAGTCAATGTGGAGATTCTTCTTAATCTCAGAAGACAACATCAAAACAAATATACGATCTCGGTGAACACACTATGATACAAAAGAGTAGCAGACACTATTTGTTGTTTGTGCACTCTAATGGAAAGATGCAGTTTTTCTAGCTCCCTAACAAATTCATTTTGCTGTAGTATCAGTCATCAGGAGCTCCTGCAAAGTTTTGGGTATTTTCATTTCTTCATATATATTCACTAAAATTAACGTGTTCAGGTCTCTTTGTCTCAGGTGGAATAGTCACTGTGTGCTAGTCAGGCAAACCTTAATGAATCTGCTTATTTTGATCCCTGGATATTAGGGACTGAGGATCGTTTGTAGAGATCCCTCTGAACTGCACGCACTTAGCCTAAATATGTGCTGATTGCTGTAACTGTGCGCCTTTTTAATTTTCTCTCCTACATGTATACATCTATCTGCCTTTGACATGTTTCTCTTTAGGCATTCTCCCCAAGAGTCTGTGAGCTTGAATCATTTGTGATATAACCAACATCTTCCTAATGTGAGGAAGTGGGAAGAGGCAGATCCCTGGAGACCCCGGTAGAAGCAGGGAAAGCGTGTATGCTGTTGATGTTGCCCTCTTTCTCTTCAGCCCCTGATTCTTGCATTATATGAAGGGAGTTCCTTAAATAACAGCTTCACCTGAGCTAGGACCAAATCTGCCTCAGTCAGCCCAGCAAACTAGGAAAGTAACTGTTAGCTTGTTCCATAAATTAAGCCTATACACTTGGATGTCCTACACTAATTAAGTTGTCAATCACAATTATTTAAGTCATGCAGGAGACATAACCACTCAGTTTTCTCTGTTTCTGTTCTGGTTCCCCAGGCAACTCATATTTCCCACTAGATATATTGTTTCTGACTTTGCTTATTACCACAAGGCACTTTGGCTTAGATCCTAGTCACAGGACAAAATGCTAAAGAAACCATAATCAAGAGTGGTGTTTTTCCTTTCTGCAAAGACAACACAAGGAGAAGCCTTGTTGGCCAAAGGATCAAGAAACCAAGTAGCTCAGTTTCTGTGCATTGGTCAAGAGAATATGGCAAGTTTGTGAAGGTGGCTCAAGCCAGATCCTTCACTTCATGCACTTGGATATTAGCTTCCTCCACTAGCCAGCTGTGGGCCATGGAGAGGCTCCCTAAATTTTGCTGTCATAATTCTGTTTAGGTTCTTGGTGTAGGCATTTCTAGAAAGAGCCAAGATTTGCTGTTTTGATCATAAGCTGTCCCATGATATTAAAAGCAACCACATGCCTCATATTTTTCCACCCTTGCAATCCATATGTGGTAGCAGAATCTCAGTTCTCCAATGCTTCTCTTCCTCTGTGGAAACGTGTTCCCCTGTGACTTAAGATAATACCTTGGGGTATGCCCATTTCACAGCTTAGTGTTCATCACAAGTGCTGTCTTCTATCACCTGCTGGCCAACTCCAGATACCCTACTTTCTCTTTTGTTTAGTACCTCATTCCTCAGTAATAATCTCTTTGATGTATTATTAGAGCATGCTTATTAATAAGTGTTATTAGTCACTGTGCTGTGATACCAAAAGACCTGAATCATTTACAAACAACAGGAATAAGTTTCTTAAGATTCCTGAGGATAGAAGGTCAAGATGAAGGTACCAGAAGGTTTGATTCTGCTTCCATTTGGCCAGGATGAGCCTTCCTGGACCTAGTTAGGTCACTAATCCTGGGCCTAAGGACTAAGCCCTCAGCTTCATGCTTTTGCTTTGTGGCTTAGTCTCAGCAAATGTATAACCACACAGTAAGGATCTGCATAGGTCCAAGGTAGAGGAGGGTGTGCTTTAACACATAACTATCACAGAGCCCAGGAGAATGGCAGACTGTGCATTATTTAGGCCAAGGATAATGTTTGTCTTCTCTGTCCTGGCTCTTTGGTACCTAACATAGTGTTTGATACAGAGTATTTGTGTGGATGTATACAGCTACCAGTGACTTGTTTTCTGGCTTACTTCTTTTTACTCCAACGTTGGAAGGAAGCAGAGGTATGTAGTCCCCCGGGTAGATGTTATGTGATGTGAGGAGCCGGACAAAGATGTGCCCGGAATACCAGGTTATGTAAGTTGTTGTGCGGTGCTTTGAGTGCTCATGGCCTTCCATTCTCTGCGGGTTGCAAGGCCTCCCTTCCTCTAACAGACAACTCTCAATGCACCAGCTACATTGCACTTAAGAAGTAGCACACAACATGACACAACAGATTGCCCTTTGATTCTTAAGTCTGCAGCTCACTGGACAGGCCATGTCAATTCCCCCAGAGCCAATTTGCAGAGTCCTGACTGGAGCCAATTAACTCCAGTTTTGCCACCAACAAGCTATATGGTCTTGGGGATTCATTACTTATCTTTGGACTTTGAGCTCTATTTTTTACAGGATGAGAAAGTCACAGTAGATTATTTCAGGACTTCTGTTTACTTCCTAGAGAGACTTATTATGTGGAGAAATTATGTGGTCATTTTTTAATGTCTGCAGAGAATTTTAAGGATTAGAGAAGATAATGCATTAAAGTATGTTGTAAAGTGTATAAATATTTGTAATTGCTAAATATGTATTTAGCAGTTCAATATTGAATATGTTGATAGTATTTTTGATGTAGGTAGATGCAGTGTCCTACCCCATAGGGGATTTTCATCTGAGTATTTGCAGTTAGAAAGCAAGCTTTGAATGACCCCAGCAGTGGCCACTGGAACAAGGTGAGGTTTTTTGTTTCTGTTTTTCTTTCCTCAAGAGAAATCTTATATGTAATTCTTTAAGAAATTAAAATCTGCTTTTATATTGTTTGCCTTTGGATAATGCTGGCTCAGAACAGTCAAACCATCAAGATCGCTGTGCTTTATACCCCGGTGTAGATGTCTGTGTTGTGGGTGAGATCAGAGTTGTCACAAAGACATGATGACTAAGCAGTCCTGAATCTCAGAGGACACTACCAAGTGGATTTCCTTTGGCATTTAGGGTCCAGTACATGCATGGAGAGAAACAGATTTAAAAATAAGTTTGCGGTCTGTGAAATTAAGTAAATCTTGGAAATGTTCGTTTCCTTTAGCTGACAGCATCACTTCATGCTATGAACAGTTGTATTTACTATCTTTCTAGACACAGTCTGTTTTAATACATCCTCTAGAAGACGATTTTGAAATCCCAGCTTAAGTGTTTGTTTCTTCTTCACCTATTAAAATAGAGTAAGGTTTGTAGAGAGCCAAGTGGCTGAAGTTTAAGCTCAGTACGGATTTAAACCTTCTTTACCAGGTTAATAAAAATTAAATGAGTCCCCTTTTATTAAAGAAAATGCAGAGCTTGAAGATGCAGATTCCATACCATAGCCGGCTGGGAGTGTTTCAGCACTTTTACTTCCCCCTAGCTTCTGTCCTCAGCCCCACCAGCCAATTATAATGCAGAAACGCGCGTTCTGTCTGCCAGTTTGAAGGTCATAAGATTGATGGTGGTCTTCAAGTTTGCATTCGAGAAATAAGTTTGTTTTTTTAATTTGCAGTGCTCTGCACATGTGAAGATCTAAGGGTAATTAGTTGTTATTGCTTTAACATGATGAAGACAATAACTTCTCCATAAGAAAAGCGCCATGGTTAATAAATTTTGTGTTCTGGTTGATTGACTGGTTAATGGAATCAGAAAACCATTTTATGTCTGCGCTTTACAGTACTGCCTTACTCCCTTCTAGAAAGGTTTATCAGCTGGTCTTTGTTTTGTTTTGTTGTTTTATCATTTGTCCCTCCTCTTCCTCAGTTTTATTCCGTATTCTTATTTCTAACTCTCATTTTAATTACTACATGTGTGTAAACGTGAACATTTTCAGATGAGAACCATGAGGCTGCTGATGGTTTTGTACACAACCACTCTCAGTGCATTGGTGCTCTGTCACTTCCTCTGTTGGGGTTGTATGTTATCTATTCTTTGTAAAAATTCAGACCTGTAATGGGTCTACCATTATTTGACATCAGTTTTGGGGTTTGTTTTGTTTTATTTTGTTTTGTTTTGTAGCTTTTAATCAGCCTTTGCAAGCACTTCTTGGGAAACCTGGGCTGTTTGGCTCTCACCTGTCTCATGATGTCCTGCCATAAGCCTTTGTTTGCTGTTGTCTTTCCATGCCTATATGGCTTGCTCCTACAATACTCTTATGGTTTATCTTTCTTAGCCATGTGAGCATAAATAGAAGGCCTCCTTGCCATTAAAATGGCTATGTCACTTCTCTTTGACTGTGGGTGATGGACCCTATGCCCTCTGGCAAGGCCTGACTCAGACATGGGTCACTGAGCAGTGCCCACTCAGCAGTTATTTTGGTTTTGGGCTGAAGTTCCTTGAATTCCAGGAGATAAGGCCCTCTTTGTTTCTCTGAGTCCACTGCCAGACACCCAGCCACTTGATAGTAGATGCTGCCAACCTGAGCAGTGGGGGCAGACAGCCTGCTCTCCCTCAGCATGGCCTGAGATGCCATCTTGTCAAGAAAATGGAGACGAATCATCCTGCTCTAACCTCATCATACATCACTGTCAAAGCATGCTGCTGCCTCCCAAAGATGGGTCAGCATAAAGTACCTTTTCTGGCCCCAGATGTTACCTTGGATTGCTTGTGGGGATGTTAGTGATGAGGAGAACAAAAGGCCCATGGCATGAAGGGTCTTAATTCTCCAGTAAGCTTTTTATGTGCAGGCTTTCCTCAGACCTGCACATTCTAGCTGGTTGGGCCATTGTGGCCATCTCATCTCTGAAGCTACTGGCTGGGTCCTCTGTAAAACTCCTTAGATATTTTCTTCCTTGGTCTAATGAAAGGCTCCCTGAGGTAGACCAAGAGTGGCAGTGCAGAGCCACTTAGTCCACTGAGAGCTGCCAGGAGGCCATCTTCCTACTTTAGGATCTGAAGAGGGAGGGGCGGGATTTTAAAAGTTGCCATTCCAGTCTTGATGTTCCTTGCTTCATTATCTGCATATCTCAGTTAAGCTCTCTTATTTTTCATTCCTTATTTTTTTTTTCTCAAATTTGAGACCTGTTTAACTTTGGGAAGTGTCAGATACTAGAAAGTTCATGAAGTTCCATGTCAAAGAAGAGATTGCAGGCATATCATGATTGTGGCCACTTACTTATCTCCAACTGTGGTCTTACATTGGCTAAAGTACACTGCCTTACTGTTTGTGGAATACATCATTATATACACACACACACACATCATATATACATGTGTGTTATGTATATATGTATGTTATATTGGATGTATGTTATTTATTCATTGAGAGATAATCAATCTCTCAATGCTTTTCACTGTTTTTTTCCTTTCTTTTTTTTTTTCTTTACAATTTATTCCTTGTATATCCCAATTGAAGACCCTTCCCTCAACTCCCCCCCCAGTTCTGCCCTACCTCCATCTTCCCCCCATCCCTTTCCCCTAGTCCACTGAAAGGGGGAGTTCTCCACCATTATTGCCATCTTCCCATAGCTTGTTAAGTCTTATCAGGACTGTCTGGATCCTCTTCCTCTGTGTCCCAGCAAAGCTGCATCACCAGGGGTGAGTGATCGAAAAGCAGTTGACCATGTACAAGATAGAGGTAGCCCCTGCTCCCCTCACTCAGAGATCCACATGGAGACTGAGCTGCCAATCGGCCACATCTGAGCAGGGCTCTAGGTCCTCTCCATGCATGGTCCTCGGTTGGTGCATCTGTCTGCAGGACCACCTGGGCTCAGATCCTTTAGCTTTGTTGGTCTCCTTGTGGGGCTCCTGTCCCCTCCATGTCCCTCTATCCTCATCCCTCTCTTCCTCCATAAGACTCCCTGCACTCTTCCCAAAGTTTGGCCATGAGTCTCAGCATCTCCTTTGATTCCTTGTTTTGGGGGATCCTTTCAGAGGACATCCTGTTTCCTCTCTTCCACCGCTTCTGGTATCTGTCCTGTTTGCCATTCTGAATGAGATTTACGCATCCTCCCTAGGGTCCTCCTTAGTGTTTAGCTTCTTTAGGTCTGTAGATGGCTATCCTATATGATACAGCTAATATCCACTTATAAGTGAGTGTATACCGTGCCTGTCTTTCTGTTTCTGGGTTATCTCAGGACGGTCTCTTCTAGTTCCATCCATTTGCCTGCAGATTTCATGAATTCCTTGTATTTAATAGCAGAGTAATATTCCATTGTGTGGATGTACCACAATTTTTGTATCCATTCCTCTGTTGAGGGATATCTAGGCTGTTTCCAGATTCTGGCTATTACAAATAAAGCTGCTATGAACATAGTTGAGCAGATGTCCTTATTGAATGGCGGGGCATCTTGGGCATATGCCTAGGAGTGTTATAGCTGGATCTTAAGGTAATGCCATTCCCAATTTTCTGAGAAAGCACCAGATTGATTTCCAAAGTGGTTGCACAAGTTTGCACTCCCACCAGGATTGGAGAAGGGTTCTTCTCCACATCCTTTCCACCATGTGTTATCACTTCAGTTTTTGATCTTAGCCTTTCTGATAGATGTAAGATGGAATCTCAGAGTTGTTTTGATTTGCATTTCCCTGATGACTAAGTATGTTGAGCATCCTTTAAGTGTTTCTCTGCCATTCCATATTCCTCTATTGAGAATTCTCTGCTTAGCTCTATACCCTATATTTTGATTGGATTATTTGGTTTGTTGGTGTCTAATTTCTTTCTTAAATTTTTTTAATTAATCACAGTCTAGTCACTTTGTATCCCAGCTGTAGCTCCCTCTCCTTTGTCCCCTCCCAATTGGGACTCTCCCTCCCTCATCTCCTCCCATCCCCCTCCCCAAGTCCACTGATAGGGGAGCTCCTTCTCCCCTTCCCTCTGACCCTAGCCTATTAGGTCTCATCAGGACTGACTGCATTGTCTTCCTCTGTGGCCTGATAAAGTTGCTCCTGTCTCGGGGGGGGGGGGGGGGTGATCAAAGAGCCAGCCACTAATTTCTTGAGTTCTTTATATATTCTGGGTATTAGCCCTCTGTCAGATGTAGGATTGGTGAAGCTCTTTTCCCAGTCTGTAGGCTGTTGTTTTGTTCTGTTGATAGTGTCCTTTGCTTTACCAAAGTTTTTCAGTTTCATGGGGTCCCATTTATTAATTGTAGATCTTAGAGCCTGAGCTGTTGATGTTCTGTTCAGGAAGTTGTCTCCTATGTCAATGAGTTCGAGGCTCTTCCCTACTTTCTCTTCTAACAGAGAAAGTTTTATGTTGAGATCTTTGATCCACTTGGGCTTTAATTTTGTATAGGGTGGTAGATCTAGGTCTATTTGCATTTTTCTACATGTGAACTTCCCAGTTAAATCAGCAACATTTGTTGAAGATGCTGTCTTTTTTGTATTAAATAGTTTGCGCATCTTTGTCAAAAATCAGGTTTCCATAGGTGTGTGGGTTTATTTCTGGGTCTTCTATTCGATTCCATGGATCCACCAGTCTGTTTCTATGCCAGTACCATGCAATTTTTATTACTATTGCTCTATAGTACAGCTTGAGATCAGGGATGGAGATACCTCCAGAAGATCTTTTATTGTAGAAAAGTGTTTTAGCTATTCTGGACTTTTTTTTATTTCATATGAAGTTGAGAATTTTTCTTTCAAGGTCTGTAAAGAATTGTGTTGGTAATTTGATGGCAATTGCATTCAATCAGTAGATTGCTTTTAGTAAGATGGGCATTTTTAATATGTTAATCCTATGGAGCCATGAGCATGGCAGATCTTTCCGTCTTCTGATATCTTCTTCTGTTTCTTTCTTCATAGACTTGTAGTTTTTTTGTTTGTTTGTTTGTTTGTTTTTCGGTTTTTTTTGTTGTTTGTTTGTTTGTTTGTTTGTTTTTCATAGAGGTCTTTCACTTGCTTGGTTAGATTCACACCAAGATATTTTATGTCTTTTGTGGCTATTGAGAAGGGTGTGGTTTCCCTAATTTCTTTCTCAGCCCACTTGTCTTTTCCATATAGGAGGGCTTCTGATTTTTTTTTTTAATTAATTTTGTATCCAGCCACGTTGCTGAAGTGTTTATCAGCTTATAAGTGTTCCCTGGTAGAATTTTGGGGGTCACTCAGGTGTACTATCATATCATCTGCAAATAGTGAAACTTTGACTTCTTCCTTTCCAATTTGAATCCCCTTGATCTTCTTTAATTGTCTTATTGCTCTAGCAAGGACATCAATTCAAGTACTATGTTTAAGAGATATGGAGAAAGTGGGCAGCCTTGCCTTGTCCCTGATTTTAGTGGGATTGATTTAAGTTTCTCTCTGTTTAGTTTGATATTGGCTATAGGCTTGCTATATATATTGCCTTTACTATGTTTAGGTAAGTACCTTGTATCCCTGATCTCTCTAGGACTTTAAACATGAGCAAGTGTTAGAATTTATCAAATCCTTTAGAATTTATCAAATCATCTAAGGAGATGAACCTGTGTTTCTTTGTCCCCCCCCCCTTTCAGTTTGTTTATATGGTGGATTGTGCTGATGGATTTCTGTTTTTTGAACTACCTTTGCATTTACCTGGGATAAAGCCTACTTTGTCATAGTGGATGATATCTTTGATGTGTTTCTTGGGTTCGGTTTGCAAGTATTTTATTGAGCATTTTTGCATCAATGATCATAATAAAGATAGTTCTGTAGTTCTCTTTCTTTGTTGGGTCTTTGTGAGGTTTAGGTACCAAGGTGACTGTGGCTTCATAGAATGAGTTTGGTAGTATTCGTTTTGTTTCTATTTTGTGGAATAGTTTGAAGAGTGTTGGTGTTACCTCTTCTTTGAAAGTCTGGTAGAATTCTGCACTGAAACCGTCTGGTCCTGGGCTTTTTTTTTTTTTTGGATGGGAGACTTTTGATGACTGCTTCTATTTCCTTAGTGGATATAAGACTATTTAATTTATTTACCTGGTCTTGATTCAGCCTTGTTAAGTGCAATCGATCAAGAAAATTGTCCATTTCCTTTAGATTTGCAAATTTGAGGCATATAGGCTTTTGGAGTAAGGCCTAATGATTGTTTGAATTTTCTCAGTGTCTGTTGTTTTATGTCGTCCTTTTCATTTTATGTCGTTCTTTTCATTTTATGTCGGCCTTTTCATTTCTGATTTTGTTGATTTCGATAGTGTCTCTCTGCCTTTTGGTTAGTTTGTCTAAGGGTTTGTCTATCTTGTTGATTTTCTCAGAGAACCAGCTCTTGGTTTCATTGATTCTTTGAATTGTTCTTTTTGTTACTAGTTTATTGATTTCAGCCCTGAGTGTGATTATTTCCAGCTGTCTACTCCTCTTGGGTGTGTCTGCTTCTTTTTTTTTTCCCCCCTAGGGTTTTTAGTTGAGCCTTTAAGTTGTTTGTATGAGATGTTTCACATTTTTTGATGAAGGCACTTAGTGCTATGAATTTCTCTCTTAGCATTGCTTTCATTAGGTCCCGTGAGTTTGGGTAAGTTGTGCCTTTGTTTTCATTGAATTTTAGGAAATCTTTCATTTCTTTTTTCTTTCCTGATCCAGCTATCAAGTAGAGAGTTGTTCAGTTCCATGTTTGTGTTGTTGTTGAGGTGCTTTTCACTGTTTTTAATTAAATAAATTAAAAGTAATACTTAAAAATTTTACAGACATAGCTTGAAATCAGCAAAGTTTTCACTAAAATGTGAGGAGAACAGTAGTGCATCTGAGCCATCTTACAGGGTGCTGACCACTGGGCCAGAGCAGAGCATGGACACTGCTGTGCAGACCTGCTCTCTGCTGGATCTGTCCTTTCCTTAGTTTTGTTGCCCTTCCACCAAACTTCGTGTAATTTCTTCCTCAGGCCAGAACTGTCCTGTGTGGGCCGTGTCCGTCACCCAGGAATGCTTGATGTTTCCCTGACCTTACTGTCTCCCGTGGTTATGTGGCAGTTTATGCTGTGAGTGTTTTCTTTGCTTCACCTGATGTTTATTAGGGCTAACTCCAATCATTACTTATCTTAACTGGATTGTCTTAGAGGGTATTAGCCAGAAGACCATAGTAAATAGTATATCTTTAAAAAATTAATTTTAATTATTGAAAGTTGATAGACTTTTTCACAAGACTTTCATTGCATTTTCCTGATATTTTATTTGTTTGTTTTTTGGAACTAGGCATCTAGTTTAGGGGCTACGTTTGCCAGGCAAGTGCTCTAGTAACATAACAATCCACCTATGGCTTTTCAAGGAATCAATGCCATGTCTTTGGAGCAGTATGAATATCCATGTGTAATATTTATGTATGTAGAATTTTATTAGAGATTTTAAAAGGAACCTGTTCTAGGTCTTAGCATTTAAAGATCTCATTTCAGGTCTGCAATGTCATTATATCATCTGGTTAGTGTGCCATTGCTGTTAGAAACGTTACCCTTCTGGTTTCTCTTAAACTTTTCCTCTCTGTGTCTTTGTCTCTCCCCCCCGCCCGTGTGTATATGTAGTAAACTACCTTAGCATTTCATTCTCGTATTTCTAAGATTAGAAGTAATAAAATACTAAGAAAATGTTATCGCTAACAGTTTTTCATTTACAAAGGTGAAATTTCCAGTCATAAATCATTGTGTAGAATTTTTAAAGACTGCCCATAATGTTTCATAGTAGTGGGTGACCTAAATTTTGGTACTGTTTTCTACTGCTTTTTTGGTCAGAAGAAATAAGTATAGTAGGGTCACTGATTAGACTGGCATATTATTTCCTGTGTTGTTTCTTTGATCAGCAAATAGTTGTCAATTTTTAAGTCTTAGTCTCTCCCAGAGTCCTTCTGTCCAATGGCTACTGTGAGTAGGCTGGGATAGATGTGAAGTTGTTCACGATGGCTGAGTTGGCCACTTACCTGGAAGGAGGTAGCTTGAGAAATATGTACTTATGGGTAGTGATATGAACAAATTGAGAGGAAATAAAAGTTTACTGTATTAGGCAAGTTCTTTGTACCCACAAGTTGTTTAAAAATGAAGTCAGGTTGATGGAGGAGGCAATACAAGCCTTCATCATTGCTAAATCTTATAAAACTTAGTAAGTACTAGGTACTGGATTCCGAGAAACTGAGAACTGTCATTTTAAATGTGTTAGTAACATGATAGTGTTCTGTTTTCAAATACCACTGTGAAAGAAAAGTGAGAAAAATGCAGAAGAGAGTGTTAGACCAGAAGCAGAGCCACTTAGAAATAGGGTTATCAGTTAAAGGCAACATGCCATCTAAGTTAAGTTTGAATTTCAGATCAACAGCAAATAGATTTTAATATAAGTTGTGAGTATCTCTAAGACCAGAACTGTTTCAGATTTTGGTTTTGAAGTATTTAAATATATATGATGAACTGTCTTGGAAGTGAGAGCTAAGTCTAAACACAGAGTTGATTTGTTTCACATGGACCTTACTGTAGAAGCTAATGTAATCTTTAAGCCATATTTTTTATTTTAATTTTTATTAATTACACTTTATTCACTTTGTATCCCCCATAAACCCCTCCCTTCTCCCTTCCTCCCCTCCTAATCCCACCTTCCCTCCTCCTTCCCCACGCATGCCCCTCCCCAAGTCTGCTGATAGGGGAGGTCTTCCTCTCCTTCCTTCTGATCCTAGTCTATCAAATCTCATCAGGAGTGGCTGCATTGTCATCTTCTGTGGCCTGGTAAGGCTCCATATTTTTTTAATGCAGTATTTTTGATGCAACAGACTTGACTGTAGCTGTCATGTGAGGACACATGTGCATTCTTCCACTGAGTTATGCTAGCAACCGGAAACATTCAAATTTCAGATTTCCTATTTTCCAGTTAGGGATGCTGCATGAACATGTCTCAAATGATGAAGGATGTTTGCAGAGATTCCAAGCTCTGCAAACACATTGTTTTATGCAAGAACACCAAAGAAGATTTGAGAAAGAGCATAGTTTGGAAGTATCATGATAAAAACTAGAGTTCTCAGAGCTGATTAAATTCATGAAGAAAGTGGGTAGGTGCTGCAGAGGACCCTCAGACTGTTAAGTGTTGATGTTATCCTCTCTTACATTTTCATAACCTGGTGGTGCTGGACTCTTAGATTTTAAATAACACCAAGGGACCAAGAACAGAGAAACAATTATTAACTTTTTTGTAGCATCAATAAAGCTTGTGTAAAGCCCTGACATTCTTTCTCTCTCCCTTTTCTCTCTGAATAATTCACTTTTTCAGTGAAATTCAGCTCCCTTAATGTTGAGTTGTGTTTTAACCTAATCCCAACAGTCATACTGCCTGAGGCCTGCCCTTCCCTCTGACTCACTGGAATCTCTGTCATATGTCTTTTGTCAATGGATGGAAACAAGATGTAGCATAATCCCCTGTTCTGGCAACTAACCAGAAAGAAGGGCGAGGTTCTCCACTCTGCCCTACAAAAGCATTTTTGAAGGCTATTTCAACAAGGACCATTTTAAAGACAGAAGTGCCTTTAATACTTGAAATGCTTATTCATCTCCTATGCTTCCTACTACTTAAGGTTGCCCTTTAAAAAGAGCAGTCTGTAGTGGGAAGAAATTGCTTGTGTACCTTGTTCTTCAACCCTAAATGTTCCCTAAGTGCCATTGTCTCTCTTCCAGTAGTTCTGGAGTGCTAATGTCTCCCACCTCTCCAGGGCACCTGCACTGCGCAGCCACCTCTGACCCCTCACTGAAAGCTTCCAGCCCAGATCATTTGAATCAATGGCAGAGATTCTTATCTTCTTGTCTGTGTTTTCATGTTGTTCTTTATTTATTTGTTTTTATTTGCCTGATATTGGGGGGGAAAGGAAACTGTCATCCCACGTGGAGTCCTGTGCCTGTTATGTGTTCTAATGCTAGCACTTGACTTTTGACAAAGAAATGTATTATCCATGGATGCAGAGTGACAGACAGTACTTATGCTAATAGTGCTTCACTTGGAGGATTTCACATGGATTTGGGGTCATTGTAGTAATACCTGACATTAAAATTGTCTAGAGAGTATAAATCCCAACCAATTCTAAAACAATGCCATCAAACAAAGAAAAACTGGAAAGCATAAGAAATGCTGAGTTCCTTTAAAAAATCCAGGGCTCCTCTTCCTCTAACATCTCAAAAATGATCTCTGGCAGCAAAACTTTTAATGTCTTTGAGCATTTTTGTTCATTGGAGGAAATGCTATTATCTGCTTGTTTCCAAGTTCATTGGTTTTCATATTGAGTCTTCTGGAACAAGTATGGCTAGACTCTCAAGGTTATGCATGAACATAGTATCCACATGTGCTGCACTTAATCTGAATCAAATTTATGTTCTGACTAGAATTCTCTGAATGCTGCTGGGTGGCTCATGATACAGTGCAATTCAGATTCAGCAGCACAGGTTAACGCACCCCACACACTGAGGGCAATTCCTGTGGGACTGCCTAATTTCAGACTTAAGGACTTAAAAGTCAGTCCTCCCTCAACCACCTGCGCCTCTTTGAGCTGACCACAGTTTCAGGACTCCCTTGAAATTCCCCCAGGCTTAATAAGAGCCTAGAACTTACTGGAAGTTCTGTCCTACTTAGAATTATAGCTTCCTCATAGAGCACTAAGAAATAGACCAACAGAAGAAGGTGATTAGGTGAAGGGGTGTATGGATCTTTCATGGCCTGGCTTTATGGATCTAGCTCTTCCTTCAGCAAATCAGCATTTTTATTAGGTAGCAGCTACACTGAGTCTCTGTGTCCATGGTTCCTCTGTGGATTCCACTGCATAAGCACGTGTGTATAAAAAAATTACCCACACGCTTGAACTCAACCTATATTCCCAGTCCTCTCACTAGACCTCTCCAGAAGGACTGAAAGCACATTAGGAAATCAAATGTCTTTTGACATAGTCAAGCCTCTACTTAAAACTCACCAAGATCACAACATGAGTCACTTTTTTTAGGCATAAACTCAATCACTGTCAGAAGGAACACAGTATAAATGGCAGAAGACCCTGCTATCCCTTGAAACATTACAGAGCTTTGAAACGTTATTCTAAAAACTGGGGTCAAAGGCCAGATATATTCTTTATTGTATCACCTCAAGGCCATATTTGATTCCCATAATATTTAAGCATGTTTGCTGCTACAGTTGTGATGTCTGGATCCATGCCCTTACTTGACTGGCTAGCAAGGGCTGTAATTTAGATTATACCATCTGTAGACTTGCACATTGTAAAGACATCCAGGAAATGTAAAAAAAAAAAAAAAAAAAAAAAGCATCATCTGCTTTCAGTTTGGAAAGAGCTGTGCTGATTTCTTTTAAACTTACCTCTTTGAACACAGGGAACATCACAAGTAGAGTCCACCTTAATCATTTCCTTGGTGTCCAACTTTTCCCTTGAGGTGAGCTTGCCTTTTTTTTTTTTCTTTGCCTTTGCCTTTTTTTAAAACATTATTTTCTTATATATACATCCTGAGCACTGTTTCCCTTCCCTTCACTCTTCCCAGGTCCCCCTCTACCTTCCCTGTTCCCCAAAGCCACTACTCCTCTGTTTCCCTTCAAAAAAGAGCAGCGCTCTCCCTTCCGCCCCCCCCCTCCCCCCAGGGATATCCACTAAACACGGCCTAACAATATACAGTAAGACTAGGCACAAACCTTGATATCAGGGTTGGGCAAGGCCAACCCAGTAGGAGGAAAGGAGTCCCAAGAGCAGACAAAAGGGTCAGACACCAACTCCCACAAAACCATATTCAAACAATTCATATTCAAACCATACTAGTTTTGATCTTACTGTTTATCTCACACTATCTTGACCTCTTTGTGATCCTTAGCTGGCCTGAAAATTATATTCTTTCTGCTGTAGCCTCCCAAGTGTTGGGATCACAGGTTTGAACCACCAAGCCCAGCTTATTTTATTCACCTATGGAACACTTTGCAGTTGTAGCTCAAAGTTGTTACTTGGCCTGAAAACCAAGGCAAAGAGCTTTGTCCAGAATCAGCTGTATTAAAAAAATCATCAATGGAAGTTTTCCAAAAGCAATTTGTTTTCATGGAAAAAATACATTATATACAGGAGGGCAAAGTAGGATGGAGAGAAGAATCTAGGAGAGCATACAGAGGGAGGGCTGGGGACAGGTAACACAGTTTCCCCACAGGCATATGGAAGAATAAATTGTGTACCTCTGTTATGATCTAACAAGGCATGTTTACAATTCCATATTCTACCAGCATGCCATGCCCTGAATGTTTGCCACCTCCAAATTCATACATAAAAATCCTAACCCAAAGAGATTAGAAAGTGGAACCACAAGCAAGCGTTTCTGACATCAGGGCAAGATAGGCACAGTAGAATTCAGGTCTTCCTCAGTGTTCCCAGAGGGTTCCTTTGCCCTTTCATCAGTGAGTACACGGGAGAAGGCCCTGTTGCACACGATGACTCAGGCCCCTGCTGGGTTCTAACTCTGCCAGAGCATGGTGTTGGACTAGTCAGCTTCTAGAACTGTGGAAGTAAGCTTCTGTTGTCCTGTCTCCATATTTGATAAACTTTATCCCATTGGCATGAGTGGCAGTTGTAAGTCATCACAAGGCATTCGCCTCAGCTCTGAGCCCCAGCCAATACAGAAGCTGTTCTTATTACTCGGAAGGCTTGTTGGGTTGTTCTCCTGCCTCACTGTATGCTCACTGTTTACACTTCATTTGTGTTTGCATTTCTCACAATTAGGGTCGAGAGCTGTTTTGCCCAGAAATGTAGCTGCCAGCGTAAATGGGTGCATCAAAACATGGCGAGTCAGAAATAACAAAGTATAAAATACCGAAGTTTGAAAAACATATAAAAGATCTCAATTTTGAAAATACTGATTTTATTTTGAAATTTATTACATACATTGAGTTAGACAAAATCCATTCTTTATTTTAAAAATTAGTTTTTTTAATTTTATTTTTTTATTAATTACAGTTTATTCACTTTTTATCTTACTCTAATGTATCTACTAGACAAAATTAATAGGAGCTCAGCTTTCTTTTTAGTGCTTTTCTATAGAATCAGCTTTACTATTATTTTAAATGGCCTATAGAATCCCCTCATAATGTTAAATTTCAGATGACTGTGGGTTTAGGAATGTGTTCATACAGCAAAATAATCAGTCCTGAAAAAACACATGGCTAAGATTAAGTCTCTAAGAGCACAGTAAAAAATATCAAGGATATAAAGTTACAACTTAAACGCAGTCTCTGTCATCTCTCAGGAAACCCACCCTTTTCATGGCCGACCTTCAACTTTCCTAAGATTATACACAGAAGCACTGTTGATTACTAATTTAGAAAGGCCTCTTTTCACCCTAATTTAGAAAGGTCTATGGTGAAATTTGCCCGTCTTTCATCAAATTATGAGGCAGTAAGAGATTGCAGAAGAAAGTTGTGATTTTTCTCCATATTTGTAATTTTTATGATTTTCATTATTATCTAAGTGAATGGGAAATAATATGCATTATGTGTACAAGGGAACGGGTCATGTGAACATTGGTTTTCAGACGTTCCAGGGTGGGGGATACATGCTGAAATAATACAGGAGTTGTGTTTTAATGGTTTTTCTGACTTAACCTTCTTGGCCTCAGTTTTTCATCTGTTGGAAGTTCTCAGCAATTACAAGTGATCCTTTCATCTTTTCAGATTTCAGGGTTGTAAGTTTAAGACCTAGGGCATTGTCAGTAATCTTGACTATTATTTATCTATGGAATATTAAGGTTAAATCCCCCACCATGCAATAGGACATGCATAGTCCTAACTTATTACATCTTCCTTTATAAGACTGGTCCAATAAAAAAGTCACTAAAGTAACTTTAGTGCTGTTTCCTTAGGGAAAGGATAGCACTTGGTCTCTGTTAAGATTCCAATTGCCTGAACTCCATGACTTAGAAGGAACTTACATTTCCTTCCTTTACATCTTGAAACAAAGTAATTTTCTAGTTTGCTTTATGAGAGCTAATCTACTAATTTCCTTAATTTTTTTACTGATTATTCTTTATTACATAAGACAGAAAAGCCATTTTTCTGACTTGGTTCCTGTTGGCGTGGTATCTGTCCAAGAGTGAAGATATCTTCTGTTAGCATCAGTCACTGAGCTCCCTGGCCTCTTGCTTCCTTGGCATACTGCATGCAGCTTGGCCAAATGAAGTCTGTTGACTAAGAACCCACATGAAAGGCCCCTCATGCTGTTGCTATGTCTAGTTTATAGGTGTTAATTACTAATTAACTGAAAGGCCATGCCTGGCTATCCTAGTACACAGTTACTATTTAGAGCAAAAGAAGCCGAGAAAATTGAACTTCATTTTTTAAATCTGTTTGGAACACTGGATTGGAATTTCCTATCAATTTTAATCATATTTCCTACAAAGAAACACTAAAGGTAAGTTATAGTTAATCTTTACTTTACTCTATTGTTAAAAGAATACTTTTATAGTTTCGAGCAGTTTTAATTTAGAAGTAGATCTATTGGGCAGCACAGAAAGCTTCTCCACACTTCCTGCGCCACCACACTGAGCCGCCTATTAATATCATTGAATACACCATTGCTATTCGACAGAATGCTAACACTTGCTGTAATTAGTGCACTTACACACCCTGACCACCTAAAGCCCTTAGCTGCTGACATTTGGGGCCATTCTCGGTTTTGGGATAAACACATAATAGCATATGTCTATGATTGTCACGTCGTAGAGAATCGTTTGCTTTCGGGAGGTTTTTTGTTCTTTTCCCTGTGCATACCCTCCTGTCTTGCTGCCTAGCATCATTGTTTACTATCTCCATGCTTTTCCCTTGTCCAGAATGTCGTGGAGTTGGAAACATTCAGCACACAGCCTCTGAAGATTGACTTATTTTTTCATTCAGTAATATGCATGTAGGGGTCCACCACGGTTTTCATGGCTAGAGAGCCCATTTCTTTTTAGCACTACGTAATAATCCATTGAGTACATTCATGTATCCATTTACCCACTGAAGGGCTTTGTGGTTATTACTTTGGCAATCATGAACTATGCTGCTCTAAGCATCTATCTCCTGATTTTTGTGTAAATAACAGTTTCAATTCATTTGATAAAATACTAACCTGTATATGTCAGTTTCATTTCTGTTGTATGGTAACTATGAGCAGAAGCAACTTAAGGAGGAGTCTATTCACAGGGCTAGATGTCCTTAATTTGTTAAGAAGGTGTGCTGGCAGTAACTGGATGCTAAAAGGGCACATCTTTATCCACATTCGCGAAGCAAGAACTAAACGTTGGATGAGGGTATAAACTGAGTCTAAGGCTGCACTTCCTAGGTTCTACAACCTCCCTAAACAGTACCGTTAAACTGGACACTGACTCTTCAAATGCATGAGCCTGTGGGTTTATTTCATATTCAGACCATCACATCATATAATTGTCAGGTCATGTTATACAGATACATTTGGATGGCATAGGAAGCAATAGCAATCTGTTTCCTCCCTTAAAAGGAGTTGTTATCTGAGGATCTGTCTGTTGTGTTTTTAAGCTCTGCAGTCGGTTTGAGGCTTATAGGTTTCACCTGAACACTTTGGTTAATTTTCGTCAGTTTCTTCTTAGTATAATAGCAACTTCTATCTCCAATTCAGAGACCAAAGGCAGGCAGCCATGAGCTTGTTCTCATAGCAGTTTACATATAGCTGTACGGAGCAGGAACAGACAAAAAGGCCCTGTTGTCATAGTGTTGTACTCTAATGCAGAGATTCAAAGAAAGCGCTGTGGTCATTAGTGTAAGTTCCTCTTCATCTTGTGCAGTGATGTTTCTGTAAGATTTAATAGACTGCTGTGTTTTCTTCTGTTCATCTTTAACCCCCTTTGGAAACAAACATTAAAGAAAAGATCTCATCTGTGATCACATTTCTATCCACATGCAGGAAGCAAGAACTGGAAGTTGGGTGAGACTATAAGTTAAAAAGATTTTGACATTGGAAGAGGCCGTTTAAGTGTAACTGCATAATTGGGGAAAAATAGAAAGTAACTAGATAGTCTAGAAGAAGCATAAAGACTCACTAAGAGAGAAGTCTGGAATTTACATACCAAATAACTCTTGATCCCCAACTTAACAAAACAAAAACAATTACCAAGAATAATAATGATTTCTGGGACTCCAAGAAGGCAGTGACCCCTACAAACCCATTTCTGAAGGGCAGAGGATCTGAAACTACAAAACAGGTCAGTGGATGGACAGCTGAAGCCACAGCATCAACTTTGAGGCTTCCCAGCCTAGAGGGGACAACCCATGAGCTGGGAAAGATTGGAGCCAGGTCCCGTGTGGATTTCTCAGGGGTCTGAGAGTGGCGAACTACCAAGCCCCTGCATGTTCGGCTATATCCTCCTTGCTCCTCTTGTTCCAGTGTGCAGCAGTGTCATGGAGTGCATAACCCCAGGTACAGGGGCCTCCTTACTATAAGAGCCAAACAGGGGACCCAAATTGGAGAGTAGGAAACTGTGGGACCTCTGAGCTTACCGCATATGCCTGCAAGTGAGGTCCGGGGCCCTCTGCACTTCAGTCGCACTGAAATAAGGGACAGGGAAAGGCTGCCCACTCTCTCCTTATCTCTTCAACATAGTACTTGAAGTCCTAGCTACAGCAATAAGACAACAAAATGAGATCAAGGGGATACAAATTGGAAAGGAAGAAGTCAAAGAATCACTATTTGCAGATGATATGATAGTATATATGAGTGACCCCAAAAATTCTGCCACAGAACTTCTTCAGCTGATAAACACCTTCAGCAAAGTGGCTATATACAATATTAACTAAAAAAAAAAAAAAAAAAGAAAAGAAAATCAGTAGCCTTCCTATATTCAAAAGAAAAAAGGGCTAAGAAATAAATTAGGGAAACAACACCCTTCATAGTAGCCACAAATAACAAAAAGTACCTTGGTGTGACTCTAACCAAGCAAGTAAAAAAACTTTAAATCTCTGAAGAAAGAAATTGAAGAAGATATGAGAAGATGGAAAGATCTCCCATGCTCATGAATTAGTAGGATTAATATACTGAAAATGGCTATCCTGTCAAAAGCAATCTACAGATTCAATGCAATTCCCATCAAAATATCGACACAATTCTTTGCAGAACTCAAAAGACCAATTCTCAATTTCATATGGAAAAACAAAAAAATCCAGAATAGCTAAAACAATCCTGTACACTAGCAGCTCATCTGGAGGTATCTCCATCCCTGATCTCAAGTTGTACTATAGAGCAAAAGTAATAAAAACTGCATGGTACTGGGATAGAAACCAGTACCAATGGAATCGCATAGAAGACCCAGAAATAAACCCACACACCTCCAGATACTTGATTTTTGACAAAGAAGTAAAAAACATACAATGGAAAAAAGATAGCATCTTCAACAAATGGTGCTAGTCCAACTGGATGTCCACAAGCAAAAAATGTAAATATATCCATATTTATCACCCTGCACAAAATTAAAGTCCAAGTGGATCAAAGACCTCAACATAAAACCAGACACACTAAATCTGTTAGAAGAAAAAGTGGGGAAGAGCCTAGAACTCATTGGCACAGGAGACAACTTCCTGAACAGAACACCAACAGCACAGGCTCTAAGAGCAACAATCAATAAATGGGACCTCATGAAACCGAAAAGCTTCTGTAAAGCAAAGGACACTGTTGTCAGAACAAAATGACAGCCTACAGATTGGGAATGGATCTTCACCAACCCTATATCTGACAGAGGGCTGCTATCCAGAATATATAAAGAACTCAAGAAGTTAAAAAGCAGAAAACCAAGTAATCCAATTTACAAATGGGGTATACAGCTAAACAGAGAATTCTCAGTAGAGGAATATCAAATGGCAGAGAAACACTTAAAGAAATTTTCACCGTCCTTAGTCATCAGAGAAATGAGATTTCACCTTACACCCGTCAGAATGGCCAAGATCAAAAACTCAAGTGACAACACATGCTGGAGAGGTTGTGGAGAAAGGGGAAACCTCCTCCACTGCTGGTGGGAATGTAAACTTGTACAACCACTTTGAAAATCAGTCTGGCTCTTTCTCAGACAACTAGGAATAGTGTCATACCAAGATCCAGCCATACCACTGCTAGGTATATATCTAAGTTATCTCTATGTATGGTCCTTCTTTGGAGTATCAGTCTCAGAAGAGACCCCTGTGCCCAGATTTTTTTGGTTCTGTTGCTATCTTTGTAGAGCTCCTGTTCCCTTCAGGTCTTTCTATCTCCCCCTTCTTTCTTAAGATTCCCTGCACTCTGCAATGCATTTACACAATGGAATACTATTTAGCTATTAAAAATAAGGAAATCATGAAATTTGCAGGCAAATGGTGGGAACTAGAAAAGATCATCCCAAGTGAGGTATCCCAGAAGCAGAAAGACACACAGGGTATATACTCACTCAGAAGTATATATTAGACATATAATATAGGATAAACAGACTAAATTCTATAGTCCTAAAGAAGCTAATCAGCAAGAAAGGCCCCCGGGAAGCTGCCCAACCCTCATTCAGAAGAGCAGACAGGACAGACATGGGAAGCAGGAGACTCTACTGACTGAGGTATCGAGGCCGAGACTCACAGCCAGACTGTGGGCAGTGTGCAGGGAAGCTTAGGAAAGAAGGGGGGATAGAAAGACTTGGAGGGGACAGGAGCTCCACAAGGAGACCAATAGAGCCAGTACACTGGGCCCTGGGGTCCCTGCAGAGACTGATACCCCAACCAAGGACCATGCATGGAGAGGACCTAAAACCCCTGCACAGATGTAGCCCATAGACCTAGTCTCCAAGTGGATTCCTTAGTAAGGGGAACAGGGACTGTCTCTGACATGAACTCAGTGGCTGGCTCTCTGATCACCTCCCCCTAAGGTTTGTGGAGCAGCCTTACCAGACCACAGAGGAAGACAATGCAGCCAGTCCTGATGAGACCTGATAGGCTAGGGTCAGATGGAAGGGGAGGAGGACCTCCCCTATCAGTGGACTAGGGACATAGAGGGAGAAGAGGGAGGAGAGGTGGAATTGGGAGGAGATGAGGGAGGGGGCCAAAGCAGGGATACAAACTGAATAAATTGTAATAAACAATAAATTTTAAAAAATTAAAAAGAATAATAATGAAAAAAAATGCCAACTTTAACAACATGAAAAATCAACATTCTATAATTACCACATTGCTAGGTTCAAATGTCTAATTTCAGAAACTGTAAGGTACAAGAGCATGAGCCCACAGCTAGGAACAGATTAAATAGAAGCTGCTTCTGAAAGGTCTGCTACCAGTCACATGTATAAAAGCATGGGCTTTCTGTGCCTGCCCTTGCTCTAAATAATGACGCAGAGACCTTTATGCTAATGGATAATAGCTTTAGGCCAATAGCTAGGCAGATACTCAGCTACTCTAGCCTGCCAAGATTGGCCTGGCCAATCTACTTTCCAGCCACTTGGCATCTTAGTCTCACCCAGGTACATCCTTCCTCGTCCTGTCCAAATGGTGACTCTCCCTGAGCCTAGAAGACCTGCCTTATCCTCTCTTGCCCGGGTATTGACCGTTCAGCTCTTCACTTAACAATCAGAAAGTGGTGGCAAAAAAATGTTTAAAGAAATGCTCAACCTCCTTAGCCATCAGGGAAATGCAAATCAAAACAACCCTGAGATTTCACCTTACACCCATCAGAATGGCTAAGATCAAAAACTCAAGTGACAACACATGCTGGAGAAGATGTGGAGAAAGGGAAACCCTCCTCCATTGCTGGTGGGAATGTAAACTTGTGCAACCATTTTAGAAATCTGATGCTTTCTCAGAAAATTAGGAGTAGTGCTTCCTCAAGATCCAGCTATACTACTCCTAAGCATATATCCAAAATATGCTCAAATACACAACAAGGACATTTGCTCAATCATCTTCGTAGCAGCT
The DNA here is from genome assembly GCF_907164565.1 of Psammomys obesus. Classification (NCBI taxonomy): domain Eukaryota; kingdom Metazoa; phylum Chordata; class Mammalia; order Rodentia; family Muridae; genus Psammomys; species Psammomys obesus. The sequence goes on along the minus strand of NW_026596240.1, from coordinate 13,798,662 downwards.
TTATTCGTTATAGGCAGAAGCTGGAAACAACCTAGATGTCCCTCGACAGAGGAATGGATACAGAAATTGTGGTACAATTACACAATGGAATACTTTTCAGCAATTAAAAACAAGGAGATCATGAAATCTGCAAGCAAATTGTAGGACCTAGGAAAGATCATCCTGAATGAGGTATCCCAGAAGTAGAAAGACACATATGCTATATACTTACTTGTAAGTGGATACTAGACCTATAATATAGGATAAACATACTAAAATCTGTACACCCAAAGAAGCTAAGAAAGAAGGAGGACCCTGGGTAATATGAATAATTCTCATTCAGAAAGGCAAACAGGACAGAACTTGGAAGAGAAAAAAACAGGAATCAGGACAGGAGCCTACCAAAGGGGGCCTCTGAAAGACTCTACCCAGCAGTGTATCAAAGCAGATGCTAAGGCTCATAACCAAACTTTGGGCAGAGTGCAGGGAATATTATGAAAGAAGGCTGAGATAGTAAGACCTGGAAAGGGCAGATGCTCTACAAGGAGAGCAACAGAACCAAAAAATCTGGGCACAGGGTCTTTTCTGAGACTGATACTCCAACCAAGGACCATTCATGGAGATAACCTAGAACCCCTGAACAGATGTAGCCCATGGCAGCTCAGTATATAAGTGGATGTCCTAGTAAGGGGAACAGGACTGTCTCTGACATGAACTCAGTGGCTGGCTCTTTGGTCTCCTCCCGTGAGGGGGGAGCAGCCTTACCAGGCCAGAAAGGAAGACAGTGCAGCCAATCCTGATGAGACCTGATAAGCTAGGGTGAGAAGGAAGGGGAGGAGCTTTGGAGGAGATGAGGGAGGGAGGGTCGGATTTGGAGGGAATGAAGGAGGAGGCTGCAGCTGGGATACAAAATAAATAAACTGTAATTAATGTAAAAAAGAAAAATTTTAAAAAACCTAATACCAAGACAGAGATTCCTCATAATCATAACAATGTCAAAGTCCCATTGAAACCAGAGCTCTAGGTGCAGAAATCGACATTTGGATACACAGTACACAAAACATTCTCTAGTTTTTAAATAACTGTTCAAAAGATGTTCTGGGAACTATGGAGAGGTGTTGAAAACATAAATGGGCAAAATGCATTTACCAATACAGAGAGAGAAAGGTAGAGGAAAAAATGATTTTCTAGAGCTAAAAACTACAGTAACTGAAACAGAAAATTCAGTGAAAGGAAGTCAAAACAGAAGTATGAAAGGATTGGTAACCGTGGAGATACAGCAAAGAAACATAATTAAAGAAGGTGAAATGATGATGTGCACAACAGATATTATATGAAAGAGGTTTATTGGATGGAGATGGGGAAAGAGAGAGAAAGAGAGGGGAGAGGAGTGGGTGCCCTGATAGAGAAAGAGGAGAGAGTAGGAGAAGGGAGAGCGAGAGTTAAGAGGCAGGGGTCCATTTGTAACTCCAGAGCAGCTAAACTATACCTGCCAGGTGCATCTAAATGGTGGGTGACACATGGTGAAATCATAGGTTACTAGGCAACCCAGAAGGAGGCTGCCTAAATACTAACAGAAAGGTGAGCAGAGTCCAATAGTGTAATTCCACAGAAGTCTCCCCAAGAGGGGTGTGCCCACAAAAGTCTCCCCAAGAAGGGTCTTTCCACAGAAATCTCCTTATGAGGGATTTGTCCACAGAGGTTTCCTGCTGCTTTTTGTCTCTTGGTATCCTCTGTACTGTTTACTCTTTTTGTCTTTTGTCAATGGTTTTTCTTATTTTAAATTCCTCCTTCCAACTTTAGCTGAAGGTTTAATTTCCTTTATTTTAAAATATATGTATCTAAGTTTTATTGATTTTTTTTACAGTTTATTCATTGTATATCCCAATTGTAGCCCCCTCCCTCAACTCCTCACAGTCCCACCCCTCCTTCATCTTTCACCCTGTGTCCTTGACCTTTTTTTATTCTTCTAATATTTATTTCTAGTTTTTATTTTCCCTTTCCTAATTCTGAAATCTTTCTGTCTTGTTTCTAGCTTCTTTGAATTCAACTTTACTTGATGAGATTTTGTTGTTGTTGTTTTGGGGTTGGTTTTGTTATTTGTTTGTTTTTCCTGTTTGTTTTGGTCTGACAGCTCACTGCTCTCACGGTCGCCAGCTGTGTGGATTGTTCTTTTTCTCTCTTCATATCCTCAAAGCAAAAATGAATTTCTAGCACCTAGCATGTTGGTTCCTCTGTATCTTTGATTGCAGAGTTTAATCTACTTACATTTAAGTATATAACATCTAAGTACTTGCCTTAGCCATTTCCCTGAGGGTTTATTGTTTTGCGGTTCATTGCTTTATCTCTCTCTGTTTTGCTGTACTCTTTGGGATTTTGTTCTAACACTATGCTTTGGGTGCACAGCTCCTCTTACTGTTCTTACTGATTTTGTGTTTTGAAGCAGGGTTTCATGTATCCCAGGTTGGCCTTGAACTCCCTGTACAGTGGAGGGCAACCTTGAAATTGAATAGCTGAACTACCTACTCCCATCTGAGTGCTGGGATTAAAAGCCACACACAGGTGCACCACTGTTTCAAGTGGAACCTGCTATTTGGTTTCCAATGGGACTTAAATAAACCATTTTATAGTTGTATTTTCTGTTTCAGGGTGGCAACAACTTCGATCTCATGTAAATGCATTTTGATCCCCTCCCCCCTTTTGCTGTGAACGCCACTCTTATTTTTATAGTTCTGTATTCACTGTTGGTTTTCTTAAGGCATGCTAATAATAATAATAATAATGTCTAAAGGTTCTGTAACTTTTACCCCGAATTTGAAGTGCTTTGCATAGTCTCAGAGTCTGAACTCACCTGCCCAGCCTATGCTGTTAAGCTCCACATGGTTGAATTTTTATGCTATTTGTTAGTGCTTCTTGCTTTCTCTTGAGGAGGCCTCCTCTGCTTTTTCTTAGACAGATCTCATGTTAATGGGCTCCTTCTGTCTTTGTGTGCGAATGTCCACCCTTTTTCTGTTTCTGAAGAATACCATTGCACGGTTTTAGATTTTGGATTAGTGAGGATTTTGTTTGTTTGTTTGTCTGTTTTTGCTGCTTTTCCTTTGAGCATAGTAAGTGTATCACCCTTCTTAATCCTGGCTTGTACAGTTTTAACTGAAAAAAGTCCAATATGGCTACAGGCGTTGCCCTTTTTTATGACCAGTTTCTCAAATCTGACCTTGCCTTCTTGTTCTTTTTTTAATATTTTAAAAGTTATTTTATTACATGCGTGAATATTTTACCCGCATGTGTACTGTGTATGCAATACCTGTGAAGGCAAGAAGGGCTTTGTATCCATTCGAACTGAAGTTACAGACCATTGTGAGCTGTCATGTAGGTGCTGGGACTAGAATCCAGGTTCTCTGGAAGAACAGCCAGTGCTTTTAGCAACGGAGACATCTCCCTAGCCTCTGATCTTGGCATTTGATCTTCCTCTTGAACTGGTCTGAGGTAAATATCATTTCTTTAAGCTTTCTGACCATTTCCTCTTCTTCTTTGTGACTCTTACACTTTGTCCTTTTTTCTTAATTTTTTTCTTTCTATTCCTCTGTCTGGCCAGTTTTAAAAGTTTCTGTTTACCTATCTTACTCTTTCATAGTCCATCCTGCAGAAGATACTTTGTTGAGTGTTTCTGTCCTGTTGTCCTTTACTCTCCACTCTCTTATTTGGTTCTATTTTGTTCTCTTTATGTTTTCAATTTCTTTAATTAAGCTTCTCATTTTCCTGGTGTAGTGTTTTCCTAATTCTGCCAAGTTTTCTATCTGTCCTCTGCCTGTCATGAGTAAGATGATTGTTTTGAATTGTTTTTCAGGCAGCTGGAAAACCTCCATTGTTTGGATCAATTGTAAGCAATGTCTTTGTCTCCTTTGGTATTACTGTATTTGCCTCTTTCGTTATCTGGTGGCTGTGCATTGGTGTTTGTACATTTGAAGGACATACATTTACATTTCTTTCGTTCTCCACAGACTGTTTCAGACAGATAAGTTTTCGAATTCTGTCTGTGCTACTATAACAATATACCTGAGACTAGTATCCTATAAACAAAATAAATGTATTTCTTTCATAGGTACAGTTCTGGAGACTGGAGACTAGACTATTTCTCCCAGTTCTGGAGACTAGGACAGGATTGAGACAGCAGCACATTGGGTTATCTGGTTGGACTGCCCTCTGCTTCAGAGGTGGCACCTTGCTTCTGCATGCTCTAGGGCTCCACTTCTCATGTTAAAGCTGGACAGACTTTCAGGCTCTTTTGCGAGGGCACCTGGTCTCATTCATAAGGGTAGAACATGACTCGGCAGTCATCCTTTATTTACTTCTTTAGACTCTAGGGATTGAGTTCAGGGCTTTGCAGATACTAAGCATGCACTCCAGTGAGCTACTCTCCATCATTACAGTCATTAAATACAGCACTCTTCTCCATAACATCGTATAGGAAAGGAGCCTTAAGTATCAGTTACAGAGGTACCAAAAAGCATGCTGCTAGGGAAGTAGTTCAGCAGTCTGGAGCTAGCTTGCATGGTTCACAGTGGGGTTCACAGCTGGAGGCTTAGATCCTTGTGGTCACTGGGTAGCCTAGACCTTCATAAGAACCCTGATATGTTTCAGGGTTCTAGGTGGTAAGCCTATCACAGGTGTGTTGACAGCACCTTCTGAGTTAATGCCTGAGTCTGTGAGTTGTCAGTATTAGCCTCTAACTGTGACCCAGCTACAAACTTGCTTCAGGATTCACTTGCACCACCAAGGTCTTTAAATGCAGCTCTAGGGCACCACTGACCGTGGCTCTTCCTAGTTGTTTGCAGTTGGGACTGCATCTAGCAGTACCGGAGAGGGACTGCCTTCCTCGCCAGGGTTTCTGTAGGGTCTGCTGCAGTACTGTGCTCACCATGCCTGTCCCGTATTCTACACCACTGTTGCCCACTTCCCCATCCCAACCTCCATCTTTCTGTGGGCTGCATTCTGAGCATGACTCCTTCAGGCCATTGATGAGAAGACCAGGGTTAACTGTGGCTCCAGAACCACACACAAGAGTGCAGCAGTCACATTATCCAAAGCATGTGTGGGCATGGCTCCTCCAAGTTCCTCTCATTATGGTTTTGGTAGGAGAATTTTACAAAGTCAAGGAGGTCTATAGCCATATCCACAGGAGTTTGGGATCATTTCTAGATCAAGTCTTTGCTTTGTGTTGTTTTCTTTTTATTCATTCTCAGTATGGTAAAACACATACATGAACACAGGTATACAGTGTTGTATTGGTAACTGTAGGCACAATATTCTATACTCTGCCCGCCTTTGAAGTGAGAGAGAGCTCTAAAGAGCTGAGTCTGTAGGAGCCGTCTTCTTTGCCCTTTCCCCCTCCTTTTGTTTTTCTTGACATGATTCTTTCACGGAGCTCCCTTCTTTATGTTCTGGCCAGCTTCTCTCTGACCAACAGGACCTGGAGTGGATTCCCCAGGGACTCTATCAGCTCCTCTCCAATTAGCCTCCTGGAGCCACCTTGAAGTGATGCAAGAGGGCCTGGCTTCCCCAGAGCCATCCTCTAGTCTAACACTCCCCTTGTCTACTGCTCCAGGGAGCCAGATACCAGGAAACCATTGTGTTAATACAGCAACAACAGCTTTATTTTTTTCAATCCCACAAAAAAACACTTGTGACCTGACATGATCTGAAGATACAAACAAGCACCAACACACTTTAGTCTATGTAGTGCTGAATTTCTTATTAGCACTAGCTTAAACCATAATCCTAAAGCGTCATGCAAGAGTGTTGTTGCGTGTTGTCTGAACTCGATGCTCCCTGGAGCAGTGCTATGCTGATGCTGTCTGGGGCCTTTTGTCACTTGTCTAAACAAATTCTGTTTTTCTCTCACACTTGCTGTTCCACCCATCTGTCAGATGCTATTGGCTTTGCTTTTTGGAAATACATTGTTCCCATTTCTTATCTTTCTTTTAAAACTGTACTTGCTTTGTGGACAATAGGTGAAGAATCAATTTTATGTTCAGTTTTCCAAACTTGCCTTAGATTAATTTCTGAATGTCCTGTCTATCTTTTTTTAGCTTTCCCCACATTTATGCACACATATAAAACAAACAAACACATTTGTTATGTATATGTATATATGTGTGTATGTATATATAGTATATGTTATAATACATACTATATGTGGGAGGGAGCAGAAATTATGCAGTTAGGGAAGTGACTGAGTAGACCCGTAGCAGGCTACATGATCCACAGAGTTGTTCACAGCTAGAGGCTTGTGGATTCTTGTGGTCACTGAGTGGGCCTTGAATAACACTCCTGCAACCAAGAGAAACTAGAAAGGGGTGCTGAGGAAGGAGGCAGAGCAAAAGGACACTTGTGATATAAAAGCAGAAAGAAAACTAGGGAGCAGTTCCAGGGATAAGGGTCATTAAAGCACGCTTAGTTTGGAACTGCTGTGATGGTATCTAATGCCTCATGTGCTGGTTTAAAATAACTTTGTGTATCCAGTCCTGATGAGACCTGATAGACTAGGATCAGAAGGAAGGGGAGGAGGACATCCCCCATCAGTGGACTGGGGGAGGGGCATGGATAGAGAAGACGGAGAGACGGTGGGATCAGGAAGGGGGGGGGAGCTACAAGTGGGAAACAAAGTGAATAAACTGTAATTAATAAAAATATAAAGAAAAAAGAACTTTAAAAAGAAAGTGCACAGACGCCATTCCTTACCTATAAAATGGTGCATTATTTTTTAATACTGGTAAGCCTGCAAGAACTCTAGTAGTCTAAAATGTTCCAGGATCACTTAATATGGACTCTGTCCCATGTTTTGTGCAATGGTGTGAGCAATGGAATGAGGGAGAAAAATGGATTGTTTTTTAATGTTCTGCTTGAATATAGAGATTACAGACTGCTATTGTCTTGATGTCTCAAATCCCTTCTAACTCTAATTTTATTATTTCATTTGAACCTGGCTTTGTGTGGAAGTTTTATGTGCAGCTGTGCATATACACGCATATGCATGTCCCTGTGGAAGCCAGCAGTCAACCTAGGTTTTCATTCCTTAGGTGCTGTTACTCTTGTTTATTTAGACTTGCTCTTTACTTGACTATGTTATTTGAAAATTTGGGGAATTCCTCTGTGGTCACCAGATGATAGCAGGGAAATTAGATCTGCTCCCATTAATAAAAGAATTTAAGGATGGAAAACTTCATGCTGGCAAGCTGAGAATCTTGATACCTGCCTCGCGGAAGAAAATGAAGAAGAGATGGGTAACACAAAAAGACCTTGCTGTTTGAGGAAAACATGCAGGTCAGTCACATGATGGCAGGCACCGCACCCATAAGTCAGGGAAGGGAATTTAAGAGAAAGGGCAAAGCCCAAAGCTTTAGAGAGTGTGTGCTTTAAAAAATAAAATAAAATAAAATAAAATAAAGGAAAATGAAAAGTTATGCTTTTCTAATAGTTCAGAAATTAAGCAGACTTACAAAACCCAATTTTGTGCCCTTTAGGATACTAGGGCTTAAAATCTAGCAAGAAAAGTCCATCATCTCATTAAAGGATGATTATTCTACCTATCTCTTTAACTGGTATAAGCTGAGCTTGCCTTCTTTAACCCTGCTTAGCTGAAATGCCCACTCTAGCCGAGATTTCATCCTCTTGGCAAGAAGGAAATAGTTCTCCCTTGATGGGCCTTTATTGGATCTTAACCATGGCCCCATCAGGCCTCAGGGATCCACCACCATGACTCTGGGATTGTGAGAATGTATCATCATGTCTGACTTTTTCTGGCCTCTTGGATCACACTCATGCCCTCGTGCTCACACGGCAAGCAACTCACCTCCCCACTGCACCCTCAGCACTCAGCACACTTTATACTCAAGCGTTTTGCTTTCTTCCTGAAAAGAACCCAGACAAAAATCCCGAAGTTAGCTACACTTCTTTCTATTATCCTTTGGCAACTTTCTTAGACTGTGAACATGATTTGAGTTTTAGATTTAAATGATATTTTGAAAATTAACATTTCTTAAAATGATGACCACATCTCAAAGGTTCATGCATTAAGAATGTCAGAGGTTGTTGGATATTGTGCTTTTCTTTCTCCTTGAATCTTTTTGACTATGTGCCTTCTCTACTGTAACTTTGTGAGCCTCCTTTTAACATTTCCTACACAGTCTTCAATTAGTTGCCAGTTTATTCACTGAATTTTTTTTTTTTTCAGTTTTCACAGTGAATCTCAGAGTCAGGACTTGGTACCATGTTGCATTCAGCGAGTTCCTCCTGAGGACAGGCAGAGGGTAGAGGGGGTGCTCTGTGCTGTGACTGCTTACAACCACTGTATAATTTAACCTCCAAGCAGATGCCAACTCACCAGTATTTGGACCTATCCACAAGCAACAGGAACTGGTGAAAAGGAGGATTTGGCTCTATGTGAAATGAAGAAGGCTTTTTGATTTCCTGGATGGTGCTGAGGCTGCCCTGTAGAACTCTAGGCTGTGGACACTTTCATGCTGACACAAGTCACTGAGAGATTAAAAACCTACTTTCCAGAAAAAAGTCCAAGAAGGAATAGTCCATGACTGTCTTCTGCTTCCACCTGGCTCTGATTCCTGTCAGAAGTCCATGGCTCTAGGGCCCTTACCATGGACATGTGAAATTGGCCTGTCCACATACCAGCTTTCCTTCCCAGCTGTCAGGCGGTGATTGAGGACTTGTGCATGTCGGCCTGTCCTGCTGTGCCTCTTCATAAGAAGAAATACTGCTGGTCAGTGTTGCTCTATGTCGTCACGCCTGCATCCTGTACTTCCTCTTCTTGGGGTATGGGAGCTTATAAACGACAAAGAAGAAATCACTCTTTGTCTCCAATAAAACTGTGAAGTAGATGCTTATTGCAATGATTTCCATGCACACTATAGTTTATCTACTTAAAATCAGGCTCTGAATGAATTGTTACTTTGTTTTTTTTTATTATTTACTTTTCTTACTAGTATATGTACTTACTAATACATTTTTATGAATTTCTAAGATTCTTAGTCTAGGAGGTCATATTTCTGAGACTATTAAATTACAGTTACAGAAATTTTATTTCATGTATTTATTTAATTTTTATAATATAAATGAAATTTTTCTTGCTGTGCATAACAGACTAGGCATATTAACTCCCTTAATACAAAATAATTAAGTATCTGCCTATAAATTTTCCTATAAATAAATGACTGCTCACTGAGCCATCCCTCTTTCAAACCTCTGAGAATTCAGTAAAAGTTATGAACCTTTCTTTGTGGAGAAATACATATTCACACACATACAAAATCAGTTATAAGAATAATCAGTTATGATATGCCTGCCACTTTGCCAGCTGCGTTATATGCGTGACTTGATAAGTGTGAATTTTTGAAATAATGACTTTAAAGGCGTACACGGGTTAAGTCATCTGTTGAACATGGGAGTTAGTAAGTGGAGAAGTAGAGCTCCAGTTCTGGTGTTTATGAGCTCTACAACCATCCCCTTTAAGATTATTGTATTTGAGATTTTATGGAATTCACTAGTTTATGATCCTGCAAATTGACACCTGGGTTAAGGACCTTACCTGTAACAACCCAGAGACTTTTGTTCACAGTTTTGAGTCTATGTGTTTAGTGAATCTTGATTTTTATGTAACTTGTTTAATTGAAACCTAAAATATGCTCATATTTGTTGAGCATATACTGTTTTGAATACTCGTTAAGCTTTGAGATAGGGTCTTTATCTCCAAGGAATTTACTGCCTTTACTATTGTGTGATTGTAAGTATTATAGGAGTGTAGTTCATTAATAGAGCACTGGTATAGCATGTATGACCTTAGGTTTGATGCTCAGTACTGAAGAAGGGAAAAAAAAGAGAGAGAGAGAGAGAGAGAGAGAGAAAGTCCAAAATGAACTTGAATTTACAGTAATTAGACATTTTTATAAGTGATTTGTGGAGATTTTATTATACCTGGCACAGTTAACGTTCTCTGGCTCTCCTTATAAAAGGATAAATCAAAGGCTGCCATGTCTTTGGGGAACCTCCAATTTGGTAGATCATAAAAACCAGGCCTGTAAAGTGAGTGAAAGCTCAGCATATAATATATCCAGACTCCTGAATCAGTTTACCTGTCATCCAAGGGAGCGTGTTCAGTGAGGAGTAGCATAAACATAAAGCTAGCTTCCAAGCCTTCCAGTGGTGTGTCATAGGGGAAGTCCATCGAGTGGACATAGACAGGACAGCCAAACATCCCAGCCGCTGAGCTCCTTCTGATAGAGATGACTTGAAATACTTCAAAATGAGGCAACCCTGGCTTGAATGATACAGGACTACTCAAGGTAATCTGTCAACCTTGGTGGAAGTGTAGGCAGACTGACCACTCAACAAGGCTGTTGGAAAGAGAGCCATCACTGTGATTCAAAGAATGTCCTTCACCAAGAGCATCGGGTGAGGCAGTTGTGTGTTTAGGGTGCACAGTGCCTGTGTACCAGATGTGACCGTGCTGTTGGTTACTGCACATCACTGTTGATTTACAGGGTGTGCTGTGGCAAGCTTCCCGTCAACATGCTTTTCACTGCATGTCTGTAGTTTTAGAACTTTATTCCTTTAAAACTTGAGTTTCTTGGTCCTCCTTTGGATAATGTTGAATTCTAGGTGGCATGTGAGTTTTCTTCTCAAAGGAAACAGTTGCTTTACTAAATTTTTGTTCAGAGCTGATCTCTGTTCCATGCATCCTTTTAATTTGAAAAGTCTACAGTAAGAGTATTTTGTATAGACCACATTGTACTATATCTAAATTAGTTTAATGTATTGATTTATAATTCTTTTCATATAGTGGTCTCTTGTCTGTATAGTCTTAAGTTGTTGGCATTATTATTTTTAAAACTAAAAATGTCAGTGATATTATGTAAGGCTATTATGGTTTCAAAATGGATGGAAAGGGAAGTACAAAGGCCACAAATAGTAATAATTGTATATCATCTTTTGAATTTATTGTATGTAAAGAATCTTACACATTTCTAGCTGTATATGAAAAAAAGAAAAGAAAAAGAATATACCAGTTCTGTAACTCCATTTTGGGGAATATGTGTTTAAAAGGAAAATACCTCTTACATGTTTTGTATGTACTTGGGCTGCTTTTAATGTAAATAGTGGATGGATATGAAATACACATCATGCTTTGACTTCACAAGAAGAATTGAAGTTACAGTGACTACCCAGATCTTAACTGCGCTGCATGCTTGTCTGTGTGGAGGGAACTTCAGACCTTTTTCTTTCCTAGTAAGCAAAGCTCAGGGATGATAAAGGTTGACATTCCTAACTGTGCTAGCATTTGTCCCTGTAGCCCTAAGCATTTCTTTCTTATTAATGAGAGTAGAAGCCAGAATTATGAGGGAGCATGATCTCAGGTGCAGCTGTAAACTGCAGAGAGCCATCCATGTGGCCTCTTTGGCCTAAGAGGAAACAGGAGGAGGGAAGAGAGATTTTAAGGTAGCATGGAGAGTAAAGTTAGGGCAAGGAGTGCAGTAGAAGGAGAAGCACGTGCAAATGTCCCGTAACATTCTGGAGTAAGCTTCATCCAGGTGGGCGTCTTCGTGTCTGCCAGTACTGCCTAGCTTTTCAAGGAGACTGTGATCGTGGCAGCAGCAGCTGCGACTTGTGTGCATGCGTGGAGGTGGTGTAGGAGGTTGGCACCCATGGGATAATACAAATAATCAGTGAGGGAATAAGTAATGATGTGGAAGGGAATATTTTTTCATAAATGCCTAGGGAATGAGGTGACAGGCGTGAAATTAGAAAATTCCTTCAGCGATCTGAAATATAAATAGCTTTCGGAACTGAAAAGAGTTTCTCAGCTGAAGATTTTATTGTGTTGAGAGGAAAAACTTTTTTCTTTTCCCCCCTCCCTTCCTCCTTTGCAAGTTGTTTGTCCATTCACAAAACAAATACTCTGAAGCCCAGTGCGGCTCATGGGAATAAATTTCAGGTCGAATTAGTACAGTTTCCTTGCTGTCAGGATGCTGGAATTAATGGTGTTTTGATGACACGAATTTTGAAGGGCCAACAAAGAAGCTGAAGGGAGAGAGACATGACTCCTTAGAAGCTCAGTCCTCCTCTCCCCCAGCCTCTCTTGTCTTCCCTGTCATCCGTCTGCCAATCTCCCTGTCCATGGTTAGTTAAAGGCGCTTTTTATCCTCTTTTCTTTCCCACAGAGTTTGCCAGATCCGGCCCGGTGCCTGGGTTCCAGGAGGACACGCTGCAGTTGGCCTTCATCGACTTGAGACAAGTAAGTCTTTGTGTTTTTGTTTTTTGTTTTTCTTTTAAGATGTGTGACTGAAGAACCATCAGGTCTTAAGGAAAAGGGGAGGGGAGGGGGCTTGGCATTGGTGATTCACACTGGAGACCTAAGGGCTTTTCCCTGTGTTTGAGGCCACCTCTTTTATTTAGCTATCTGAGATGCTTAGCAATGGTGGAGTAAAGGTTTTGTGGGTGGGAGGGAAGGCAGGGGGTGGGAGGAGGGATCCACAGAGTAGAGGGACTCAAGTGACCCTCAAGTGATGTGATCCATTGTGTGGCCATTGACTTCTGCAGACACAGCGAAAAGATGACTCGTCAAACCCATGCTAAGCAGGTGCACTGGCAGCCTGGAGAATTTTGTGTGTCGATAATGTGGCCAGCAGTGTTGAAGGAAACGAAATGTTTTGCCTTCTGGGTTATTAGTCTGGTTTGTTGACTTTTGTTTGCTGCTTCGTACCTTCTGTTGCTTCCTTTGAGGAAGATTATCAGCCATCATCAACAGAGTTCTGCTGCTTGAAGATGGTTTGGGAAAGGTTCTGACCAATTGTGCTAGACTGATGGGAAGTCCTGTTACAGTATCATGATGAAGGCCAGTACTTAGGTCTACCTGAGCCCTGGCAAGCCCATGAGATGGAAAGACCACCGATAGGGCTGTTGTTTCAGACTGGAAAGGGTGGGTTGGTAGGTCCTGGTGGTGGGCATAGTAGAACAAGATGAGTGGGGGCCAAAAGGGAGAGCCGTAACTGCTCTGTCATCTCTTCACTCTGAAGATGGATGGGCTTGGATAGAAAGTGAATGAAGTAAGCATCAATGACTGATGTTTCTCTCCTATTAAAACAATCTTTTTTTTTTTTTTTTGTCTGTTTTAGAAGGGGGCCTGGCTTTGTTTCTCCTGCCATAATGATGCAGTGCCTCTTGTTTTCAGAGCTGACATAGTTTGCATTCTGAAAACTTGTAGATGCCCAGAGTGTTTCTTAAAGCTGTAGGACCCCTTGTCTGGGTTACCTCCTTACCACTGTGACTGGATTCCTGCCGGAATAGCTTTTAACCCATAATGGATGGCCTGAGCTAGCCCTGGACCCTTGTGGATGGGTAGTATAATCTGTCATTGATGACAATTCCGGAAAGCCCTGTTCAACAGAATCATGTGTCTATAGACCCACCAAGGTTTGAGGATTCAGACCACGTCCGAGAAACGTGTGTCAACTTAATATTTGGGGGCTGGGTTAGGGGTTCTCTTTTTCATAAGGCTTTCCTAGCACTGTCAGAAATGGGGCTCTTAGCACACACTGAACACCTTCTACTTATAGGTTTGAGTTGCTCAAGTTTTAGACTTTGATCTAAAGTGGGAAGAGATTTTATTTTAGGGTTCAGTGGGGATCTGTTCCCTCCCACTGGAATTTGTTCTCCAAAACCTCTAAGCCAGTTCACACTTCTTGGAAAACAGAAAGTGATTTTTCATTGGAAGAACATAGTAAAGAAAAAGTCTTTCCTTTTTCACTGTTCATGCAAAGAAAATATTGTCATTCTCAGTAGTTTGTAGCTTCAGCACCTGTGGAAAGCAACTAGTATTTTTTTTTTAAAAATGTGGTCTGAGGGGGAATGGGAAAGCATATCCAGAGTGGGGGCCTGAGCGAGCTGAGTGCCCAGGTACTTGTGAGCCAGCGAGCAGTGGAGTGTAGATGCTGAGAGTCATGATGGTGCCGCTTTCTCACACCTAGAGCTTCCTTTGTGATCTTTACACGGTAAAAGCCCAAACTACAGCATTTTCCTGATCATGAAAGACGGTGTCTCTTCTTACTCAGTGTGTCGTCCAAATTCTATTCACAACTTTCTGTGTTACAGCTGTTGGAAAGGGATAATTTCTAACCTAGATGATTTCACCAAGATTCTTAGTTTAAGGCTATATTAGCAGGTAGGTGACATACTGCAAAATGATCGTATCACATTCTTCTCTGAAAACATCTTTCTTTTCATTCATCTAGGCCATTCTCAGATGCTCAAAATACAAGTAGGACTATAGGGGACTTAAGATGAGACAGACATGGTTGTCTCATGTTGTTTGTGTTCCTCACAATCATAAAGCAGAATATTAAATTGGGAGTGGAGACTAGTCTTACAGTAAGAGTTTGCTATGTTCCCTCCATTTTTGCCCGACAACCAACCCAGACTGTGTGTTGGCTCTGCCTTGGGGGGCTCTACCCAAAGCAGTGAGTTCATTTTCCAGCAGTCTCCTTAGCATGAAGATGGCCATAACTGAATCTGTGTTATCGCCTGCTTGTTTTGGAAGGGGCTTTGGCTTTCTGTTCCTAATGCTGCCAAGTGTCCCCTTCACTGATGCTGGTGTTGTTTTTCCCCGCAGGAGTGCTTCCTCCTCATCTGGCCTGTAGACGGTGGTTTCATGGACTAGACCTAGAGGTGGGGCTTTTACTAGCCCTGTTCTTCTTTCAGATGTGTCAGCATACAGATTCCATCATTCTCACAACTGGCTAAACCTTTTTAGGTTCTGATTTCATTATTTAACTTATTAACAGATTTACTCCTTAGGCTTTTATAAGTCAAAGATCAGAACAGTTTAAGTGTAATTAACGGAGACTAGGACAATGGCTCAGAAAGTAAAGCATTTGCCATGAAAACCTGTCTGAGTTGGCTCCCTGAAACCCATATAAAGGTGGAAGAAGAGAACTGACTTCACTAAGTTATTCTCTGACCTCCATAGTGACAAGTGCCTACCCACTACACACACACACACACACACACACACACACACACACACACACACAATAGTAAATGACAATTTTTAAATGGTAATGGAAATACCAGAAGTGAAAATTAAAGCTAATGTTGTGTGACTTTTCTTAATCAAGTGTCTGTTTGCCCAAGACAACACAACATCCCTCACTCCCCGCTCTCCCAAAAAACAAAACAGTTCTACCCAAGTCTAGCTGGAATTACTTACAGGAGAATGAGTAAGGGGTTGTTCACAGGGAGCCTGGGCAGCTTACAGCAGCTAAGCTATTGTAGACCAGTGGCCCCTGCCCCAGTAACTACTATATGGAGAATCAGGAGCTCTTCTCCACTGCCAGGAGGAGTGGACAAGGCCCAGTCTTGTGGGGGTTTCCTGCAAGCAGTCACAGAGGCTATAATTTCAAGATGGCAGTAGCCATTTCAGGTAATAGCTGTGCCTGTCCCAAGCAGAGTTCCATAATAGGCAGAATGTAGGGTGCATGTCCATATGAGAAGGGTCTTCCTGGTGTGCTTTAGGGCACATGCTTTCTCAGTGCCGCTCAGATACTGGGTTTGCCTCTCTGCTTTCTAAATGTATCATGCTGATCATGTGCTCATGTTCTTTTGTGTTAGACTTTCAGATGCAAATAGGTGAATGATAATTTTAAACATATTCAAAACATGGGTGGTGATGAAAGAGTCTCTGTGTAGACTGTAATAGCAGAGTGTCATTAGAAAGAAAATTAGGTGTGGATTATAAAGCTATCCATCTCTTTTCACTTACTCTATTTCTATTTTTCTACTTAAGGTAAAACGTGAAATGGCATTTCAAATATACAAGCTTTCATGATATTTCAGTTAAAATACGTTGACATACCCTTTTAGTTTGTTAAGATTCTAAGACTAGAAAATCTACGATTCATAATAATGAACAAGTCAAAAGGTCTTTCCATAGCATTTCATATTTGTGTCGTAAAAGTTCAATTTCAGTACAAAATTTACATGCAAAAATGTGTGTGTGTTTATTTCAGCTTCTAAGCTTGGGGAATGTTAAAGCTTGAGGACAAAATTAATTCTTATTTAATGAATTATTTTAAAGTGATAGCTGCACTCCAGAAATTGGTGGCCTGTAGTTACTCATCTTTTGGAATTAGAGAGACGGCAGTAGATTTTAGTGGCTCTTTATTTTTTAGCAGTTCTGTGGCAAACATGAAGTAGAAGTTGAAAATCAGCATTAGTTTTTCATTTCAGTTCATTTCCTCACACTCTGAGTGCCTGCTGCGACACAGCTTCTGTGATGCACAGTGAGTACGGCGCCCCCAAAGGATCAACTGGGGATCACTGAGTTCTCGGTTCTAATATGCACATGCTGTCATTAGTGTTGCCTTGGAGGCGTTAGAATACGTGTATTTCAGTTGTTTGTGCCCCATGACGTATCGGCTTGAAGCATGTGTGCAGTTCAGGGTTCTACTCATTGGCAATTCTGGGTAGTTGAGCAAGTCTCCACACTGCAGTCACCTGCTGGCCCGGCTGGCTAGTCTACAGCCTCTCGAGGCGCAGGGCTAGCCCTTCTCTGCTCCATGTTAGGTTTCATGCACAGGCAGCCTGCTCTAGACCTACTCACAGCATTTGGCAAAGTTCCAAGAGAGGAAGTAGCCAAACCCTTAAGTTCTGTGCTCAGAACTAGCAGATCGTCACTCTACCACGTCCCGTTGCCTTCAGCTAGTCACAAGGTCAGTTCAATTTAAAGAAATTTGGAAAAGAAACTGCATCTCGTAGTCCAGCTGGAATGGAATATTTATGCTTATGTCTGAAAAGTGCAAATAAAGCTGGGCGTGGTAGAGCATACCTTTAATCCCAGCACTCAAGGGGAGGCAGAAGCAGGTAGATTGCTGTCTACAAAAGCCTCCTCTACAAAGCAAGTCCAGGACAGCCAAGGCTACACAGAGAAACCCTGACTTGAAAAAAACAAACAAACAAACAAAAAGTGCAAATCAGGGGCAAGATTGAATATATAAATACAAAAGGGATGCATTGTAGGCACAAAGAGCTGTAAAATATTCATGGAAAGGAGACTTAAACTGAAAGAAAAGTAGATTATTTCTCTGTATGTCTCTGTCTCTTTCTCTCTCTCTCTCTCTCACTCTGTGTGTGTGTGTGTGTGTGTGTCAGTGTGAGTGTGTATTGGTTCATTCCTTTGAATATTAGGGTCTTCTTTAACCCTTATCCCCTAAGTTCTCTTATTTGTCTTTATTCTCTGTTGTTCTGTTTGTTGATTATTTTTAATGTCCTGTTTATCCTCCCCCTTTAATGCTAAAAATTATGCTACCCTAAAATATTTAACACTGATGTTATTCACTGTGATGAGGGCATTTAACTCCCCAAAGAAGTATTTGCTTTGTTTATTTAGTTTACAGTTGCCACCTTCCATGTCTGACTAGCAGTTAACAGTTGGAGATGTCCTTTCCTTGGTAATATCATCTTATGCTCTGCTTCTTAGTCATAGCAGTTACTTACTTTCGATCTGCATTGTTATTATAAAGCTGAATGAACAAGCCTATGACATTGCATCAGATCTCTTGAATGGAGCTTGTTGGCAAGGCACTTCCACACTGAGCCATCCCAAGATATCTGGGCTTTTTTTAGAGTGAGCTAGGGATATTCCCTCTAGGGCACTTATTCCCCAACTTCTTCCCGTGTCTAAAGTAAACAGTGCGTTTCCATTGCCCGCACGGGGCCTGCCTTAAAAACAACAGTGGTACCTAAGGAGATGCCTGTCCATTTCTTTTTGGTTATGGACCAGATTCTGGTGCTATTCTTGTTAAGGTAAAAGGAATCAGTAACTGTAGTGAGTCTTCACTTAGGACGAAAGAACAACTCAGAACCTTTGTCCAGCTTCACTTCCTATTTCCTGTTGTGTCTTGATCCTACTCCATAAAGGCTTTGTCTTGAAATCAAGTGTCTGTGTATAATGAACATTATGATGAACCTTCCCTCTGTTAATCATTTGAATGCTAGTGTTAGTAGAAAACCCACCTACAACAAAGGATGATTCAGTGATCTAGCACACATTAAAATATCCTTTGATCCACAGGATAACCCATTCTAAACTACTGCCTAACTGGGAGACTTAACACAGGTAGGAGCTGGGCAGATCTCAAAGGCTCCAGGTGCCAGTTATCGGATTCTTATCACAAACAAAACAGTTGCTAGCTGGAAGCCACTTCCCACAAGTGCTTCTTCATATTAGTCCTGAACCTGCTGGAATATAAGGAGCTTTTATAGACAGTTTCCAAGATTATATTTATCATCACCAGAACCACCACCAGCAGCAGGCCCTCACCACGTAGCCTACGTTGGACTTGTACTCTGGATCTTTCTGCCTCAACTTCCTGAGTGCTTGAATTACAGAAATTTATCCCCATGCCTGGCCCAAAGATTCCTAATGGAGAGCAGTACTAGGGGCTGGGTAGGGGGGAGGAGCTCATAGAAGAGGTGCTCTTCGTGGAGGACATCAGAGAGAAGTGTTAAGACCCCTTTTTATCAGGTGTCTTAGGCACTCTTCTATTGCTGTGAGAGACACCATGACCAAGGCAATTTACAAAAGAATGCACTTAATTGGGGGTTTGCTTAGAGTGTGAGAGGGTGAGCCCTTGACCACCATAGGGGGAAGGATGGCATTAGTCAAGCAGGCACAGCACTGCAGCAGTATATGAGAATTTAGAACTGATCTACAAGTTAAAGGCAAAGAGAAAAGAGGTGGGGCCTGGCATGGCTTTTAAAATTTAAAAGCCCAACCATTGTGACACACCTCCTCCAAAAGACCACACCTCCTAATCTTTCCCAAAACATTTCTACCAACTAGGGATCAAGCATTTAATCAAATGAGCCTGTGGGTGCCATTTACACTCTAACCATCACAGCAGGGAGTATAGGCCAATATTTTGTTCATAGAAGCCCTTTCCAAGCACTGCTGCTTGGCAGGGGTCCTTTTCAACCTGAGTGTCAGCCTGCAAGCTCAGGAGTCATCTGCCCCAGCCAGAAGACCAACAGGTTGATGATAAAGGAAGGAAGTTTACTGCTCAGTTTTCTGTCGCCATGGAGGAGTTCTACTTACAAAAGTCTTTATGGAATTCCTTTAGGAGGCTGGCAGTCAAAGAAGAAAGACTGCTAGCTGTAGAGGACAACTGCATGAAAGCCATGGTAGTTTTACCAGAGGTAAAACTCATTCATTCATTCATTCATTCATTCATTCATTCATTCATTCAATACAGGTTGGATCCTTGAAGGGAAGTTGGAAGGTTAAGTGAACTCGGCTGTATATTTTCTAGTGTCTGATTTCCTCAAATGAAGAAAACACCTACTTCCTGGTAATGTAGGCCATAAATCCTTGGTTCTTTGTGTGGTGGTATTTGGTAGACAGCTCTTGGCCTGTTTGATGGTCCATTCCTGTGAATTGTCTGTGTGCTTGGCAGTACTACTTATGGATGCCATGTGCCATGGACCTTCCTTGGGTGCTGATAGTGATTAAATAGCAAATACATGAAGACAGGAAGCAAAGTTCTTTCAGTTAAGTAGGTGAAAGCCCTTTTGGGTACCCAGAGGCAACATATCAGACTTTTGGAATATTTTCCCATGAAAAATACATTAGGTTTGGCCTTCTAGCTGATGGGCCTTCCAGGTTATCATTGTCTGTTATCCCTGTCTGTCAGCCCATGTGGCCACGGCCAGGCGTTAGCTTGGCTGTCTACATGTTTTGCTGCAGCTTGGAACAGTACAGAAGACCTTTTCTACTGCATGGTAGAGCAGAAATTTCCATATATGGGTCTGGTCTGCCACAACCCTCTGTTCTTTGTACCAGCAGAAGAACCACCATAACTCATTTTGTATGTGGTGACAGCATCATGCTCCATAGCTTTCTACCAGGTCTGTCAGCTCAGCAGTCAGGGCTTCATTCCATTTCTGACTGTGCATAAAGCCATTGTTAACAAGTGGCTCCCTGGTGGTTTCTGCCTTAGTCCATAGAGTGTGTCACTGGGCTCCCTCCGCTTCATCCTAGAGGCCTTGAGAAAATACACTATGCTGTTTCCCCTTTTAAAAAGAAAGCCAGGAGCTCTCTCCTATATTTAACACCTGGTTGGTGTATGCATATCCACAAATATGGACTTGGTTTTTTTTGTTTGTTTGCTTTTTGTTTTGTTTGACACAGTGCCACCTTTGGGAACAGAGGTGGGAGAATGCCCACAGATGTGTTTCACTGCACACAGCCATGCTGTTGGAGGGTGTGTTGGTGCTAGCTGAGTGAAAACTTCTGGGCTCTGAACATTGACCTCAGATGTGCTAACTCTGCTGTCTAGGTCCTCCTGGAGAACGCTCAATCCAAGAAGGCAGCAGAGCCAGGCCTTGAAACTGTTGTCTCACACCCACATCACTGACAGCCACTTGGGGGCAGCAGTGAGCGACAGCAAAGAGCCAGATTTAGGGACTTGGGGCCTATTTGAGTTTGGAAAACAACAACAACAACAAAAAAAAAAAAAAAAAAAAAAATAGGCTATAAGCTGTGCTAAGCTACCTAGACTTTGAGAGAGTAAGTACCCAAAACAATCCAGAACCCCAAACCTAAAGATTCCTTCTAGGCAAGTTCAGAGATCAGGAATGGGGAAAGGAATAAGGTAGGACTGGCAAGAAAGTAGAACCAAAAGGCTTCAGTGAAGGAAGGGAACCAGAGGACAGTCCACACCAAGTCGTAAGGGCTAAGCTGAACTAGACCAGGCACACAAAAGAAAAAGTGCCAAGGTGGGGAGCGAGCCAGAGCGTGGGAGTTGAGGAACAAAGGCAAGTTACAAAGGTTGGTTCTCTGGTGCAGTGGTATCGATGAAGAAGTGTCTCCTTTACAAGAGATTATAACAGCAAACAGGGACTTGCAGAGGCAACAGATTGGCACCTAAGCAGCTATACCTGTGGGTGGCTTAGCTTTTACAGTAGGTCCTTCTTGATTACCCCGTATTATTTCTTTCTTGGTCTGTTTATTTCAAGGAATAAAATAATTCACTGAAGTTGTAGAGAAAGAGAAGATGTCTAAGATGCCATTAAGGAATCTAAATAATCTAAAATAAATTTTAACTTGACTGTAAAGTCTTACTGAATAGTAGTATTTCATTGGACAATCAGCTCTCCTTCCTCTGATACCTTCACACACACACACACACACACACACACACACACACACACACACACCTTTTCCCATGGTAAAACTCACAGAAACATGCAGTAGGACAAAACAAAACAAAAAACTGACTCCTAGTTTTTATGTGGCAACTGAGGCAAATTCAATTAAACTAGAAACTACTAGAATCTGCTCGAGGAGGCCAGCAGAAGGCTCTGTTTCCAAGACTTACCGTGTCTGAGTGCTCAGCAGTTTCTCAAACCTCGTATTTCCAGGAAGTCTTAATTTTTCTCTTTTCTGTGGTCCGTGATATATTAGGGAAATAAGTTGAGTATACTTTTTTTTACCTTGTCTGCTTGGCAAGGCAGCATGATGTCAAGAAGTTTGGAGTTGAGCACATGTAGATTACTAGCTATGCTATTTGAATAAATTATTTGATCTTACATGTCATTTTTATTTGTTTGCCTGTTTGTTTGTTTTTAGAGACACGGGTTCTCTGTGCAGCCTTGGCAGTCCATGTAATCTTTTTACTTAGCATACAATGGATGTTATTACTACTGTTACTATCTAGCTGTTGTTACTCCTGTTTTGTGGAGGTCTGTGTAGAAACAGCATCCACAATCCACACCAGGAGACCTGTTTTTCACTGGCTTCTCATGCTCTGCCTATTCCCAAGAGTGAGGATTGAGAATAGTAGCTATTAAATGTTCTCAGCTCTTCTGAGGACATTGATGACTGAAAAGAAAATGAATCTGGATTTCTCATGCTTATACTCAATGTAAGTTGACGGCTTTATTTTTTATTTTTTCATTAAAAGGTATTTATTTGGAAAAATACTGTTGCATATTAAAATAATTCTTTAAGCTACAAAGTAAAGCTTCTATAGATTTATATGCCAATAAAATTCTTTGTACTTTTGGGGGCCTCACTCTGGTCTTTATTAGATGTGTCCTCTACCGCTTGTGTTATTTGAAGTACACTTTTAAGTCTAACATATCTTAAAGATTCTTAGGTTGTTTTTAAAACTTTTAAAAATCAGTTTAATTAGCTGAGCATGGTGGTGCAGGCCTGTAATCCCAGCACTCAGGGAGGCAGAGGCAGGTGGATCTCTATGAGTTTGAGGCCAGCCTGGTCTATAAATCAAATCCAAGACAGCCAAGGCTACACAGAGAAACCCTGTCGCATAAATAAATAAATAAATAAATAAATAAATAAATAAATAAATAAATAAATAAATA
>NW_026596240.1:13767957-13776227 GCF_907164565.1 Psammomys obesus | reverse complement strand
ATAAATAAATAAATAAATAAATAAATAAATAAATAAATAAATAAATAGATAGATAAATAAATAAATAAGTAAATAAGTAAATAAATAAATAAGAATTGCTATTGGTTCGCAGGACTAGAGAAGGTTTATTAGAGAACCCAGTGCTCTTACCATGATCTCCCGTCACTGGTATTTGTATAAGAAGTAATAAGCTATATTATCTGTAGGAATAAAGTCACTGATCCTCTTGAAAATATACTTGGCAGTCTCTCTTTAATACAAAAGATTGAGGTGACAGGGATGTGACGGTGATACCAGTCTTTACAAACATCAATCATGTAAGGGAAGTCAGCTGTGTGTGTGTGTGTGTGTGTGTGATGGCCTCTAGCTTTTATAGCTGTCTAACAACTCTGTGAGACTGCCTTCCTTAAGAACTTCCTCCAGGATCATCTTCATTGCTTGCCCCTAGTTGCAGCACAGCTAGAGGATGGAGCCTGCAGCTTTGCTTCAGTGGGGTGAGCCACTTAGAGACAGAGCTGCCACCCACTATCTCCAGCTTGTGGGAAGCCAGAGTCCTCTGCCTGAACGTCTCCACTACTTCTTGACTCGTAGCCAACCAAACATTGGCAAGTGCTTCTGCTTTGTCCGGTGTGTGATAGCTATTCTCTAATTGCTGCTGCAACCCTGCTGGCTTCACTTTGAAATATACTGCCTATTCTAAAACAAGTGATACTATCTTCAGAACCAGGTGACGATCTTGTTTCTCTAGTGAAAATATAGCTTGATTATACCTGCTAATAAATGTTCCCCAATACTACATCATTTAGGGTGCTGGTATTCATTTTAAAGGGAAACACCATGAGCTCAAAGCTCTTGTCATACTTGGTAGTGAGAATTATAGAACAGGAAATTGTCAAGAAATACAGAAATCACTTGAAAAATGCTTACAGTAAAAATAAATAAATAAATAAACAGAATAAAAAAAGAAAACTCCCAAGTGTGGACTGGGCTCATGACTGGAAGGTGCCTTGTGAATTTCAGTACTGTATAGGGTCAGGGCAGCCCCGTGTCCAGCAGTGCACAAGGGTGTGAACAGATGCCAGGTGGCTGTAACAACCTGGAACCAGGGCTGTCAGCACACCAGGCAGAAGTCCTCCTAACACATCTTCATGTGAATGGTGTGATAAAGTAGATCTTTAAACTACATTACTGTAGGCCAGACCTGCTATCTAATAGACCCTCATGTCTGTTCATTAAAGATTACCATAAAGGAAGGCGGTGTCTTGGTAAAGGAGGTTTAAGAAAATAATTCCTAAGTTAAAAGAGGAAATCAGAAAAAAAAAAAAAAAAAAAAAAGAGGAAATCAGCAAGCCATGAAAAGGCAGAGGGGTCAAGAGTCTATGGGTTCAGCGTACATGTGTCCGCTACGCGTGTCTAGGGGCAGGGCAGGGGAGGCTCTTTCTCCTGTTCACCCTCATACTGGATTTCAGAACTCTGCCTTCAGTCCTGTCCTTTGCTTGCCCTGCTCCCACTTTGCTAGTGTGGTGTTGATATAAAGGGATGGCTCCAGTGGTTACTTTCTCGTTGTAACAAACATTCTTGTCAGAACCTTGCTTCAAGAAAAGGGAAGGAAGGTCTATGTGGGATCATGGTTTCACAGGACACTGTCTGTCAAATGGCTGGAACAGGTCTGTGTGCAGCAGCAGGAGTGCGTGACTATGGCTTACCACATGGCAACCAGACTAGGAAGCTGTCTAGTTACTCTTCTATTGCTGTGAAGACACACCATGACCAAAGCAACTCATAGGAGAAAAAAGTTTTGGAGCTTACAATGTTAGAGGGTGAGGCCATGACCATCATGATAGGGAACATGGCAGTAGGGAGGGAGGCATGGCCCGGGAACAGTAGCTGAGAGCTCACACCCTGAGACACAGCCATGAGGTGAAGAGAGCTAACGAGGAATGAAGTGAGCTGAGCGTTTGAAACCTCTACGCCCTCCTCCATTGGCACCTCCTCCAGTAAGGCCACACCTCCTAATCCTCCCAAAGAGTTTCACCAACTGGGACCAGGTATTCAAACAAAGTCTCTGAAGAAATATTTATCTACCCCTTAGATGATCTGTTTTTACTTTGAGTTACCTATTCATCTATCTATCCATCTATCTATCTATCTATCTATCTATCTATCTATCTATCTATCTATCTATCTTATCTATTTTGTCCTTTGGCTTTAAGGTATCTTTGCATATTCTGGGCTGAATTTTTATAAGTTATATGATCTGCAAATATCATTTCCTATCACATAAATTGTTTTGGTAGCATCTTTTGAAACAATTTTTTTTTTTATTTTTTTCTGAAATCTAATTTACCTGGGGTTTTCTGGTTGTTGCTGTTGTTGTTTCTTCTGTGATTTTGTATTTGACTATGATGCTTCTTTTCATACTAAATTGCATCGATGTTAACGTTAATTTATATTAACGAACGCGCTTGCTGAAACTTCACTCTATGCCAGGCATTGCTGTAGACTTTCGCCCTCTTCAGTCATCGATTATAGCTATTTCCTGAAGGGAGAGATCTCTAAAAGGTCATTTGTTCACTCTTCAGCTAGGATGTGACATAGGGAAGATTCAGAGCCAGCTCTAACTTCACTTCAGCACTGGTCTCCCTGCTAGTGGCTATATATCATTATTGAATGGAGAGCAGAGTTAATTGTGGGGACAAGAAAGAGGATTGTATTGTAGTAGTTTTCTATTGGTTCCCTCATAGGTTTTTAGAAATTAGTGAGTCAGGCAGCACAACTTTATGCTCTTGCAGTTCTGTAGATCATAAGAAGTCCAACATGGATGCCCCAGGTCTTGGCGAGGCTCTTGGGAATATCTGGCACCTCACTTATTTAAGATGCTGACAGAATTCAGTTTCTTATGTTGTCTAACTGAGACCCCTTCCCTCCCATTCCTTGCAGCAAGCCATTCCTTCAGAGACTGTTGAGGTGGTCAGTGTGCACTTGTGAGGGGATCAGCAGCCGCAGGCATTAGAGAAACACAAATAAAAACTGCAGTGAGCTGCCACGTCATACTACCAGGATCGTTAAAAATCAATAAATTGGAAAGTAACAAGGGTGCACATGTTCGTAAGGAAGACTCCTTGTGCAGTGTTGGTAAAGGTAAAAATGATGCTGTGCCCTGTGGGAAGCAGTTTGGCAGTTTCTCAGAGTGAAACAGGCTTTTCATATGGCCCAGTAATTCCATTATATACTAGAGTATTTCAAAAAAGTATTCAAGGCAAACCTGTAACTCCAGGGAATCTGACGCTTTATTCTGGCTTCTGAGTGCATGTGCATGCATGTGGCGCATGCACAGGTTATAATAGGAACGTGTATGTAGGTATGCTTGCATGCGGTAACAATTTGTTTGTTTTGTTTTGTTGTGTTTTTTTAAAAAGGGCCATGAATTTGAAAGAGAGCAGAGCAGAGAAGACTATATGGGAGGATCTGGAAGTGGGAAATGTAAAGGAGAAATGTTGTAATTAAATTTTAATCTCAAAAAAAAAAAAAAAGATTTCATTATAGGTTGTCTTATCCACATGGCTGTTGAAAGTTACAGTGTTTCCCTTGGTTTTATCCCAAAGGTCAAGTTGAATAGGCTAACATACCTGGAGACTAAGAAGTCTGGTTCACCCTTACCAGGTACATATTGTAAGTGGAAATAAATATGAGTCAAAGCCAGGGAAGTGGGAAGGCCAGGAGACTGGAAAAAGAACATTGAGAGAGGAATATGGGGAGAGTAATAGAACTAACAAATGAGATATGAACATGGAAGGGGAACCATTAGGGACAGAAAGGTGTAGCAGAGAGGGGGGTGGAGGACGGGGAGAAACAATCAGCAAAAATGAACCCTGTGTAAAAATTCCATAAGAAAATTATTGCTCTGCAAGTTAATTTTAAGTTTTTACAAAGTTTTGGGTGAAAGAGCATGTCTTAGTTACTTTTCTATTGCTGTGATAAAACACCATGAGACCAAAGTATAAACTACAAAAGAAAATGTTTGAATTGGAGATAGTTTCAGAGGGTTACAGTGCATGGCTGTAGAGTGGAGCCACGGCAGCAGAACAGCCGAGCGCTCACATCTCTATCTACAGACATGAGAGAGACCCACTTCCCACACAAGGCCGCACCCCACCATCTGGGGAGGTGCTCTTAGAAGCTTATAGGAACCATGCTCATTCACACCACCACAGGGCACAACCTGGCAGTTTGCTTGTTTACATTGGGTAGAGTATGTTGATATAAGTGGTAAATTGCAAACTTCTTGAAATGCAAAATGAGAATCACTTTTCTGCGGAAATCTCACCTTCCATGAATGGTGCACACGTTGAATCTGTGAGGCATTTTATGTCAGCTTGACATCAGCCAGCGTCATTTTGGAAAAGGGAGTATCAATTTAAAAATGCCCCTACCAGAGTGGCCTGTGGGCAAGCCTATGGTACATTTTCTTCATTAATAATTGATGTGGGGGAGCTCAACTCATTACTGGTGGTCCTCCCTGGGCTGGTGGCCCTGGATACTGAGCAGGCCCAGAAGGACAGATAAGAAAGCAGCACTCCTCCAAGTCTGTATCAGTTCCTACCCTGACTTCCCAAAGTGAAGGACTACAGGCTGTAAGATTAAATAAACCTTTTCCTCCTCGTGCTCATAATGTTTTAGCACAGCAATAGAAACCCCAATTAAGACAGCTGGGAATTTTGTCTCATAGGCTGGAAGCATGGTGTTCAGCTTTTATTGTTTCTGGTTTGTTTGGTGTAAGATATTTAAATATTACATATTAAAGTGCTGCAGTTCCAGTGAAATTCTCACTCATTCTGTTGTCACCTAACTGCAAGACAGGAAGACGTTGTATCTTTTAAATATATGTTAATATATGTCCATATATATAAAACATAAATCAGTATTTTTCTGTATTATATATTATTTAAAGAGAGAAAGATACAAGATTATCATTGTTAGCAGATTATATGATCATCTGCCTCCTATTTCCAGTGAATCGGCTGAAAAACAGGACACTGTCAGCGATGACCACACAGGAGTGATACACAAAGCGAACAGCCTTCCCTTATATGCTAATTTACTCAGACACAAACATATGTACTATGTTGTTATTTAATATCCTTTAGAATTGATCTACACCGGTGTGTGTGTGGCCACTTTCACTGAAGTCCAGTGAGAAACAGGGCAGACTCTTAGGCCTGCTCCCATATTATAGCGAAGCCAAGTTTTCTACTTGATAGAATGAACATGTCAAAAGAAATTGCATCTGTATGAAAGCAGTCATGGCCTTCAGTGAGAAGAAGAGCACATTTGGGCCACTCTGGCTCTAATATTCATGACATACTATTTAAAGCATGCTAAGAATTGACTTTATATCATGTCTTTTTTTTTTTTTTTGCCTTTGTTACATTTTTTTATATTTTATTTTTATTTATTACAATTTATTCACTTTGTATCCCAGGTATAGCCTCCTCCTTCACTCCCTCCCAATTGTACCCTCCCATGCCCCTCCACCAGTCCACTGATAGGGGAGGTCCTCCTCCTCTTCCACCTGACCCTAGCCTATCAGGTCTCATCAGGACTGGCTGCATTGTCTTCCTCTGTGGCCTGGTAAGGCTGCTCCCCCCTCAGCGGGAGATGATGAAAGAGCAGGCCAATCAGTTCATGTCAGAGACAGCCCCTGTTCCCCTTACTAGGGTACCCACTTGGACACTGAGCTGCCATGGGCTAGGGGTTCTCGGTTATGTCCATGCATGGTCCTTGGTTGGAGTATCAGTCTTAAAAAAAAAAAAAAAAAAAAAAAAAACCCTGTGTTCAAATTTTTTGGTTCTGTTGTTCTCCTTGTGGAGCTCCTGTCCCCTCCAGATCTTTCTATCTCCCCCTTCTTTCATAAAATTCCCTGCACTCTGCCCAAAGTTTGGCTATGAGCTTCAGCATCTGCTTCGATACCCTGCTGGGTAGTCTTTCAGAGGCCCTCTGTGATAGGCTCCTGTCCTGTTCCCTGTTTTCTTCCTCTTCTGATGTCCATCCCATTTGCCTTTCTGAATGAGGATTGATCATCTTACCCAGTGTCCTCCTTCTTGCTTAACTTCTTTAGGTGTACAGATTTTGGTATGTTGATCTTATATGTCTAATATCCATTTATAAGTGAGTATATACCCTGTGTGTCTTTCTGCTTCTGGTATACCTCACTCAGGATGATCTTTTCTAGTCCCCACCATTTGCCTGAGAATTTCATGATTTCCTTTTTTTTAATTGCTGAGTGATTTTTGACAAAAAAAAAAAAAAAAAAAAAAAAAAAAAAAAAAAAAGCCAAAACCATTCAATGGAAAAAAGACAGCAACTTCAGCAATTGGTGCTGGTCTAACTGGTTGTCTACATGTAAAAAAATGCAAATAGATCCATTTTATCACCCTGCACAAAACTGAAGTCTAAGTGGCTCAAAGACCTGAACATAGAACCAGACACACTAAACCTGTTAGAAGAAAAAGTGGGGAAGAACCTAGAACTCATTTGCACAGGAGACAGCTTCCTGAACAGAACACCAATAGCACAGGCTCTAAGAGCAACAATCAATAAATGGGACCTCATGAAACTGAAAAGCTTCTGTAAAGCCAAGGGCATTGTCATCAGAACAAAATGACAGCCTACAGATTGGGAAAGAATCTTCACCAACCTTTTATCTGACAGAGGGCTAATATCCAGAATATATAAAGAACTAAAGAAGTTAAACAGCAACAAATCAAGTAATCCAATTTAAAAAAAAAAAATGGGGAACAGAGCTAAACAGAGAATTCTCAGCAGAGGAATATGGAATGACAGAGAAACAAAGAAATGTTCAACGCCCTTAGACATCAGGGAAATGAGATTTCACAGATTTCACCCATCAGAAAGGCTAAGATCAAAAACTCAAGTGACAACACATGCTAGAGAAGTTGTGGAGAAAGGGGAACCTCCTCCATTGCTGGCAGTAATGTAAACTTGTACAACTAGTTTGGAAATCAATCTGGCGCTTTCTCAGACAATTAGGAATAGTGTTGCCTCAAGATCCAGTGATACCACTCCTAGGCATATATCCAAAATATGTTCAAATATAC
The DNA here is from genome assembly GCF_907164565.1 of Psammomys obesus. NCBI lineage: Eukaryota > Metazoa > Chordata > Mammalia > Rodentia > Muridae > Psammomys > Psammomys obesus. The sequence continues at coordinate 13,769,109 of NW_026596240.1, read as the reverse complement.
AACAAGGATATTTGCTGAATCATGTTCATAGCAGCTTTATTTGTAATAGCCAAAATCTGGAAACAACCCCGATGTCCCTCAGCGGAGGAATGGCAACAGGAATTGTGGTTCATTTACATAATGGGATGCCACTCATGTCGTTCTTAGACATGTCACCTAGACTTAGAAGAGTGCACTGCCATTTTCTTGTTATCAACAGCTTCTTGACCTTTCAAGTGCAGAGCAAGGTATCCGCAGCAGAGAATGAATCACAGCCGAGAGCCTGAAGATTTTTACTGTCCATCTCTTTCACGCATAAAAGTCTCCTTTACTTTGACATTAAATGGAAAAAAAATGAAAACAGTATAAACTTTTAAAGGAAAAGAATCTAGTATCAAGTTATTGTCTTTAGGCAATTAGGTTGCATAAAGGAACTAATAGAATATTAATATTGTTTGTGTGATTTTGAGACAAGGTTTCTCTGTGTAGCTCTGGCTGTACTGGAAATTCGCAAACCAGCCTCTGTTTGCTTTGTAAACAGAGGTCTGCCTGCTTCTGCCTCCCGAGTGCTGGAATTACAGGTTAATATATTTCAAGCATGTTGAAATGTGTAATGTTTGAAACATTTTAATGTTTAAAATATCAAGATCCTTTACGTGTAAATGTTTTGAAAATAGATAACTCATTTGGAAATACCTAATTTTGTCAGTCACAGAGCTAAATGTGCAGTACACTCATCGTGTATAGACATATCCACACAAAACATCCATGCAATTAGCACCTAAAAATGAAAAAGAAACAAAGTGAAAATTTTACAGTGAATAGACCCTCCCTTATTCTTGACACTGATAAATGATGTAAATTCATAATTTTAAACAGAGTTGAGATTTCTCACACGCATGCTTAGTATTTTAGCAAAAACAAAGTCAGAGGAAATGTCTGTGACACTAAGAAGAAGAAGTGAAGGAGGTGGAAGAGAAGAGCACAAGGTGGAAAGCTCAAAACCATGATCGGGTGTCCTAGTTATAGTGTTAGGAAACTGTGTCCCTACCAAATGGGAGGCAAAAGAATTCTAGATTCTGGGAGGAGATGAGGGAGGAGGCTACAGCCAGGATACAAAGTGAATTAATAATAATAATAATAATAATAATAATAATAATAATAATAATAATA
>NW_026596240.1:13761566-13767947 GCF_907164565.1 Psammomys obesus | reverse complement strand
TAATAATAATAATAATAATAATAATAATAATAATAATAATAATAATACAGGTAAAAAAGAAAGAAAGAATTTAACTCAAAGAACAAAAAGAAAGAATCTTAGATACTCTGAAGTTGAATACGGCGGTGTCTGCCTGCAATCAGTGCGCCTGGGAGGCTAAAGCCAGCCTGGGCCACAAAGCAAGACCCTATCTCAAATCCCCACATATCTTTAAAAAAAAAAGAAAGAAAGAAAGAAAGAAAGAGAGAGAGAGAAAGAAGAAAGGAAGGAAGGAAGGAAGGGAGAATGAGAGAGAGAAAGAAGAAAGAAAGAAGGAAAGAGAGAGAAAGGAAGAAAGAGAGAAAGAAGAAAAACGACTTTGAAATGTTAGCAGGCTGAAGGCAGAACTGAAAAGGTTGCAGCTGGCAGCCTCGGTGGAGCCATGTACTCATTTGTGGTTCAAACTGAACTGCAGCTTCACTGAGTTTCACTAAATGTTATGTTATCAAGTGATTGATTAAGCAGAGTCATCCTGGCCAGTTGTTAGAGAAACCCATACACACCACCTGGAGACTCAGCCGTTCAGCTCTGTATGTACGCCTTTGAGGGAAGGGTGGCCTGCTGAGGAGCAGGAGGATGCACTCCCGTTTCTGAGCAGATCAGATGCTGAGGATTGTGACCTGTTCTCCACATGTGCTTTCCTGATTCCACATGCCTTCAAATTAGAGCCACATTGGTCAAAAGCTGAGAGCTGAGCAATTGTATCAGACTCTTGATGGTCCGCTTCTACTATGAAGAACGTGGTTGAGAACAGGAGCAGAAGGGCTTTGGTAAATGTTCATTTTGAATGCGAGAACAGTAAGCACTGGGCCATTGGTCAGGCTTTGTCTTCTCATAAAGAGCATCTTTGCTTTTTAGTTAGGTTTTTCTTATCCGGGGGCTCTAAGAGGTTGAGGTTGTACTTTGGACTCTGAACTGATGAAGCAGTTGCTCATTACCAATGCCCAGGTCGGAAGGAAAGCCTACTCCTGCTTCTTTTCCTCAGTTTCCACCCCACCCCATCACTGTTGAGTTTTGTTCCCTTACATTCTACCAAGAATACGAAACAGCTTTGTTTTTTAATTTCCTTCTGATTTTTTTCAAAAATATGTTTCACCTTTGAAATGTTTAAGGATAACAGTGTTTTCTCAAGTTCTATACCCCTTGACTTCCATCCTGGAGGGAACATGCATACATACTGTTTTTTGCTCTCCACAGATGCTACTTACTGGAGTTTATTTGCCATGGTGAGTTCCTGAAACACCAGAAAAGAAAAATAAAGGGCACTCTGTGTCCACGTGAGAAATCAGCACTGTAGTGTGCTTCTCGGGCCCAGAAGATAGAGCAAGAACATTTGTCCTCAATCCAGCTCATGGTGTATATTTCTAGGCCCACAACTCTGGTGATAAAGCTTTCACTTCAGGAGTTGTTTCTAAGTGCAAATGGCCAACTTAAACCCACCTCTTGAGAAGTCATAGTTCCTGTCCAGGTCTCACCTCCATGTCCATTTATGTTAATGGGCCAGATGGATAGAAAAGCTGCCTCTCTATCATCTGGTGTTCTTGGATCTCGTCTGTGCCCATATTGTGTCTCTGTGATGTTTCATATTGCCTCCAGTTCTCTTGCCCTCTATCCTTTTATATAATGTGCGTGAGTACTAGGTAGGGTCACTATCAGATAGGGCTAGTACTAGGTAAGTTAATACTAGGGAGTACTAGAAAGCGTAAGAACTAGGTAGGATTAGGAACTGTAAATACTAAGTAGGGAGACAGAGAAAACAGGATACAGAGAGAAGATACTCATCTTGGTGAACCTTCATCTCCTTTGAGCATACAGAACAAATATCGGTAGGCATTGAATGGCACTGCCACGTAAGGAAAAAAAAACAGTGGTTTTTAATAAAATCAAGGGTATACTTACCACACAAGCTTACAGGCCACCCACCCTGGACATTTGTACTAAAGAAAGAAACTTAAGTTTATGTAAAGCCTGGCTATGTGAGACCACCACCCATATTTACTTACGTATTTGATGTAAACCAGGAGCTTACGTGAGGAGCTTTTATAAGGCATGATTCTGGACCCTCCTGTGCCTCCACATACCTACTGACTTGGGGTCTCTCAGAACTGGAACCAAGGAGTTCAGGCTTTGAAAAAACACTTACCAAAGTTGGAAACAGTTACAGCCTGGGTTCTCTCCCAGATAGGGGCAGGAGTAGAGAGAATGGGGGTTGGAGGCTGTCTACAGGAACCCTGAGATGTGGTCTCAGCCTTGCTCTCCAGTCTTGTTAGTGTGACAGTCCATCTGAGTTTGATCAGTAATCATCATTTTAAATCTTGGCTCTTTCTCCTTGATTCGTGGTTGCTATGGCAGGAGGGTTCTTTAACCACTCATCAGTTGCCATCTTAAACCAGAAGCAGAGCAGTGACACTCTTTAGATGGACCTTGTCTTTATCCCATTCCCATGCCCAGCAGGACTGCAGAATTCTCCACTGCATCAGATTGTCACATTGGTATGGTGTCGACATGAATCACATTTCTCGCCGATATTTGCTAATGAATGGAAGATGGCCAAGGCACAGATGTCAGTTAGGAAAATTACACCCAAACCTGAAAGTGCCAGCAGTGGAGATTTTGTTTATGAAAATTGGGAAAGCTCTCCCCTCGCAGCCACTGACATCCCTGATTTATTGTTTCTCTGCTGAAAATTATCCAAAGATGTTTTTCAGACATGAACTGGTGAAAGCTGACTATGGAGGGTGGAGGAGAGAGTAAAGTGCCCTCATGTCTGTGAATTGCTGTCAGCTGTAGCATCTTTTTAACAGTCACAGTTTTGTGTGTGTGTGTGTGTGTGTGTGTTTGGAAAGTCAGCCATGGAGCTAGAGAATAAAGGTGTAACAGTGCCAAGAATGTCCAACCCATTGTCAGGAAGATCATTTTCACCCTAATGCTATGGCTAACAAAAAATGTCCGTGGTCCAGTGGCCTAGCTGCTGTCGACCTCATTTTCTGTGTATATGGCTGTGGTTAAAAAATAAAAAATGCTGCTTCCAAACACCCTAGAGTTGAAACTACAGTTTATGTAATCTCAAGATCACCCATTAGAGCTTTATAATAATAAAGTTTTTATGTAATATAGATAACAAAATTCAGAATTTGCATGATTTTAAAGATTATAAATTTTATTTTAATATAATTTTCAACATCAATTAAAACATTTTATCTTTCCATACTAAAATTATAGAGTATTTAATTTTTCTTAAACTGCTCATGTATAGCAGAAAACATTAGTATTGACTAATCTAGCTGTAATATTTTATTGTTGTTTGGCAGTCAACTATATGTTAAAGTGCTTATCCAAAAAGTCAAGTCAGCACCAGGCAGAAGGGTCACAATTCTAAGGTCAGCCTGGGCTACACAGAGAGACCTTGCCTCAATGATGATGATGATAAATTATAGTACTAAACAGTGATAATAAAAATCAAAAGTTAAAGGAACAGAATCAACTCTACCTATTTGAAGTCTTTATCTATGCATATTAAAAACTAATTTTTATAATTGCCAAATTCAATTTTTTTAAAAAAGGAAAGGGTATTTGTGCAAGTATTTCTCTAAAATTATAAATATAAATAATTTTAATTCTAATGAATAAAAGTCATGTTAATGTAAATATTTACTTTTCAGTTATCAGTTTTGAAAAGACTGAAGGTATTAAAAAAACTTGATTTTTTTTCTTCCTATTGTATATTTAGTGTTTTGAGGATTTTTAATTATGTATTTCCTCTCCAGTCCTGACATAGGATAATATGTCCTTTTTTCCCTGTTGTTGACCATTTTGGACTTCGTTGATGCCTCTGATCTGCTTGCATTAACAGCAGCAATAGGATCTTTTCTTTCACGCTTTGAGGAGGATCCATTATCTCCATTCTTTCTTCTTTTCTACATCTGCATTTGGAGCCATGAAATTCTTGAGGCTCTGTTACAGTTTCATAGGTCATATTTTCCATAGCATTCAGCTTAACATATTTTCTGATATCCATCTTTATTCTTTGGCATTTACCAGGGATTGTTTTCCATTTGGAGGTTTTGTAAAGTCATCATCTTTAAAAATATGTACTATTATGTTCAGGTAGTAGTGGCGCATGCCTTTAATTCCAGGACTTGGAAGGCTGAAGCAGGTGGATCTCTATGAGTTCCAGGCCAGACTGGTTTATAGAGCAAGTTCCAGGACTGCCAAGGTTACACAGAGAAATCCTGTCTTGAAAAACAAACATAAAAAAGTATTGTCTGTTTAGAGCAGTTTAAGATTTATAAGATAGATGGATGGATGGATGGATAGATAGAGAGAGAGAGATAGACAGATAGATAAAATAGGTGACCCATATATTTCCTGCTTCCTAAAGGCATAGGCCAGCCCTTCCTTTAACCCACGTGGTGCTGTCATTAGAAATGACGAGGCTGCGCCCACACTCTAACAACGGAAGCTCCCTGGCAGCACTTGTGGAGCTGCACTCAGGTTGGAACACGCAAACACCGAGTCGCATCATTCAGTAATGTGTGCTGTTTTCACCGTCACTGCCCACCATGGAAGCTGTGTGTTTCCCAACGTCGTATAGATTGGGGACTCTCTAGATCCAGCCATACAGTGTGTAGTCTTTTTAGATTGGCTTTTTTCACCTAGCAAATGCATTTAATTTCTTTTGTGTCTCTTTAATGGGCCACACACTGTTTCTTTGTCAGGGTGTACCGCATTTACTCGTTCATCTGTGGAAGAGCATGTTTTGCTGCTTCCAAGTTTGAGCGGTTATAAATGGGGCTGTTGTAAACATCCACATGCACATTCGTGTTACTCTAAGGGTTTCCCTTCATTTCTTTCACGTTGTTCACTTTCCATCGGGCTCTTGATCTTGAAGGACGCCTCCTGCCTCAGCTTCCCAAGGGCTGAGATTTCAGGCATGTGCCACTGTCACCAGCTTAAAATTCCAGCTCTCCTGGGTGAACACCAATGAGCATAATTGCCACATCACATGAGGAAAAGTTTAGTTTTGTAGGAAACTATCTTTTCCCCAAGCAGCGATACTGTTTTGCATTCCTACCATCAATAAATGAGATACCTGTGGCTCTAGCGCATAGCATCATTCAGTGTTTGCTTCTTTTAGACAGGGTGCCACTAGGTGTGTGAGGGTATGTTCTTATTTTAACTCGTTTCCCCTTGATTTCGTTTGATGTGCACTGTCTTCCCATCTGTTTATTTGACGTATAGGTCCCTTTTCTTTGGTGAGGTTTCTGTTAGATCCCTCTGTCCCATTTTTCAGTTGGGTTGTTTTTTATTGTTCAGTTTTAAGCATTCCTTGTATATTTTGGATAACAGACCCTTATCAGATGTGACTTAAATAAGTATTTTTCCAATTTTAGGACTTGCTTTTTTTAATCTTCTGAGTATATTTGAACTACAACAGATTTTTTTTATTTCAATGAAACCTTATTTGTAAACTCTTTATCTCATGGATCATGTCTTTAGGTTGTATCTACACTGTCATTGCCAATCCAGACTCTTTCCTAGTTTGGCTTCTAGGAGTTGTTCATTTAGAATTATTATGAAGTGGTACTATTATTTTTAAATATAGGTAATATTTACTAACCTGCCTAGTCTCTCATTGTTTTTCATATTCCTTTTAATATTCCTCAGTATAGGCTGTTGCTAAATTATCTCAATTTCTTGTTTGCTGTGTGACTGAAAGATGAAAGAAAGTACATTTTCCTTAAATGTTGTATTAGTTACTTGTCTTGTTGCTAAATGCGTAAGTTTCTTTTGGCTTGCAGTTTGGGGGAACAGTCTGCTGTGGCTGGGAAGGCACAGTGCTCACGTTGCATCTGTACTCAGGAAGCAGAAAGAGATGAGTGCTGGTGTTGTACCGGCTCCTTCTTTTCATTAAGTCCAGGTCCTCGTTGCTTATGTTTAAGGTGGGTCTTCTCACCTCACGTAGTCTAATCGAGAAAGTCCGTCATAGGCATTGCCAGAGGCTTGTCTCCAAGGTGATTAATATATTAACCAACACAAGTATTGAATTCTAAATTGCCAATTATTTTCCTTGCAAATTTCACAGGTGCAGCTGCATTAGCTTCCTATATCTATCATTCCATCATTTTCATTGCTAATGTCCATTTTACTGCTGCTTCTTTGAAGGTACTTTTTAAAAAATATCCTGTCTGTGATATTTTTTGTAATTCTTTTCTAACGTACCCTATTATAAAATCTCCCCCACAACTAAAACACACACACACTCTCTCTCTCTCTTTCTCTGTGTGTGTATATTTGTGTGTGTGTGTGTGTGTGTGTGTGTGTGTGTGTGTGTGTGTGTGT
>NW_026596240.1:13709238-13761556 GCF_907164565.1 Psammomys obesus | reverse complement strand
TGTGTGTGTGTGTGTGTGTGTGTGTGTGTGTGTGTGTGTGTGTGTGTGTTCCAAATGAACTTTAAAATTTCTTGGAATCCTCCTTGGGATTCAAAGTATGCAGGTTTATACTGGCTTTTTTCACTGTGTCCTATGTTTTCTGCCTTTCTGCTTCAATTTAGGTATTGGCCACAGTCTAGATATTTTGTGCTCATGAATTTTCCAGTTAGTTACCCCTTCATTATTATAATAAAAGAATACCTGCTGTGAATAACATAAAAGTCAGAAATGGTTTGTTGTTGTTGTTGTTGTTGTTGTTGTTGTTTGTTGGTATAATGTTCTTGTGGAATATATGCAGTTTACCCTTGCTCATTCACATGCTGATTTCTTTACCCCACTATCTGGTCTCAATCTGGACATTGCATTGTGATGCTTATTTGCATCACCTGTCTCAAGTTCATGTAAACATGCCACCAGTTGTTCTCTGTATTGCCAATAAAACAACCAGCCAATGCTGAGCAATGGAGAGAGTAGGGTGGGACATGCTGGTCTGAGGGGAGGAGACGGAAGTGAGTGGGGGGAATAGGGAAAGAGAGATTGGCAGGAGAGGACTTGTAATCATGAGGAGAGATGAACCGGACCTAAGATATGACTAAAGCAAGTATAATGTGGGAAATCTGAATGGGAGGAAACTATGTGGGCTTGGAGGTTTAGGATAGAGTAACTATTGCCCAGCATTGTGCTCTGGGTTAATTAAATACATCCTAGTCTCTGTGTGTTGATTTTGGTATACAGCTGGTTTAGGAATAGTTGCAGTTTAACTAAAAGATAAATCAATGATAAATATTAATCCCACAACAGTTTTGGTTTTGGTTTGGTTTTTTTGTTTTGTTTTGTTTTGTTTTGGGCTCACAGTTTCAGAAGTTTTATTTGATTTCAGAACTTCATCTCAGTGGTAAATCAGAGTATAATTGCAGGAAACCATCCTGGAAGAGAGGAACAAAGACCCAGTGACTTACTTTCTCCAGTAAGGCTCACCTCCTAGTAATGCCTTTAAATTTTGCCCTTCTTAGAATCCCAAATGATGGTAATAAAAATTGGTTGATTGTTGACAAGAAAGGAATAAGCTCCTAAAATGAACACACACACACACACATATATTTTGGTTTGGCACTCAACTGAGTGTTTTTAGGTGTATCAGGAGTGGGGAAGAGATTAGACTTGAGACAATTAGGGAAATTTAGACCTTGGTCCACACAAAGATTGTGGACAGTGGTAAAGAGTTGTTTCTTTTTTTTTTTTTTTTTTCTTTTTTAATAAAGGGCTACAAAGCCCTGAGCTTTCAAAGTATCAGCCATAGGAACGGCATCGTGAGTTTTATAGCAGTAAACACCTGTAGCACACAGTGTGGCCCAGCTACTTCTTTGGCATTGTATTGGCTTGATATACTCCCTTTGCCTCTTGTCAGGTTCTTGTCCTTCCCTCGTCTTTGTCCATCGCCTCTACTTTGCCCAACATTCTAAATTCTAAAAAAGAAAACTAAGTGATGTAAACTAATCTTTAGGTTTCATCCCTACCTCCCTAAGAGGCCAAATTCTGTGCCCAAGGTAAGTTTTTTTTTCCTATCCAGATAGTATATATGTTGAGTTGTCTACTAAACACTTAGTATGAGTGAGGTATTGTAGAGCTGTAACATAAACAAAGCTCCTGCCATCCAGAAAGAGATCCTGGGTGCTGTGGGTTTGGCTTTTGTAGGCTCCACCCAACATCTGCACATAATAATACTGAGGATGGAGTCTATGGATTTCTCCATGCTAGGCAAGCGCCTTGTCCACTTGTTGTAGGTTTTTAATTTCAAGAAAACACCTGGTAGAGGGACTTAAGGGCGTACAATTTCAGGGGGTTTCAGTCCTCAGTGGTGAGAGTGATGACACAGCTCAGCGCCCAGCCATGATGCAATCTGCAGGATGCCCTTCTCAGGGCAACAGAAAAAAAGTAGAGCTAAAGCTCATCCCCTGTGGCTCTACGAACCAGGTGATACCTCTGTCAAAGCTCCACCAGCTGGGAGCCAGTGTTCAATCCAGGAGCATGTCATGGGCATTCCACACTCAAAGCACAGCACCACTTGACTCAAGATGATAACTTAATGGTGGAATGTCGTGATACAGTGTGTGCAGTTCTGTGTGAGACATTACTGCCACATCTGGATACCTTCTGTCTTCCCAAACAAGCATATGTTCCCACCTAGCTTTGGGACTTTGCTACGCAGAAACAGGCGGTCCTGATGAGCTCTGTATAGTGGGGAAGATAGAAGAGCTGAGCTGAGCGGTCTCTACATAGTTTAGACCAGATCTGTCTTAGGCAGCTTTGGTGCCTTGTGTTTTATGTATGGGCTTCTTCATAAAATTCTTTTGAAGGAAAGGAAAACAGGATCTGCAACTGAAGTTTTAAATCAACAAAGCATTCAGGCATTATGTGTGGAGCTCCTAACAACTAGAAATGACCTTCCTGCTTTGAAAAAAAAAAACAGGGTTGGAATAACTGTGGGTAAGCTTGAACAGGGTAAGATTTGTCTTACTCTTGTCTTGCAAGAGAAGGTTCCTCAGAAGGAAGATGCAGCATTACAAGACAGGATTGACAGGGCAGATTAGACTGTAAAACTGCAACTGATACCCAGCCAGGGAGGAATCAAAGCTCTAGAAAAGATTTCTAAGCTGAGGCAAAGTCCCATGCCAACCCTGGTGCCACTGTGGGTCTCCAGCCAAGGCAGTGTGCTAGTGGGCTCTGTGCTTCCTCTTAGTCTCTCAACTTATAAAACTACGTGTTTCACACTATGAGAACCTGAGATGCCTTCAGTGCACGGAGGGGAAACTAAAAATAAAAAATAAAAATTAAGCTCTGTGAAATGGAAAATAAAATATCCATGCAAGGGCTAACTATGGAGGTTCACCTCAGTAAATCCTAGCTTTTGGGAGACTTCAGACAGAAGAATCAGGAGTTCAAGACTAGCCAGGGCTATATCAGACTCATCTTCAAAAAAAGATGAAATATGTAGAAAGTATTCTTTTTAAGGTTTTTTTTTTAACTTTTAACTTTACTTATTTAGTTATTTGCTTTACATTCCAATTGTAGTCCCCATCTTCCTCTCCTCCTGGTCACACTCTCCCTCCCTCTTCCCCTTTCCCCCTTCCCTATCCTTCAGGAAAGGGGACTTTCCCACTAACCCTCCCCAGCACTTCTAGTCACCTCCAGGCAGCCCCACCAAGGCAAACTGATCAAAAAGCATGCAACAGAGTCCATGTCAGGAACAGCCCCTGCCTCCTTTACTAGACAACCCACAAGAGAGCAAATCCCTATCAGGTATGATGTGCAGGGCCCTATACCCAGTCCGCGCATGGTTCTGGGTTGGTGCTTCAGACTCTGTAGGTCCTCCCTGGGCCCAGATTAGTTGGCTATGTTGGTCTTCTTGTGAAGCCTCTGTCCACTCTGGGTCCTTCTATCCTTTCCTCAACTCTTCCACAAGGTTCCCTACACTCTGCCCAATATTTGGCTGAGTCTGAACACCTGTTTCGATCCTTTGCTGGGTGGAGCCTCTCAGAAGACAGCTGTGCTAGGCTCCCGTCTGCAAGCATAGCAGAGGGTCATTGTTAGTGTCAGGAGTTGGCTCTCTCCCATGGATGATGGGTCTCAGATTGGGCCAGGGATTGGTTGGACATTCCCTGCATCTCTGGTTCATCTTTATCCCTGCACATCTTGTTAGCAGGGTAAATTTTAAGTTAAAGTTTTTGTGGGTTGGTTGGTGTTTTAGCCCCTTCCACTGGGAGTACTATCTAGTTAGAAGACATCAAAATACCAGCACAGTTCTTTAAAGGCCTTGAAAGAAAAATTCTTAACTTCATTTCGAAAAACGAAAAAAACCAGAATAGCTAAAACAATCCTACATAATAAAAGAACTTCTGGGGTTATCTCCATCCCTGACGTCAAGCTGTACTACAGAGCAATAGTAATGAAAACTGCATGGTACTTGCATAAAAACAAACTGGTCAATCAATGGAATTGAACCGAAGACCCCAGAAATAAACCCAGACACCTACAAACACCTGAGTTTTGACAAAGAAGTCAGACCATACAATGGAAAAAAGATAGCATCTTCAACAAATGGTGCTAGTTTAACTGGATGTCTACATGTGGAAAAATGCAAATAGGTCCGTATTTATCACCCTGTACAAAACTCGAGTCTAAATAGATCAAAGACCTTAGCATGAAACCAGAAACACTAAATCTATTAGAAGAGCAAGTAGGAATCAGCCTTGAGCTCATAGGTACAAGAGCCAACTTCCTGATCATAACACCAACAGCACAGGCTCTAAGATCAACAATTAATTAACAGTACCTGTTGAAACTGAAGAGCTTCTGTAAGGCAAAGGACACTGTCAATAGAATAAAATGACAGCCTACAGATTGGGAAAATATCTTCACCAACCTGACAAAGGGCTAATATTAAAAATATATAAAGTACTCAAGAAATTAAACACCAACAAACAAAATAATCAAATTAAAAATGGGGTATGGAGCTAAAAAGAGAATTTTCAACAGAGGAATCTCGAATGGCTGAGAAGCACTTAAAGAAATGCTCAAGGCTATTAGTCATCAGGGAAATGCAAATTAAAATGACTCTGAAATTCCATCTTATACTTGTCAGAATGGCTGAGATCAAAAAATCAGGTGACAGCACACTTGGCAAGGATGTGGAGAAAGGGGAGCACTCACTCATTGCTGGTGGGAGTGCAAACTTGCACAACCACTTTGGAAATCAGTCTAGTGCTTTCTTGGAAAATTGGGACTAATTCTACCTCAAGACCCAGCCATACCACTTCTGGGCATATGCCCAAAAGATGCTTCACCATACAACAAGGACATTTGCTCAACTATATTTATAGCAGCTTTATTCGTAATAGCCAGAAAGTGTACACAACCCAGATGTCCCTCAACCAAAGAATGGATAAAGAATGAAATACTCTGAGTATTTCATTACACAGTGAAATACTACTAAGCTGTTAAAAACAAGGAAATCATATAATTTGTAGGCAGATAGATGGAACTAGGAAATACCATACTGAGTGAGGTAACCCAGACCCAAAAAGACACACATGCTATGTACTTACTTGTAAATGGATATTAGCCATATAGTACAGGATAACCATTCTACAATTCACAGACCAAAAGAAGCTAAGTAACAAGGAGGGCCCAGGGGAGGATGCTTGAATCTCACTAAGGGAAAATAGAATAGACAATGGAAGTAGGTGAAGAGGCAGAACAGGATAGGAGAGGGAGTAAGGAGGGAAACAAGGGTGAGGAAATAGGGTGAGGAGCAGATATGGGGAGAGCAGAGGCAGGAGGACAGAGGGCCTGTAGAGAGAAGAGAAACTAGAAGGAGACATTTCTGAGACAAGCTGGAGACCCACAATAGGGTAGGCTCCAGGGAGGACATAGGGAGACTGAGATCCCTGCTAGTGGGGGTCGTGGAAACTGAAGAGGCCACACTCTAACTTTTTAGAGTTTTCTAATATTTATTTTTATTTTTTATTTGGTATATATGTATTTATGATTTTACTTGTATTGAGAACATCAGATCCCATAGAGCTTGAGTCACTTGACATGGGTGCTAGAAATTTAACTCAGGTCTTTGGAAAGAGCAGTAAGCACTCTTAACCACTTACTTTCCACCTCTTCAGCCTCAAAAAGCATGCACGAATGAAACCTTTGGGACCTCTTGTTCAGGATTTGGGGTTTAAAAATGGGTCTGTTGTTTCTAGACAAGATTTCCACAAAACTTGCTGGGTTTTCCTGTGGTAGAGTCAGTACAGGAAGAACATGATGACAAGGCTATAACCAAGCTGGCTTTTCTCTTTGATGCTCATAGCCCTTAACCCTCACTCATAGGACAATGAGCTTTACCATCCCTGTTCATTTGTCACTTTCTCTTCTGACCCTCTGCAGAAGACAGAAGTGAGCTTTATGCTTGTTGCCCTTCAAGCAGAGTCAAGTGTCCATGTTCACATCACTTCAGAATGTAGCATGATTCTACTTGTAAGTCAGTTTTGCTTCTGGTGATGATGTTTCAGGTATCTAGAAGCTTCTTTCTATAAGACTCCACCCCCAAAGGACAGGACCTTCCCCTTGAGCATTGGCCCTGAAGCTGCTGTCTTCTTGCCTTGTCACCCGCCTGTCTCCACCCCTTCCAACTTCATCCCTGTTCTTCACTTCTTTCACAGCCACTAAGGTCTCTCTGGAATTTGTGGAGGTGAAGATTTAGGTCTGGGCAACCAGTTAAAAATATGAATTGCAACAGTGAACTCTGAGTGGCCTTTCAATTTGCTGACAGAAATTTACTCCATGTAGTCCCCCACCCCCACCCTGAAAAAAAAGCAGGTAAGGTCATTTGGAGTTGAAACAAGCATACTGTCGGTGTGTTTGAAAATGAAATTATAATTAACCTACTGATGGCTGTGAGGTGTTACCTTGAACTCTGTGTGGCCTCTTGGCACAGCGGCTGAACTTGCTTTATTGAATACCCAGAGACCTGAACAGGTGAAATCAGGATATGTCCGGGGCCAATTGTACTTTCAGAAAGAAGATTCTATCTCTGTTAGTGCTGACTATAGAGGGTTGAGGATTAACCGAGCAGCACTAATCAGAAAATAAAGATGAGTTTTGGCCGCCCACGCCTGTGTGAATATAATGTGTGAAAACTGCTAAGAAAAATTACTCTACTTGCCTGTTCTGTGATTCCATTCCTGAAGTGAAGGCACCTAAGATTAGTGAAGTTGGAAATCAAATAACATCCACATGCTTCAAAACAAAACAAAACAAAATGTTATTACCATAAAGAGCTGTGAGGTACTGCCAGACTCTGAGTGGTCCCTGGAGACCTGAGGTGGACAAATTTCTGGAAGTATTTCACATGGCAAGAAGGCAAAAGCCTGTATGGTGTAGAGGGAATGAGTCTCCAGTAAACTTTTCTGTCCCTTGTTCATAAAGTCATATTTGAAAGTGAGCATATAGCTTGCCTCCTCAGCTAGTCAACAGATCCAGTAATGGTGCTGTCGATACCAACGATTAAGGAAACACCTTACACAGTTTGTTACTGTGTAAGAGTCACTTCTGACACCTTGTCACTGCCGGAGACTGAGTTTATCTTGTGCTTTGTCACACAGAACAAGGAAGGAACTGCGCTATTCAGTTACAACTGTCATTGCCTCCTTTCCCTCTAATTATGTTTAATCATCTTGTGGTAAAGTCATATTTTATAAAAGCAAAAAATTGGGTCCCTCCTTGTTTTGGCTGAGAATATCCATTGTTAGACTGAACAAACTGTTTAGTTTCGCTCTGCACTTTGACAGACTGGCTAGAATGAAAGCTTCTCTTGGTCTAATAAACAAAAAATAATAACCAAAGTGGATTTTACTGCTTGGTGAAATTCCTCTATTCTTAGCATCAAAATGATCTAACTTTACATCTCTGCCTCTTCTCATCACCATGTATGTAAGGAACATTGAGGTTTTCTTGTTTGAAATGGAGCTCTTGAGGCTGGGAATGTAGCTCAGTGGTGGATGCTTGAGTAAGATCCTGGGTTCACTTCCTTGCAAAGACTTTTTAAGTTTTAGTTCAAACACACATGCAACAACTCATGCTTTCCTGGTGCCTTTTGAACCAGCATAGCAGAGTCAATTAGTCTTTCTGTCTGTTGTCTCTTTGTCTGTCTCTGACTCTCTGTCTCTGTCTCTCTGCCTCTGTCTGTCTGTCTCTCTCTCTCTCTCTCTCTCTCTCTCTCTCTGTGTGTGTGTGTGTGTGTGTGTGTGTGTGTGTGTGTGTGTGTGTGTGAACTTGCTGAAGTGAGTGTTCTTACAAGAAGCCATGACTCCATTGAATCAGTGTTCTTTTGCTCGGCTGCTGATTGCACATTATTGACACCCAGGGAACTTTGTCTCTTGGAAAGAAAGTACTTTCTCTCTGTCCAGTATGTTCCTCTCAGTCTGATATGCAAGCTGAGTCATGGACTGCACTCTCCAGCTGTGAATGAGTAGGTGTGACAAGGTCAGTGAAGCACTGGAGAAATAGCTGTCCAGTTCTCCCTTGGGGTCTTGTTTAGGTACTAGTGGATTTCTGTATTCTATTCTACAGCATGGAGCGACTTAATGGTTTGAAGGGACAGGGTTCATCATCCTTGGGAAGGCCTAGCAGTAGGCGTATAGAGCAGTGGTCGCTGTCTGCAGTCAGAAAGCTGTAAGAAATAAGTGTACACATCTCTTTTTAATGAGTCCAAGACCACTAGAGTTTTCTAATATTTATTTTAGAATGTTGAAACCTGTGTCCAGGATGGGCCTACCCTCCCCAGTTAAGCCTCTCTGAGAGCATCGCCCAGACACACCCAAAGGTATGCCTTCTTAATTCTCAAGGTGCTTCTTAACCAGTTACAGCTACCCAAGTAGCCTTACCAAAATACAGATTTGACTGATCACCCACTCTTCTGCACCTCCAGGCACCCTCCTCAGGAGGCAGGCTCTTTCTGAGATAAGCAGATGCAGTCTGGATTCAGGAGCACCAAGGCATTTAAGAAGGAATGCCTTCAGTGTGGTTGGAACATTCACTGTGAGCTTTGCCTACATCAACTTCAGAAAGAGTGCAGGCTAGTATAGCAACAAGTCAGGGTGGGCTTCTAGGGAAGGCTTTTAGCCCTTATGTTCCTGTACCTTATTAGGGACTGGGCATCTTCCCTAATAAGCCCTGCCTCCTTGTAGATGCATTTCTTGCCATCCCTGTGGATTCCCCACACAGATATAATATAACCAATATAATAAAACTTTTAGTATAGTACTTGTTTCCCTCACAAACATGTACTTGCTTTTTAAAATATGTTTGATAGTTGTCCACCCCCACCACCCTAAAGAAGCAATTTAGAAGTAAACAGTGAGACTGTGGGTTTATAGGAAAGAAATTCTGGACTAGCTGGGCATTTTAATCCCTGCCAGTGATCTGAGGATTTTCTGAATGAATTACTATAATTGGATTCCATTTAGAAAGGAAAAGTTTCCTGATGCACCAAATATGCCCTACAATTGACACAGGGAGAGAAATCCCATGGGAAATATATCTTTTTAAAGAGGAAAAGGTGATGAGCTGAGTCCTGCAAACCCTGGGCGCTTATCCAAGGTGACCTCTCCATAACCCCCTGGCACCTTGGCTCACCTTGCTTCACTTCACAGCCAAAGCTTACCAGGTGGATTCATTTTCTTTCCTCCCTGATAAGGCAGGGAGAGACCTTTGCCACACCCAGACCCATATCCAGTCTCCTTTCCTGTTTCCCCTGACCCTGGTCAGATACAACCCTGGGTGATAATGCTGCTGAAGCATGCAGTAAACCATACCCATCATATCAGTCCAAGGGAGGGGGAAGAAAAGCAAAAGGCCAAATGGAGAGTTCACCTTCACCTCTAGGTGACCTTCGCAGTATGGGAACTACAAAAGAGAAATTGCCAGGGCGCTGCCGCCTATTCCTGTCCAGCACTGCTTTGGTTTAGCTTGGCTGTAGAGCAACTTTCAGGAACTTGGGCAAGATGTAGTTCTCTGTGAGCTGCAAATCCATTTGATCCTGAACTTCCCTGTGTTGTGCTGCATGTCCAAACCCACAAGCATTATTCAGAATGAACAGGCCGCTTTTCCCTATGGGAACATTGCTTAGCACCAACAATTTATTTTAAGTATTTTTATTCTAAAATCAAAAAAATTGAGATTTTTGACCGTGTATATGCTTAGCACCACTGTCCCTTCTTTTCTCCTTCTTTCTTCTCCTCCTCCTCTTCCCTTCCTAATCTCTTCCTCTTATTACCTCTCTTTCTCTCTTCCTCATTTCACTCCTTCCTTCTTCCATTCCTTCAATCCATAAAACATCTTTAGCAGCCATGAAGCACTTGCTTTGACAAACCATCTCTTATCTTCCAGTGCAAACCTCCCTCTCCCCACCCAGGAAATGCAATTTAACATGTGCACACTTCGCCCCAAGACTCAGTAATATGCAAGACTCCTCGTAATCTTTCAGTCCTTGATAGGAATTTCTGAGAGAATGCACAACAGTGTACAGAAAGAACACATCCCCACAAATCAGTGAGGAAGACTTCTAAAACCCTTACTCTTGGCCTAAGTCCTGGAGCTAGATTCCTCACACTGTATGTTCTTTGTTTGTTTGTTTGTTTGTTTGTTTGT
Organism: Psammomys obesus; assembly: GCF_907164565.1. NCBI lineage: Eukaryota > Metazoa > Chordata > Mammalia > Rodentia > Muridae > Psammomys > Psammomys obesus. The sequence continues at coordinate 13,751,314 of NW_026596240.1, read as the reverse complement.
TTGCCTTCCACAGTGAGGGATGCACATCATCAACTCTGGAGGAGGAGGCTGCTCCGGAGAAGAGTAATGCTCAAGCAGTTTCGTACTTGGAAACCTAATGAACTTTGCTTGAGCTTCTGATCTCTCCCTTCCCTGATGTTTCATGCACACAAAGATAAAGCAGAGGTTCAGGTGTCAATGTGAGAGTCCCTTAGAAGTACCCTCTCCTCCTCACTGTCCAGGTGCAGCTTCATTTTCTAAAGATTAGTAACTAGAGAACATTGATACCTTCTGTTGATACTCTTTGCAGAAGAAACTGCTGATGAGAAAGCAATTTTGTCGTGTTTTCGAAAGAGTCCTAATGAGTTTTGGGTAGTGGGTGGGAGTAAAGGAGGAAATGGATGACCCCACTAGTGGTTTCTTTAAAATCTATGGTTTAATATGTCTTAAAGGTTCACATTTTAGTTTTTTATTCTGAATACTTAATGTTAGCAGTAGGAAACAGACACAGCCCACATCTCCCTGTCAAAGCAAAATTACACTCGTAGGAGACGTAGCCTGGAACAGCCATCTGGCCTTTGCTCAGGATCCTGTTTTATGGTTCAGGAATAGGGTCCTCCCAGTGCCAAAACATTCATCTACCCAGAGGTTTGAATTCATGCCAACAACAACTCTTCCATTGCTGTGATCCTTAGTACCCAGGTTTCTGGAAGAGTCAGTGGTCCAGAGCCTCCGCAGCTTCATCTCTGTAGTCTTTGATCCTGAATATTCTAGCTTGTTTTTCCAGGTTAGAACAGAACTGTCAGGACGGCAAGGGAGGCCAGGGCACATTTGGAGGTTCCCTGCCCATGTTCCTCCTTCACTCCCCAGAAGTCCCCAGATGGACTATGTCATGTTCCTCAGATATGGTGACTTCACAGATCACTACATACCTTTTCAAAACTCTGTAAAGGCTCCTTCTTCACTTGTGTTTGCCTTATGCCATCCCTCAAGGATTTACAGTGTCCAGGTAAAAACTAAGTGGTGTATTTACATGCTATCTCAGGCCACTCTCCTAAGCCCATGTAAGATAAAATATTACTAACATTTTATTGATGAGGAAATTGAAGCTCACAAAAGTTAAACAAGTTAGCTAGAGTCACACTAAGCAGCTAAGCAAATAATTGAAGCAGGCCTTCTGGAGCCTCAGACATGAACATGCTGTTCTCTGTCTACCCTTCCGTTACCTCATCCTGAATCCCAGCTGATGAATAGCTACTGCAGTTCTGCAACATCATATATTCAGATAGCCATGGGCTCTGCCTTGAAGTTTCAGGGAAATGTTGGTAGTGCAGCTTTTGCCTGAGTTTAGGATTCTTATACACAAGAGATGAATTTCTGTGTAGCTTAAAGTAAATATAGGCAGCCTACTGGCCCCTCTGAGGCTTAGTATTTTGCAGAAATTTATAAAAAGAAGCAAACACAATATTCCCTCTGTCTATACTTGAAATTTTACATTTTTATTTTACTTTTATTTTAAAATCTATAAAAAATAGTAATAATATAACATTGAAGGAAAAGAAGGAATACTCTGTAGCATACATAACATGAGGCTGGCACCAGCCGCTACTGCCTTGAGTTGGATATTTACCCTTCTGTCTGCTTTTCTCAGCTTGTCTCTGGGTGATATGTAATATTGCACTGTATGTATATTATACACTGTATGTATAATATACATATACAATATGTATATTACATAGTGATATACATATCACTATGTAATATCACTCTGCATAACATAGCAACACTCGCCATGCCTTAGTACCATCTGATTTTTTTTCTCTTATCTGATGTATGGTCTTCCTTATGCCAGTAGCCAACCTTGCTGTTTGTTCTTCTGTCCACAAACATTTAATTTCTTTTTTGTTTTCATTGTCACAGAGAGCACCTTGTTGAACATTTTCATTGTTTACCCCATGTACATGGGTGTCTCTTTGGCATTTTCAAGCCTGGAATCTACCTGGAAGTAGAATGACTTGTTCATTGAATCACTTTTTCTTAATGTATATGAGATTACTTTAATGTGGAGGAAAATGTTTACAGTCAGAGAGGAGGGGTGCTGATGGCTTTGGTGTTGGGTATAGAAGTGGCTGTGTCGATGTCCCATTTAGCAAGCAGAATGGTGTACATTAAGTCAGCAGACGACAGAGTTGAGTACACATTACAATTCTTTGGTACATTATCCTTTTATATGCAATCAGGGATAGGCCCATTCTTTAATTCAGAGAAAAGAAACAGTTTATGCCCAGAATCCAGGATCCGCCAACTCTGTGGTATCCCGAGCCAACTGCTCTCGGGATCCTCAGGGCATTTTGACTGTCAGAATGCTTTACTGTGATGCCTGTGGCAAAACCTGAGAGAAGGAGAGGGGCTTTGTTTTGTTTTGTTTTATTCACAGGAGTGGCTGGGTGCAGTGAGCCTGTACATTGTCTGAGCATTCTGCTGGGTGTATAAAGTATTCGTTTACTGTAGTTAGTGAATGTGGCTGAGACTTTATCTTCTCGCTCTCTTTCCAGTGTAACAGGATAAGACCACTCCTGCCATTATGATTTACCATGCAGTAAACAAGGAGAGCTTTTGGACTGCATTTTATGGAACTCTTTTATTCAGCCTCTGCTCCCCGCTCCTTTGGGAAAGAAATGACAATTGATATTTCTCTTTTAGATTTCTCAGTGAATTCTGCATTCCTAGATTTGGTTTCTGTTTGTGATTTGGCTTATAAAATCCACTGCTTTGGAGATGAGACTGGCTTTCATCCAGCATAAAGCATTCTGCTTACTTGCCTGCCCAGTGGCAGGAAGGGAAGGATAGCATGGCTTGCCCCTGCTCATTGGCTGTGTTCTTACTTTCCTCCAACCATATCAGTGACCCTTTTCAAGGATTGGGTATCAGTTTTGACCATGAAGCTGAGTCTCTTCCCAGAAACTCATCGTCAGTCATGAAATGCTCATGTACCTCAGGGATCATACTGAGACAGGCAGGTCATTCTTGTTATAGGAGTCAGCTGTTTGATAGAGACAGTTTAGTTCATATATGAAAAGGGGCTTCCCTCAGCCCAGCGCCAGGGTGATTGGGCCCTAATCCCCATATCGCATGTTGCTTCACTCTAGCTGTCTGTATTCTGTGCATGCATGTTCTTTGGTGCCCATGTGCTTTGCTCATTGTCCGTGCACTTGTCAGAGGAACATTATTGGGCTTCTTTCTGTCAGACCCTCCTTTGTATGAATTTCATTTATTGATGGTTTTTGTACTGGTAATTTTTGGTAAGTATATATCAACCTAACTCCATATGATTTGAGGAGTGGACTCAGAACTTGTAGGAGGTAGGAGAGCTATACAATGAAAGTATCTCTGTCAGTTCTAACCTATTACAAAGCAAGAAGGCTATCTCACCAGTGCTCCCAAGCTTAGTTGTGACTCCTGTTCCAGAGGTAATGTCGCGTCTTTCTACACCTTCTGTGCACTTGTCTGTCAAACTCAGATTAAATGTAAGTACAGCTGATGGGCCAGTGTCTCTCATCCATGCCCCCACCTACACCGACATTTTCCACACCATTGTTATTACTGCCTTTGCCGCAAAGGATGCTGTTGCCTGCCTGCCCCAGTGTTGGCGATGGAATTGGCAGCTGGACCTCCCCAGGCCTCCTCACCAAAGACTGCAACTGCTCAGACCTTTTGGTTCTCTGCATACTTGATCCTGACTAGCTTTTGCTTAGAGTTGCCTGAGAGCATACATTCTTTCCTTTTCTAGGCAGTGGTAGAAACCCAAGAAAAGCAAATAGTCTGGCCTGAACTAGCAGAAGTGTTTTTGTTGTTGTTTTGGTTTAGGATGTTTGTTTGTTTGTTTGTTTGCTTGCTTGCTTGCTTGCTTGTTTTTTGAGACAGAATCAGATATGGTCCTGGCCAGGCTAGCTTCAGCTGTGCTCTGTGATAGAGAACAATTTTCAACTATTGATCCTCCTCCCTCCTGATTTAGACGAGAGCCCTGAGCTCTGAACTACTTTGGCTCAGAAGTGGTTCTTGGTCCTCAGATTCAATGTTGTTGTTGTTGTTGTTGTTGTTTTCCAACCATTTCTTTTCTCTCCCCCAAACTCTAATACGACATGGAAGAATATTCTGATTTTCTGACTAGTGGACTATTTAAGTATGATGTAGACAACGAGGATCAGGAGATAGATGTCCTGTTTCTGTCTCTGCTACCTCCTGCTTTTGTCTGTGATAGCAATTACTGTAACCTTTGCAGGTATCTCTCATACGCTGTATGGGAGGCCATTAGCTATGCTAAGTAATAAGCCTTTGCCTAAGATCCGGCATCTCATTTAGAGGGCCACAGAAGAATCCTGGCAGCGTGTATTTAGAATGAAGTTAGTTGGGCTAGTAAGGGTCTGAAAAACCTTGTGAAACACACTGGATATTTTGGGGGGAAAGAGAACACTCAGCTCTTCATGATCTTCAGCTTCAAATATAAGAAAGTCTGATTTACAGAGCATTGGTCAATGCTCAGTGGTGTTGCTAATCAAGACCCACCCTGGAGGTGTAAGGACAGCACATGGCCTCAGTGTAAGGACAGCACGTGTCAACAGGCTGGCATCTCTCAGAACGGAGCCACCTGCATTTTCACAAACTGAGGCATATGTGCAGAAATGAATCAGGTTTACAAGAGGTATTTCTTACTGGGTAGCAAGTTACAGTCGGTAGTCCCCAAGGTGTTTTTCAAAGCTCAAAATCTATGATATATTTTGAATGAACAGACTTTCTAGCCCTCACTTTTGTGATTCTAAAAGATCTCTAAGATTTCCAGAATGTTTCTTTAAATGCTCATTATAAGGCTAGATGAGGCACATCACATTGTTTTCCACCGTGGCAGACTCAGTCTCTAATGCCGGGTGTCACATGTCCCCTGGAGGGGGTGCTCCAGGCACACTCTTTTGCTTCTTCCCTCCTCCAAGCACATCTGCCATGTTCTTTTTCTTCCTCTAAGTAACTTTTGTATTTCTTTGAATCTGTACAGGTGGTAGCAATTTTGGCTCATCTGACTTGATGGTATGAAATTGTAAATAGTTGGGGGTCATTTGAAATGATTACTGCTGCTTCGTGCTCTGGGAGCCTGGGGGGGTGTTTGGAGCTGCTTAGTTTATAGTCCTTGTCAACATTGGCTTCATCTTCTCATCTCTAAAAGACAGCGGAGGGGTCACATGGTGGATGTCATACAGCATTACGGCAGTCTCTAAACTGACTAGGTGGCTAGAGAGAAGACTTGCAGAGATTAGCACCAGACAGAAGGGAGGCTCCCGTGTTGTGGGGTGTTCTCTGTGAGAAAGCCCTGGGGTGCACTCTTGTGTGTGGGACTTTCTTCACCTCACCCCCTGCCCCAGGATTAATTTACCAAGAATTGCAGCTATTACAAGGGAATTGCCAGGATCTTCTCTGTTCTCTTATCAAATGATCTAGATGGCTCTTTTTTCTTTCTCCCAGCTCCTTGCTGAAATCTGCTGGAGCCTGTGTTGTATATGAGATTTTCTTCCCATTACACCTGCAGGGTATTTGAAATTCTGTCTAGATCATTGGCCTTGGGGGGTAGGCAAAGGGGATCTTTATCTTTGAACTTGATATTTGTGATGACATTTTAGAAAAATCATTTTATGATTTCATGGAGGTCGAATTCATGATTCTCTATTCAATCAAAACTGTTTGTTTTCCTATAGGCTAGCTCCAAAGTGTCAACTTTAAAAAATATCAGCCCACTTCACCTGTGATGTAGCTTCAAAAGTCAGCGGGCACCGCCCCTCGTGTGTGCATGCATAGCTCACTTTCTCTTCCAGATAGCTAGACTTAGATGATATGTAGTTAAAGTGCTGTTTTCTTGAAGTATATAAACATGGAGAGGGAAGGTAGCCTCTACAAAGACCACAGAATGACATGCTGGGCTGACTTTAGCGGGGGCTCCATTGCTCAGGTGAAAATTAGACTGATTTCAGCAGCCAGCATTCCCAAGCATTCTCAGTAGAAATTCCACAGCCACTGTGGAAGCAGCTCAGCAGTCTCTTATGCAACTAATCATAAGCCTACCTTCAAACCCACAACAGAAACATTAGTCCACAAACACTTGGAAAATAATGCTCACAGTAACTGTTTTCCCAAATACAGAAAAACTGAAGCATCTCAAGAGTCCACCACAGATGAATATATGAGTTGTGTTATACTTTAAACAATGGGATCCTGCCCTCCAGTAAAAAAGGAGTATCTGCTGATGTATAAAACAGTGTGTTTGCATTTCTAAATCAATGTATGGAACAACCAATCTTAAGAAAAGTATATTTCATATTATTGCCTATGTTAGATCTTGCAATAAGTGACTGTAATAATTATGGGTTAAGCAAATCTTATTGTGGGAAAAATCAAAACAGTGGGTGCCACTGAAGAGTTGGGAGTGATGGCCAAAAGCTCTGGTTTTTTTTTTTTTAATTTTTTATATTAATTACAGTTTACTTACTTTGTATCCCAGCCATAGCCCCCTCCCTCATTTTCTCCCAATCCCACCTTCCCTCCCTCATCTCCTCCCTGCCCCTCTATAAATCCACTGATAGGGGAGGTCCTCCTCCCCTTCCATCTGACCCTAGCCTATCAGGTCTCATCAGGACTGGCTGCAATGTCCTCCTCTGTGGCCTAACTAGGCTGCTCCTCTCATGGGGGAGGTGGGGAAGTCAAAGAGCCAGCCACTGAGTTCATGTCAGAGACAGCCCCCCAAAACACTGTTTTAACAGAAGTTTGGATTACAACAATATATGCATTTGTCAGAATTTATCTTAAGTGTACACTTAAGATTTGAACATTTTTTATTTTTAAATTTGACCCCAAATAAAAAGTAGAACTATTAAAAACATAATGAAATCTATAGTCCTAAAGAAGCTAAACAACAAGGATACCCTAGGGAAGAGGCTTAGTCCTCATTCAGAAGGGCAAACAGGATAGACATCAGAAGTAGAAGACAGGGAACAGGACAGGAGCCTTCCACAGGTGACCTCTGAAAGACTACCCATCAGCATATCAAAGGAGATGCTGAGACTCATAGCCAAACTTTGGGGAGAGTGCAGGGAATCTTATGGAAGAAGGGGGAGATAGAAAGACCTAGAGGGGACAGGAGCTCCATAAGGAGACCAGCAGAGCCAGAAAAAAAAAAAAAATGTGAGCTCAGAGGGTCCTACAGAGACTGATGAATCAGCCAAGGATCATGCATGGAGAGGACCTAGACACCCTGTTCAGATGTAGCCAATGGGCGACCCAGCATCCAAGTGGGTTTTCTAGTAAGGGGAGTAGGAGCTGTCTCTTACATGGACTCAGTGGCTGGCTCTTTGATCACTTCCTCCTGGCAAAGTGGCTTAACTAGGCCACAGAGAAAGAGAATGCAGCCAGTCCTGGTAAGACCTGATAAGCTAGGGTCAGGTAGTAGGGGAGGAGAACCTCCCCTATCAGTGGACCAGGGGAGGGACAAAGGGCGGATGAAGGAGGAAGGGTGGGATCAGGAGGAGACGAGGGAGGGGGCTACAGCCCGGATACAAAATGAATAAATTTTAATAAATAATAATAATAATTTTTAATATTTTTTAAAAAATGAACTGAAGTAATAATATGTGTGATGAAATTGTCTATAATTTAGATGTTGAGAAATATCAATAAAAGATGGTTGTATACATTAGAAAACAAATATAATAATATATAAACTGTAGAATCTAGATATTGTGTATATGTATATTTACTGTTAAGTTGTTCAACTTCTATCTCCAAAACCAAGTGAGCTCAGCATGGTGGCAGATCAGGAATTCAAGCTGCATACCAAGTCTCAGGCCAGACCTGGCCACTTAGACCCAAATCAGAAAAAAGAAAAAAGAAAAAAAAAATTTCAACATTTCTGTATGTCTAAAAATATTTGTAACTGTTGATTGGTAGCATAGAGTTGGGGGTTAGTAACAGCAACAATGACAAGAAAAGCAGAATTTCTATGCACTGAGGCCTCCTAACTCCATTTTTTATTATTGTTACTTGTTTACTGAGCATTCTTTGGTTACCCTGGGCTAAAAATAGACAAAAACTTGTCCAGGATGGATACTTTAATGCACACAAACCTAACACAGTCAGCTTTAAATTACTAAAGACCCTGTGAAATTTAGAGGATGATCCAGCCTTCTGCTAAAAGAAAATCTCGGGAGTGAATTTCCCAGGTGGTACCCACTGAAATATTTCCATACACATTTCGGGGCTGTTCCTCGAGGCTCTGGAATGCAAGGCTCTGAGAATTGTCTGCTACCTGGTATCTTAGCTTTGTACTGTTCTGTGGCTGTGTAGTGTAGGGTGACCGTCAGGCCTGAGGAGATGGGTGATTTGGGGTGAACTAATTCCTGCTTTGATCTCCATGCAGCAAGAGAAATGCTGATGTCTCATTGATCTCCCTCCCTTGAGTCTGCCCTACTACAGGACTGCACAATCTGCCTCCTGATAGATCTTCTGGGAGCTGACAGACGTGTAGTTGAAGCTTTGTGTGTTAACAGGCCTTGTTAGCACATTGCATTCAGCTGCTGGTAAACATCAGAATATGTTGCCTTTGGTTTAATAACCCCCAGACTGACAGTGGTTTTTCATTCTGCTAAGCTTGAGTTTACTCAGTATCGACTAATTATATTGATTAAATCTCAGCTCTAAAGCACACGGCATATAATGTGTCCAATTGTAATCTTGTCAGAAATTAAATGCAGGGAAGAAAAGGGTGTTCTGAGTGCCAAGAAGGATCAGCCTAGCCCACGCCTAGGTTGAAAACCAACTTTAGTCAAACTGGGCCTTTCCTAAGGAAGACGCATATTTATTTATTTGTGTGACTTCTTAAAGATGGAAAAGATTTTGAGAATATTACTCTCAGATGTGGTTAGGTCCATGTTGGCAGGCCTCACTTACATACAGACACTCTGAATAAATACTTACTACACCTGGCTTGTGCTGTGTTACAAATGTGCTTTCCATTTATGGAGAGCAAGCTCTTTGCCTTTGTCACCTTGATCTTGGGCCCCAGGTGATGGGGCAGGAGGAAGTCGGCCTGGGATCAGGGCTGCTTAAGTAGAACAAAGGATAGGAGGTTACTTTAGGCCCAGATTCCATGTCCCTGGGCCTGGAATAAATGGGTCCAGATACTTGGGCCTGTTTGTACCCACCGGTGCCTGTACAGTGCTGTGCAGATGTGTAAGTGCTGAAAACTGTGAAGTCGGTCTCTCATCCACGTATAAAACTCAGCTCCAGAAGAAAGCAGTGGTGATCTTGACCTGTGCTTCCTGCATTCAGGATAATGTCTTTAAAACAGATGAATTCCAAGGGCATTTAGCAGGTGAGCTAGGGGCTGGAATATGGTTAAGGAAGCTTCTGTTTCATTCAGGTCATTGGTTAGTTTTGAATTCTACTCATGTCCTCATCATCCTTATCATCCTTTTAGAAGATTTGACAAATGATGTCTAGACAAGTGTGATCTCCCTCATCAGAGCTAAAGCCAGAGGTAGAACTCCAATATTTTAATTCTAGTTGGGCTTTCTCAGGCAACCTCAAAGGAATAGAGATCATTTCCTGGGTTTTCTCTGAACGGAAATCACTTAAGTTTATAGCTTGATAGTCTTAACTGCTGTTTTAGTTTGTGGCTGCCACAACAAGCTACCACAAATACAACATCTTTTATAACAGCTCTAGATCAAAATAAAGGTGTCAGCAGGGCTATTTATTGTCCTGTCTAGTCTTGAAGGACAGTCCTTCCTGGCCTATGCCAGCTTCTGGTATTTCTAGGGGTTCCTTGTTGGTTCCTGTAGTGGTTTGAATAAGAATAATCCCCATAGGTTTATATATGTGAATGCTTTAGTCATCAGGGAGTGGCACTATTTGAGAAGGATTAGGAACTGTGGCCTTGTTGGAAATGGACTCTGTGGCTTTGTTGTAGGAAGTATGTCCCTCGGGGTGTGGACTTTGGAGTTTCAGTAGCTCATGCCAGGCTCTCTCTCTCTGTCTATCTGTCCGTCTGTCTGTCTCTGTCTCTCTCTCTCTCTCTCTCTCTCTCTCTCTCTCTCTCTTCTTATATTTAAATACACCTAGTCTCTAGTTGGTGGAACTCTTTAGGGAAGAATTAGGAGGTATGGTCTTGTTAGAGGAGCTGTGTGATTGGAACTAGACTTTGAAGTTTCAAAAGCCCACACCAGGCCCAGTCTGTCTGTCTCTGTCTCTGTTTCTGTTCCCACCCCTGCTTGTAGATGAGGATGTAGTTCTGAACTACTACTCCAGCACCACACCTACCTGCCGTCATGCTCTTTGCCATGATGATGGTAGACTAAGCTCTAAAGCTGTAAGCCAGCCCCAATTAAATTCTTCCTTTTATAAAAGTTGCCTTGGTCATGGTGTCTCTTCACAGCAATAGAACAGTGACTAAAATAGTGTCTTACATAATTCTAATCCCTGCCTCTACCTGTACTTGACTGTTTTCCCTGTGGTGTATATTCTGTCCCTTATGAGGAGAGTTGTCATTGGATTAGGGACCAGTTGATTGACCTATAATGATGTCATCTCCAGATCCTTCAGAGATTGTTTTTCTATAAAAAGATAGTCATGAGCACTGTACTTAGATGTAGCTTCAGAATCAACATTCAGCCCATCATAGTTCACCCTCTGTCCCACAAACCTCACATCATCTCATGGGAAAAACGTACTCATCATTTTCAATCACGCCAAAAAGTCATAACCCGTTGTTGTAGCAGCTCTAAGTTTCATGTCTTGCCTAAGTATCACCAATTCCATCTTATAAAATAACTCCTGGTTTTATCATTTAATGATTTCAAGTTCATCTATAACATGTATGCTGAGAATCCGATGTCATCTATCTTTGTGCAAAAGTTCTTCCTATCTATGAACCTGTGAACCGAGGAAGATCGCCTACAGCCAAAATAACATGAGGGGATGAGATAGAGGAGACCTTCCTCATAGAGAAAATGTGGTGATGGGAGCTGTTTGGTATAGGAGAAAGTTGATAGTTGTAGTGAGGAGAACAAAGTACTGAGAAGGCTGTACACCATGAAAGGAAAGGGTGGTTCCTGCCTCCTGGCAGAAGGGAAAAGATGTTGACACAGAAGCTACTGGCGGTGATACAGTAGTGGAAACTAAAGCAGCTGTGGAAATGTGAGCTTGCTTAAGCTTACACAGGCTGAAAGTAAGGGAAGGTCTAATACTGTGATTATCACAGCGAGGCTGTTTATGATTGTAAGGAAAGGTTATTCAGGTGCCAGGTGCGGTGACACCAGGGACAAGAATAGCTCTGCTTTTCTCTCAGGAAGACTCACAGCAAGTGTGTATTTGTCTTAGACATGTTGTCTAAGTGTTATTTAAGTTAAGGTTTTAAACTTGCTCCATGTCATTTTTTTCTACTTAGAAAATTAAAATAAGAATGTTGTGCTCAAATCCCCAGATACTGTGCCAGCTAACTCTTTGGCATGTTTTAGCAGTCTTCCAGAAACCTGTCTTCAGCGTTAACGGGAGTAACCATGGGTATGGATCTACACCTGTCCCTACACTGAGCGGGAGCCCAGCCACCATGCCATGACAGATGTTGCAGAGTCAGATCCATTCCTTCTAGATAAGGCATATAAATGGTAACTTAATTGGATTATAGTGTCTTGTGGGAACCTAGTCTGTCAGTTTCTGTACACTGTGCTCTTTGAATGCAAAACATGCTCCAGAATGCAAGCTTGTGGCAGAAGCTTAGAACACAGGAGTGTCTAGTCATGAAAAAAACAGGATCAGGCCCGAGCACGCTAATCCCTGTGGTAGACACCAGATGCAAGGACAGCCTTCTGAACAGCTGTCCAAGCATCACCACGGTAGCACAGGACATGAACAGGTGAACAGTAAGCATCCTGCTGCCTCCACTTGTAGGAAGCAAATGGACATTAGTCTTCATAAAGTTCCTAGTGGAAAGGGGAGTATGTTTTTATCATAGTATATTTCAAATCAAGTGAATTTATTAGTTTAGAGACTCATGCCAAGTATTCTTGTGTCTAGACAGTGGTGTCAGAGTCAGGCAGGGGCCAACCAGTTTGGTCCAGTATTACAGAGGCTATGGTGCCATGCTTGCATAAGAATTAGGAGACCTTCATCTCCAAAATTATGAAAATAATTGAACCTTGGTCATGGATCCTTCTACTCCATTTTTGAAGTTTTGTATTACATTCTGGATCAAAGGTCTTAAAATAACCAAAGAGTAAGACAATCATGTTTCTAGTAAATCACTTACCTTGTGCCAGGTGCTAAGTAAGGAGTCTACAAACTTCCAAAGAAGTAAATAAGCTAGGCCAAAGGGCTGGGAGGTGGCTCAATTAGTAAGAATACATGCTGCATAAACAACTAGGGCCTGAATTCAAAGCCTCACGTAAAGGCTGGACATGGCTTAAGTGTCTTTACCATCTTTGGAATAAAGACAGGCAGCTCAAGGAGACTTACTGGCCAGCCAGTAGAACACAACCAGTAAGCCCCAGATCTCAATTCAAGGCCATGTCTCAAAAAGATAAGGCATCAAATGATAGACGAGGATACCCAGTGTTCTCTGGCCTCCACAGAAGTGTATGTGGACATGCATCCACTCCACTCCACTACACCAAAGTTGATCTTCCTCACCTTTGATGGGCACCCTAAAGTTTCATGATGTCAGCGTCATAAAACTACCAGTAATTAGCAATGTCATGCAGTAGAGCCAGTGATAAGCTGGATCAGGTTTCTGTGTTTTCCTTTCTATACTGCTGGCATTGCTTTGTTGTCATAAACCAGGAAACCAGCAAAGCCATTGGTTAACGTTTCTGCTCAACACTTGTCTCACACAGATTGTTTATGCAGGCAGCATTTATTACGCCTTCTCTGTGCCAGGCATGCTTATTTTTGCTGAGAATCCCGTGTTGAACAACACAAACAAGTTCTCCAGTCCATTTACAAGCTGATGGAATCACCATATAAACAATAAATTACCAGCTAGTGAAACTTCATGGAGAAAATAGATTATACACATTCAATTTCTGTAAATCCTGATGTAAGAAATGCTTATTTGTAAGAACTTTACAAAGTTAAAACTACTTTTTTTTTTTTTTTTTTTTTTTTTTTTTTAGTTTGTCTGTTTGTTTCGGTGAGGTTTTGTTTTGTTTTGATCTCCCATCATTCTGTTCATTCTTTCTAGAATTCACTATCAGGAAAATGTTTGTCTTTTTAAGTGAACTTCATTGAAAGAAAAATGTGGTCTGTTTTTCTCCCTCGGCTGCTAGGGAGCCAGGAACATGTTTAGTATTTCATTGCAGTGGAAATTCACCTGGAGCCAGGCTTCATTTACCAGTCTTCTCTTCCTTTGCGTGTGTTTGCCGTCTGTGCCAGTGGGTAGAGGTCAGAGGGTAGCCTCAGTCGTTGTTCCCCAAGTGCTGTCTACATTATTTTTTGGTTTGGTTATTTGTTTGCTTGCTGGCTTGCTTGTTTTTTGATTCAAGATCTTTTCCTGGCCTAGAATTTGCCAAGTAAACTGGACTAGATGGCCAACAAGCCCTGGGGATTTACCTGTCTTCCACCACTGGTATTACAAACTCATACCACCACACCTGGCTTTTTTTGTGGGTGTATGAATAATTATGTTCTTGGGTTTGTAAGCACATTACTTCCTGACCTATTTCCTCCTTTCTTTTTATAAATCCATCTTCTGTTTTGTTTTAGTTTGTTTGTCTGCCATATGTCTTTCTTTGGTAATAGGATAGTTGTGAATAATCTAATTAGATGTTAGAGCACCATGCTCATTTTCTCTACAAATGTTATTGAACACTGACTCAACAATATCCCTATGCTGGACACCAAAAGATGACAAAATAAAAAAAGGGCAGAGTCTATAAAAGGTCATGATAGGTGCAAATAGATTTGGCATTCCTGAAGAAAAGAGCAATTACAGCTCAGTATTTTGATGGAGGACTAGATATTCGTTAAGCTTAGTCAAAAAAGAAAAAAAAGTTTAGAGAGACAGGGGTGGGAGGGAGGAAATAAGTCTGCTAGCTGGCTGAGTCATCTTAGATAACAGTAGTTGAATAAACCCACATTACACATAGTATGTGGCAAAAAAAAAAAAAATTAAGTAACACTGTACTTCAATGACCTTCAGTCTTGGTAAACAGTAAGGACACAAATTTAAGATTTGTGTTGAAGGCCATAAGTGTAGTATAGGTACATATACTTTTCATAGGACATGGTCATCATTTTCTGTTCTCTCAGTGATAAGTATTCTGGTTAGGAAATCAGGTGATACAAAGAACAGTTTTCAGGATTCTAGAAAACAGACCCATACCCCAGGACCATTGACAGCCATATCCATCATCAGAATCCCATTAGGATTTGCTTAGATGTTATTGAAGAATCATTGGTGGAAAGCTCTTCAGAGACAGCCAGTCTATCTTCCACTCTCCAGTCATCCTCTAACTCTACCATAAAAAGATAGATATTTTGGCAATTCCACTTAAATTTCTTGAGTATATATATGTCTATTTCAGGATACTTCTACAGTGTAGGATCTCATGCGGCCCCTTAAACTATCCTTAGTGTTAGTTGTGCCTCTGTGCATTTCCACCCCCTCCCCATATAGTCCTCTCACTCCAGTCTCCTTCCTGTTTGTCTGTAACTGTATATTCTGTTTCCAGTATTTTGGGAGATCTTCCTCTCTTCTCCCTAGTCGCTCATATGATACCTAATATCTGTGGTTATATGGATTATAACTCACATACCAAAGGCTTAAAAGTTAATATAAGAGAATACATACAGTGTTTGCCTTTTGGGAGTCTGGGTTACTTCACTCAGGAAGATTTTTTTTTTCTACCTTCATCCACATTTTGTTATATAAATATCACATTTTAACGATGTATTCATACACTGGTAGACATCTAGGCAGTTTCCAATTTCTAACTATTATGAGTGGAGTAGCAATGAGCATGGATGAGCATGTACCTCCATAGTAATGACATAGTGTCCTTTGGGTATAGGCCCAAGAGTGGTGTAGCTGGATCTTGAGGAAGATCTGTTCCCAGCTTTCTGAGGAACCACTACACTGATTTCCATGGTGGCTTAAACTAACAAAATTTGTGTTTTAAATCCCCAAATTGAGAGAAAATCTTCTTTCGTTCCATCTTGGCCCTCCCCTGCCTCTTCTCCACACAGTGCCAAATTTAGTGGGAACATAGCATGAAGAAGTCACAGTATGTGACTTTTATTCCACGCTGTACTTGCACAGATCAGAGGGTTCAGGCAAGGAGGATGTTGCTCTCTGGAGCTGGCCTCTGTCTACCTGGGGCTTACCTCAGCGTCAGCAAGAGACTCCAATTCCTTCAGAATCAACTTTCTAGTATTGTTACGTTTTTTTTTTTTTTAATCTATTGGTTTGCTTGCATGTTTTATGTAAATCGACTAACTCTGTGTTCTCTGTTGTGTTTTATAGTCTCCCTCCTTAAAAAATGTTTTATTTAGAATTTGCATGTAAGCCTTTTCACCTCCCTGATGTAAGTGCAGTGGTCCATATACAAGCGCCTGGGACACACAGCACAGGCAGCCCCTGACAAAGCTGCTGACCATCGTAGCAGAGACGAGACGTGGTAGGCACAGATGTCTGGGGACAAGATGCAGCCCAGCTTAGGAGATACCTGGTTTTAGGAGTTATAAGGGCTTTGTGAGTATTTACAAATGAAAGAAGTGGCGAATAGACAGCCTGAATAGGCTGAGGCTGAACCTGACCCTGGAGCAGCAACTCCTCTTTGTTCTGAGAGGGCCACTGTGCCTTTTTCTTTCCTAGACTTTCCTTCCTGAAGTCTCAGAAAGTATTGACTGTGTAGGACCTAATGACCATCTGAAGTTAGGCTGGAGAGACTGAGGCTGCTCAGAGCCCCTAGGCTATCACTGTCCTTTGCTTGTTCTATCACTTATGTTTGCATTAGGTCTGGTTAGCTGATAGTTAAGTCAGAATTTGGAGGAAAGGAAAGGAAGAGAGAGGAGGAGGGAGGGAAGGGAAGAGGAAAGGAAAGAAGAAAGGAAAGGGAAGGGAAGGAAAAAGGAAAGGGAAGGGAAGGAAAAAGGAAAGGAAAGGGGAGAGGAAAGGAAAAAGGAAAAGGAAGGGAAGGGAAAGGAAAGAGGAAAGGGAAGGAAGGGAGGGGAGGAAAGGGGAAAGGAAGAGTCTTTGCTGAGTCACAGGGATCCAGCCTGTCTGGTGCCTGTGGAACATCGTTGCTAATTGAGTCGGTTGTTACGGTTCAAACATGTCAGAGCAGTTCACAGGCAGGATGAGTGCCGGTATAAAGCTTCTAGAGGACTCTGCAAAACTTAAAAATACTTACATTTTCTGGTGCATATCTCTAGGAAAAGTGTGTGAGCATATTGGCAAATCAAGTGGCTAGTGATTGGAGAAGTCCAAATTCCTAAGGGTACTGAAAAGCCAGAGTCAAGATTTAATTTACTTCTTTTACCCTCAGAGGAGAATATCCAAGAGTTCATTTTCTGAGTTCAGAGCAAATAAGATTCAGACTATTTCAAACCAACTCCTCTTTCTGGTGAATTAGTGTTTCAATGCCCTTTCCTTACTTCTCTATTCCTGAAATTATAAGTCAAAACCAACCATGCGGGTCAGCCACGAACTTGGGTCACTGAAGGACCATGTGCTTTGGTATGCCATGAAGCTGACAGATTTGGTTGGGAGTCTGCTCAACTAGAGAATTTGCTATAAGTGAAGCAGTTCCCTCAGGTGGCCTCTTTGCTTCCATCCAGTGTGAGTAGGTGTCTTGTCTCCTCAGACATGGCCAGAGTGACTTATGCAACATTGTTGATGTTTGGGTTTGTCATCAGCTGTTGTCTGCTGAGTAATTCCATGTGGCTCTGTCAGCCTGGAAGAGTTCATAGCCCTCGAGTGAGGAGCATAGTAGACCTTTAGGAAGATAAGCCACACTTCAATGTATGCATGTAAATATTACATAAAGTCATATAGCAGTAGAGAGGAGACCTGGCCAGGGGCTGCAACAGGATAGAAGATGCTAAGGAGGACCAAGGGCTTAGCCATGCAGCTGAGAGAAAGGCAACACCATGAAAGGAACTAAGCTCATCAAGAGGAACACAGCAAATTCTGGGGTGATGCTCAGAGCTGGAGCACCTGTCCAGCAAAAGACCAAGGCTAAAAAGCAGCCTGTCGAGAGGAAAGCACAGATGGGAAGTTCCAGACCCCTGCGAGGTGAGACTTTAGGCTTGTTTCCACATAGCACCATTTAAAGTATGTCTGTCAGATCTGCCTAAATTTCCTAGTCCTGTGTAACTAATTAGGAAGATGTGAGTTAACAGTTAAGTGAATTTTGAAACTCTCTGTTCCTTTGGCAGCTTGTTCAAAGGCTGTTGTATTTAGAAGGGCTTCCTTCCCTAACAATGAAAGTAACATCTTAAAAAAATAAAAAAGTAAGGCATCTTGACTAGGAAAATCTTAAATATGTGGAAAATTATAACCATGAAATATGGCTAAGATTCTGTGTGTAGACATGTATCTTGATTTTTCACTTAGTGTTTGTTATTGTAGGAGCACATCTGCATATTATTAAAAGTCACACAACATCCCTTTTTGTAATGCATGTCATGGATTATCATTTTCTGTGGTTAGGCATTTTGATAACACTGTTGAGAACACCCTTTGTGCATGTTCTTGTCTAGGTTTCCTCAGGAATTCCTCAAAATCATTGGGACAATGATTTTACTCATTTAAACCTATATACTAGTGGTTCTCAGCCTGTTCATCATGACCCCCTTTGGGGATGAACAACCCTTCCACAGAGGTTGCCTAAGATGATCAGAAAACACAGATATTTACATCACAATTCATAGCAGGAGCAAAATTACAGTTAAGAAATAGCAACAAAAGAATTTATGATTGGGGATCACCACAATCATAAATGAGGAACTGTATTAAAGAGTCATAGCATTAGCAAAGTTGAGAACCACTGCCGTATACAAAACATGAGCAAGTTCATTTTTTCAAATTTAATGTGACTGTTTGCCTGCATGTGTGTCTGTGTAGCACTTGCATGCTTGATGCCTTCACAGACCGGAAGAGATCATCAGGTTTCATGGAACTGGAGTTGTAGACAGGTACAAGTCAGCATGTGGGTGCTAGAAATTGAATTTGGATCTTCTGCAAGAGCAGTAAGTGCTCCTAAATGCTGAGCCATCTCTCTGTCCCCATTTCAGCTGTAGCGGTAAGCACACGCCACCTTCTCCCCCAGCTCCTTGTGAAGGCACTTTGGTCAGCTCTGTTCAAATAAGGCGTTCCCACTGGACATAAGAAGGGCATATGCAGTGGGCAGCATGAGGCTGCAATCATTGCTTGAAGATTTTGCTCAGAAGTGAGGCCTTCAACACTCTCATGGTCTTTCTAGTTGTACTCCTCTCTAAGCGACTCTGTTCTCATAGTGTTCCTTTAAATTAATCTCGTATTTTCAAAGAGTTTAACATAATTTTTCGTAGTTCTGAGAGGAGCCAATAAGTGGCACCTGAATGGATTCCATAGTAAGAAAGATCTGGAGTGCACTGAGCTAAAAAGGTATGCTAGCTGAACAGAGCAGTTCCAACTCAGAGAGCCTCTAAGCATACCTCAGGAAGCAGTGTTATTCCTTGCCTTTCCTTCCGCATTTATGCCTTTCTTCCCTGCTTCTGTTCTGTCTTTGGTTTTCAATCGAGAGAGAGTACATAGATCAGTATAATGGTCCTGCCTTTTAAAATAATTTACATGGGGATGTCTGTCAGAAAGAATTCTCTGTCTTGATATAATTATATCCAGTTATCCAAACCCCTCAAAAAAAAAAAAAAAAAAAAAAAAAGCAAAAAGATGCTAAGACTTCCTCAACAATGTGGCTTTTAAGGCAAATCATTAAGAAACCTGTGGTATTATTTGCTTTTCTGAATGTGGGCAAAATTTCGAAAGGAATGTTTTGAGTTATTGTAGTACAGTTTATTATCCATCTGGCCCTTTTTTGGGTATTAGTTATCTAAATTTTACTTTTCTGAGTGTCTCACTACACATTCCCATAGCATGTGCTATATGGGACAGAAAAGGGTAATCTGCGAATTGTTTCCTCTCCTTCTGGAATGTTCTTCAGTGCTCACAGGGAACTCCTTGTCTGTCTCCCTCTGGTAATACCTGGATTCTTCCAGATCTGGACAGAGCCAGCTTGTCTATCACTGAACGTAAGTTACTAGACTGAATGTGTCCTGTTGCCACGAAATCTCAGCTTTAAAGCAAGGATGGCCTAATTCTGCCCAGCTGATGGGATCTTCCTTGTTCCTGATCACCTCTCATTCCCCTTGCTTCCTGCACTCCTGTCTCCATCAGCTCATTTAGGTCTCCTAGATAAAGGCTCAGTGACAGTTGACATAGACATTCCGTCTTGAACCCTGTCTGCTTTTTCTCTTAAATGCCTCTATTTTTATTTTTCGCTTCCCTGCACCAGGCCTCTTGCCACCAACACTCAGCACTGTGGCTTTCGTCTCAGCTTCTTCTCCCACTCAACTCATTGCTCTAGACAGAGGGTCAGTTCTCAGTTGACATTAGCGCTGCCAGCACCATTTCTCACCACCCGACGTAGACACTTGGTTATCTTCCTTTGCCTAAGTGACGACCGAAGCTTTCTCCCCTGGACAACCACACAGCTCCCAACTCAGTCTACTTTGACAGACTCTTTGCTACCTTTCCCTTCTCCTTCGTCCATCCCCCAGCTGCCTTATTCTTTCCTGTCTTTTAGCCTTTGCAGCCCCTCCTCCATAGTTATACTTCCTAGTCAGTATAAGATATGTGAGGCAGGGAGTCAAGGCCTCCTGGCCCCAATGCAAGTTAAGTAAAAATTTAAGGTTCCTCAGGAAAGAGTGTCTTATCGAGAGAGGGGGGTTATTTGTCGTGTTGAAGTGACTTAGAGAATATGCTGTTTGTTTAAGGTTTGCTTTGTAGCATCTTGTGGCCAACTTCTGTAAGGGCCCTATGGTGCTTGAAAGGCTATGTATTAGCTAGAATGCAAGGTTACAGATGAACAGATCAAAGGTAATCATTGGGCCGTTCATTTCTTCTGCATTCTTACTCACTGTATATATGTTCATGTGTGTGCAAGGACATTTGTGTACATGTGAGTGTGCCTAGGGAGGTCAGAGGTCAGCTTCGGGTATGGTCCCAAGGAGCCCTCCACCTTATGTTTTGAGATCCTGACCAGTTTCTAATTCCCCGGCACTGGGATTTCAAGTGTAAAGCACAATCCTCAACTTTTGTGTGAGATTCTTGTACTTAGAAGCCACGCACTTCACTGGCTGAGCCCAGGCTTCTTTAGGTTCTAAAATGTCTGCCTCCCAGTTATTGGAAGTACACCCTCTTTAAATCTCTTTACACTGTCATTTTGGGCTTTGTGTCGTTTTAAATTTTTTGAAACTATGCTATAAAAAGTATAAAGGTTCAGAAATTTTATTACTCAGTAAGTTATTTTGTTATCAGTATGTAACGATTGTTTTATTTCTAATAATGCCTCTTGTGTCGTAGCCCACGAACACCAACTTCCCCTCTTTTTGTGTGTTATTTATTGTCTTCCTCCATTGCATGATGCTGAACCTTCTTGACTTCATGCTTGTATTTCAGGGTTGTTTTTTGTTTTGTTTTGTTTTGTTTTGTTTTTCCTAGAGCAGCACATGATTTTATTTGTCACTGAATCCAAAGACCTTTACTCATTGAAAAGCATACCACCACTGCTACCGTATATATATATTTTTTTTATTTCCAAAATCTTGTGTAATTTGCTATGACTTTTTTTTTTCCCTCAGTCTTCTTGTCTCCTGCTTTCAGGCTTTAGGTTTTAAAGTGAACATTACAAATATAAGTGCAGAGAATACAAATAGATTTCTAGGAGTGACCTGAAATAGCCTTCTTTGACATACATATCAAAGCCTGTAGTCTTTTCTTTTCTATAGTGATTGTGAGTTCCATTACTTCCTATTTATTTGACAAATGTGTAGAAATTTTGCTTCTAGTTTAAGGGCAGAAAACATTGCCAGTTGCATTGGTTTTTTCATTTTAATGTTATTTAACTGATTGACAGTGATGACAGACTTGTACCTAATCATCACTTCTTGGCCGTGCACACGCTTCACAAACCAATTCATGAATACCAGATCCGTGGACTTACTGAGGGAAGTTAGTCACTTCAGGTGTTGCTGGAATGACAGTGTTCAGTGACACGGTTGTGGCCTAGTCAGCAGGAGCATCAAGACATGACAACAAAAGGAAATCTCAGTTGAGATGTTTTTGAGAGACATTAGATGAAAAGGGAGCAGTTAAACAGCGTTCTCCTGGACACAGCTTTATTCTCCAGCAAACTGCCTGTGGTTCCTGCGTGGGTGGAACCTTCTTTTCCTCATAGCATGCTGCTTCCTCTCCTGTCAAGCAGGACTTCCCTTTACCTTTCTCTGTCACCTTCCCTCCCCCACTTATCCAATTTTTTCTGAAGTAGATTTTTGAGAATAATTTTAGATTTACAGAAAGGCTGTAGAGATAATATACAGAATACCATGCGCACGTCCTCTGGCATTTCCCCGAAACGTCATTTCTTTTGTGGTAGCTACATTTGCCACAGCCATAAAACTAACAGCAAGACGTTAGTGTTCAAGAAGGCTTCATCTTAATGTCAACAGTTTGTCCACTGCTGTTCTTTTCCTGTTCCAAAGTGCAGCCTAGGATTCTACATTGTGCCTTGTCATGCCTGCTTAGTCTGCTTTTTGTTTTGTGCTTTTTAAAAAAAAGTCCTTTTTCCTCAGTTCCTGTTACTCTGGTGGTTTCACGTCCTGTTTTTATCCTCTGAGGTGTTGCCAGCTCACCGTGTTTCCTAGGGTGCTCCATGACTGTGGCATAGAGTGAGTCAACTTCTGAAGGGAGTGTAAACACACAGCTCTTTCGAGGAATTCCTGCAGCATTCAGTCATGCACATCTGCATGCATGTGTCTGCATGTCAGTATTTATAGGTGTGTGATAGAGTGCTGTGAACTGTTTTATAGGTTATGAAATAATGCCCTCGTATGTTGTTAATTGTCAGAGAGAACAGTGTAGAACAGTATGTTTACTCTGCCATGACAGACAGACTCTCTTTTATCTCCTAATCCAAGGGCTCTGTTTTCTGCACCCTCTCACCAAGGCTCAGCACTTGTACCCTGTCTCCACACAGGCACCTCTGAGTCACCATGTTGTCCCTTTGCTGCCCTCGAGAAGAGTCAAAATGAAGTTCCCATGCTGGTGATTCTGAAAAATGGCTTTTAAATTCAAAGAATAATATCTTTAAAGAACAACCCAATATCTGTCCTATAAAGTATTCAATAAACATTAACTCAGTTGAGGCATCTTGTAACTTTATGTAGCAGAACTCCTGATCTTCCTGCATCCACCTCCCAAACACTGAGATTACTGGCCACTGAGTGTGGTATTTTGTTTACTGATTTGTTTCTTATGGTGTTGCTTGAGATGGAACTCAGCCTTGCACATGCAAAGCAAGTACTTAACTACTGAGCTAAGGCCCCAGCTCCTTGAGGCAGTATCTCTCAGTGGCCAAGTAGGCTAGGTTGGCTAGCAAGCTAATCCCCTAGAACAGCCAGTTTTCACCTCCCAGCACTAGAATTACAAACACATGCCATCACACCCAGTTTTTTGAGCACTGGTTCTGAAGATTGAACTCAGGTTCTTGTCAGGCCAATAATTTATCAACTGAGTTCTCTTCCTAGATTGCCTTCAAGTTTTCGTTATGCATATCTTTTTAATTTCTATTCATCAGTTTATTTGTGAGCCTTGGTTGTGTTGTATTATGTTCACATCATCTTGCTAGGAAGCTCGGGAACTCTCCTGTTCTTGTGCTGGTTTTACAGGCGCACACCACCATGTCTTTATGTTTAAAGGAAGAAAAAAGATGGCAAATATCAGTGTGCTTTTTCAGACTACATATGTCTTTGTCTCTTCCTGTAAGAAAATTCTGATGTGCATTCCTTCCCAGTAAAAGGAGATGGGCCCATGTGAGGTGCATTTTTCTGCTTAGTGCTGATGTTCTGCTGTGTCCTGTCAGTCCTGAGGACTCTGCTCTGTGTATCTTTATGCACTTAATTGGTTCTCTTCAGGTGGATCGCTGTGGGGGGAATTCCATGCCAGGAGAGTGCCCAGTTCATGTGACTGTCCTGCTGCAGCACTGTTGGCCTTTCAGGATGTACTGCTTTCCACCCCTATAGACTACTTTTCATTGATTTGCTAATCCTCACATGTAAATTAGTACACCTACTAGGTGCTTTCATGCCCGTCTCCTTGGTTGCTAGTGAACTTAGAGTATGTTTGTACAACATACATTTCTGGTCCCTTTTATTACCTTATATTTATTACCATCTATTTCCAGGCATTAATCTTTAAAAAAAAATCTTTATTTTAGGCTCTTGTTCTTTGAAAAAATTTGAACTTAAACAAACCGAAAGAGTAGAGGAATTCACCCCAGAAAGTGGCTGTGTTTATAAACAAGCAGTCTTGAAATATAAGACCACTGTGGTGATTGGAATGGTGTGCATTCCAGAATATCCTGCTCACAGGATGCCAAGCCCACCAAATGGCTAGGGAAAGCCTGAGCAGTGTACTTGCCTCAAGCTGCTCAGATGGGGCCAATCTGAATTCCTGAGCACTAGGATTGATTGCTCTTCACCCCAAATCTCAGGCTGTTCCAATCTACCCAGTGTTTGCATTCCAGGTTCTGTGTCCTCCTGGTGTCTGCCAGGGTTCCTGTTTTTGTTGTTAATGTTGTGTGTGTGTGTGTGTGTGTGTGTGTGTGTTTTAACCAACAAACAAAAAACAGATTGCCACCAGGTCTAAGAACATTTTCTCTTTATAAGTGTACTTAATAATAAAACAGAAACACATGTTCTTTTTCCAAACACCACACTAATTCAAAAAAGCTTGTTCACTAGATGAGATATACAGACGAGCTACGAATTACAAAGGCAGAAATTAAATTGTAAACTATGCAGGGATGCTTTGGAGAAAACCTTAACAGGGGTAATGAGAGAGGCCAGCCCTCCTGGTTTGCTCTGCTTGCAGTTTGACCTGTGCTGGAAGTGCATGGGGGAAGGGGAGGAGCTGGGTCTGTTTCCCAATCTGTAACCACAAAGGGATTACAGATCTTTATCCTCTATACACTGCACTCGCAAGCTATTGCTTTGCTCACTTTCCCAAAGTCTAAGTGTTCTGAGGCCAGCCAGAAAGAGGGTTTTGTGTGTGTGTGGATTGTTGTTTCCACTCTAAGTGTGTCCCTAACTGTTATTAGCAGTTAAAGTCAGTTAACTCTCATCACTTCATCTACCTGTTGAGCACTTTCAGCTCTCTTAGCAAATTAGAGTAGAGCCTGATATTGGAGACAGATAGCTGTGTTTTGGGTGGGATGAAGGAAGGAGACAGGATCCCTCCCCTCCCCTGAATTACAGCCTCATCCCCACTGAACACAGGTGTTGACGTTCATTTTAGAGCTGATGCCCCGTGTGCAGACCTTGTAGTCCCTGAAGACAGAGTGCCGTCCTGTCAGTCTACCCCTCAAAATGTCTCTACTCCTCCTCAGACACCAGCCTCCCCACACTGCTTCAGGCAGTGAAGCTATGAGCTCTCTACCCACTTAGAGTTGAAGGGAGTTACTGAGAGTCATTGGAGTGCTGGGATGTGCGTGCTGCACACACACAAGTATCTGTGCAATGACAGCACTTTGGGGAGTATCCCCGTGCAGCCTAGCCCGCTGTATGCCCTATCTTCACACAAGTTAAGGTTGATGTGCCCTGGGAGAGGTTAGGGTTAGGGTTATAAAAACCCTACCTAGATCTCAGGAAGAACAACTCTGCACTTTCTCCTTGGTAATCACCTTAGCTTCTAGCCCAAGCTTTCTGTTCCTTTTTTATCTTATGCATAAGGAAACTGATTTTCAAATTTTCAGGCTGTGAATAATAATTGTCGAGTGTGTGTGTGTGTGTGTGTGTGTGTGTGTGTGTGTGTGTGTGTGTGTACAGGAGTGTGTGTGCATGTGTGTGTGTTAGCACACCTGTGTATGTGTGTGTTCATTGGGGGCTCAGTGGTTAATGCCTTAATGATGCTCCACATTATTTTTTGAGGCAAGGACTCTCACTGAACCTGGAACTCACTAATTCACCTAGGCTGGCTAACAAGCCTTGGGAATCTACCTTTCTCTGCCTTCCCTGCTCTGGGATTAAAAGAATGTGGAACAAAGCCCAGCATTTTTAAATAGGTGCTAGGGCTCAAACTTGGGTCCTCATGCTCATGTGACAAGTACTTTACTGACTAAGCTATCTTCTTAGCCTCCTTTAACAACGTCTGGACCTATGACTGGCTATGGAAGCCCTCCTCCAGCAGGTGCAGGCAGGTCCTCATCTGCATGGAGTAGCATATGCCTTTTCCCCCCACTTCATCTGCTCATTTCTCTGCTGTAGACCCTAGTAGTCCCTGCTTCTTCTAGGAGTCACTATCCTAGTGCCTGGAAGAAGGGGATTGGGTCGACAGGGATCAGAAGCTGTATTTATTGGGAAGAGTCTCCATCCTCGCTGGCTGTTTTAGTGAATCACTTAGTCTCCTGTGACCTTCTGTTGTCTCCTCTCAAGATCTCTGACTGCTTCTCAGTTCTGCTGGAGCTTTGCCTTTATCGACCTTGACTCTTTTATCTATATGCTAAATCAGATTTTTAGAAAAGGAAAGAGAAAACCAATAAAAATAATTCAACCATAGAGTATTGGTGCTTGTCTGTCAGATATACATGTCATCAAGGTTTTTTTTTTTTAATTAAGCCACTTTACATCCTGACCATAGCCCCCTCCCTCCTCTCATCCTGAACCTTCCCTCCCACTCTCTTTCTACTTCTCAGAAAAAGAGAGCCCCACCACCACCAACCCACTCCAGCACATAAGTCTGTTGAGGTGGCCCCACCAGGGGGAAGTGAGCAAAAAGCAAAAATTACAGTCCATGTCTGAGATAGCCCCCTCCCCCCCCCCGCCTCCACTTCCCTTACTAGGGAATGCACATAACTCAAGTCCAAGTAGATCAAAGACCTTAATATAAAACCAGAAACACTAAATCTGTTAGAAGAGAAAGTGGCAATCAGCCTTGACCTCACTGGCACAGGAGACAACTCCCTGAACAGAACAACACAGCATAGGCTCTAAGATCAACAATTAAAAAATGGGACCTCTTGAAACTGAAAAGTTTCTGTAAAGCAAAGGACACTGTCAGTAGAATAAAATGGCAGTCTACAGATTAGGAAAAGATCTTCATCAATCCTATCTGACCAAAATATATAAAGAACTTAAAAAAATTAAACACCAACGAGCCAAATAATCCAATTTTAAAATGTGGTGAACAGAGAATTTGCAACAGAGGACTCTTGAATGGGTGAGAAACACTTAAAGAAATGTTCAAAGTCCTTAGTCATCAGGGAAATGCAAATCAAAATGGCTCTGAGATCCCATCCTCTACCTAATGGCTAAGGTCATCAAGTTTTTAATGTCTTCTTAGTCTAAACCATGAGTTATCCATAGAGACCGTTCAGAAGCAGTTAGATCCTTGGCCCAGGGTCATCCAAAAGTGAATCTTCCCCAGAGAATCACTTAGTAGATAGTCTGTTGGCCTCCACTGTGTGCCAGGCACTTCAGACACCAAGTTCCCTATCTTCCTGAAGGGTGTGTTCAGGTGGGAAGAAAGAGTCAAGCTGTGTGTCCATTCATAAATGTTCTAGTAGCTGGTGAGTGATGAGTACTGTTGGGGGAAAGGAATTGGAAGGGAGATGGCCATGCTTAACAAGATAAAGGAGACCTCATTTCCTTTTGATGTGAGCAACGTGGAGGCAGGGAGCAGAGTTAACATAGGTATCTGAGAGAATATTGTTCTAGATCATGAGAAAGCTGTTCTTTAATCTTGAAATTTTGTATGGATTGTTTGATGCTTATTTTTCAAATGAACATAGGATGTCTTCACTGAATGTCAGCCCTAGCTTCGGGTGGCTTTCAATATCACTTTAGTTTGAAATTGTCTTTGTTTTACAGATTAGAATGAGTAAGACACAAGAGAGAAGGGTAAAGTGATTTCCTTAGTACTACTATAGAATTGATTACATCATCTACTTTAGGTTGGCAGGACAATAGACAATGATCTGTCTTGTTCAGTTTGTCTTCCTTAGGCTTTAGAGGTTTCTTTTCTCATAAAGCAAGTTGATTCCAGATATCATCTTTGATACAAAATTAAATTGTCACTAGTTTCCCTATGCAGTAGCATTAAGTTTGATTAAAAAAAAAAGTTAGGTGAATTTCAGTGAAGTGAATTCCAGAATGTAGCCCATTTAAGACATAAGGCAAAATCATTTTTCAGTGGCCAGTACTATATATGTTTGTCTGGATGCTCTGAAAATTCCCAGGGGTGTGTTCTAGAGGACAGAGTACCCATAAGGTCTCCAGAAGGCTTGCGGTAGGAGCCTACTTGTGATCTACCCCAGGAGCCTTCAGCATGAGCCAGTCTTTCTTTCTGCATTGGCTAAGGAGGGAGCAGCTAGTCTGCTTGGGCCCAAGGCAGGATGTACAGCAAAAGGCAGGATTTGCAAATCACAGATTTCTACTGGGACACTTCGGAAAGAGCTCAGTACCGTCTCTAAACCAGCCTAATGTAGCCTGAGTTCTCTCCCAGGCCTCGGGAAACACAAAAGCTGACAGAGAAAATCACCTTATTTCTACCTCTGGGTAATGGGTGTTAACATTTAAAGCTTTAGTCAACCATTTGTGTAACATTTAGAATTTCCAAATGTCTTTGTAACTCTTTATTGGCCAAATTAATCTCTGCAGTTTCCCTGATAGCAAATTGGTTCCACCCTCATTTTGGAGATTAGGCACAAATAGGCCAGTGACTTCCCTGGGCCTGTCCTGTGAGCTGTCCCTCAGCCCTCCACAGGGCAGTAACAGTACTGAGCCATGCCTGTACCGCATTACCCTCTTCAGCACCTGAACCTTTGTCTCCTTTATGTGAGCATGAGACACTAATCGGTGTCTTCTGTACTTTAAAACTGATGTAAAAGTAAAATGAGGCAGGCTTGGCAGTACTAGATGCTGTCCGTGCTGCGGTGGATTAAGGCGGCACAGGCGGCAGCCTCCCTACTTTATATGTAAGGAGCGTCACTTGTTCTAAGCCAGAGCAAGAAAAATAATGAAGCAAGGCAACCTGTGGCTGACCCTGTAACAAAACCAAGTCTCTTCATTTGATTCAGTTTAGACAAGAGAAGGAAAACGCGGAACAGCAAGCAGATGAG
Organism: Psammomys obesus; assembly: GCF_907164565.1. Classification (NCBI taxonomy): domain Eukaryota; kingdom Metazoa; phylum Chordata; class Mammalia; order Rodentia; family Muridae; genus Psammomys; species Psammomys obesus. The sequence goes on along the minus strand of NW_026596240.1, from coordinate 13,722,869 downwards.
AGGAGCAAGGATGGCAATGAGAGAGATGGAACTTATTTGGTTCGGTCTGGTGTGGTTTGGTTTGGTTTAAATCAAGCAATTCTGAAAGGTGTGATTTTCTTCTGTTCTATGGCTTTCCTTCCATTTCCTTTTACTGTGGACAACGTACTTGTATTATACTTGTAGAATCCTTAAATAAATCAAGCTCAAAGGGTTTTTGTTTTTTTTCTGTTGGTTTTCAAGCTTTATAGATGTAGGGTTAGATCTAGGTATATAATCCATTTGGGGTTGATTTTTGTCATGACACACTATATGTTTTGGGCTTGTTGTTGTTGTTGTCATGTTTTGTGGTATTTAGCTGTGGTGTCTGATTGAGAGCAACCAGAAAGCTATGTCTGCATTTTGATGTCCCGAGTCTGTAAGTAGCACTTTATATATGGCAAAAGGTACAATTGGATCAATGAGCTTGAGTAGAACGCTTTTCCTGTCTTGTCTAGTGCACCTTGAATCCAGTCCTAAGAAGGAAGCTGAGGAATCTTGAGATACTCAGAAAAGGAGGAGGCAGTATACCCACAGCAGTGGGGCATGGGGCACGGGCCCACAAACCAGGGAATACTGGAGTCCTCATACAGCTTCTCCCAAACAGCTTTCAGAAGGACACAGCCCTGCCTGAGTTTGGATGTTTGGCTTCCAATCTAGGAAGGAGCCACCCAGTGTCACCCAGTGGCATACTCATGAGAAGCTCATTCATGGCTTCCCAGTACTTTGAGCACGATTTGTTAAAAAGGCTGTCCTTTCTCCTCAGCAGCCTTTGCACACCTGACCAACAGGCACACTCATGCTCTTCACCTGTTAGTGGAGCTCTGCCGCACTGGTCTGCTCTCTCTGCCTCTTTCATTGATGTTGGGGGTTGTACTTACTCAATGGTAACTTAAAAACAGGTGGCGTGAGTCCCACTGTTGCCTTTTCCAAATTGTGTCAGGCTTTTAGAGTCAGCTTCATTTTCTGCCAAAAACTGTCCTTTGCTGAAATTAGAAGGACAGCTGTGCTGAAGCTTTCAGCCAGCTAGGGAACTTTAATGTCTTCCTAATATCAAGTCCTTGATCATATATGCAGTGTCTTGGGTCCTTTACCTGTTTTTGTCAGTCTGTAATTTTTACCATACAGATTGGAATTCTAAGTATTTCCTGGGTTTTGTGGCTTTAAAAAAAATCAGTTTCTAATAGTGCATTGCTGTTGTGGCATGAGGATGGATTGTGGCCCAACCAAATCATAAAATTACTGAAAACATTGAGATTTTTGTAATTTAAAAATACATTTATCTATATCTGGTGTGTGTGTGTGTTCATGCGTGTGCATGTGTTCCTACATACATACTTTACATGTGGAGATCAGGCCAACATACAGAGTGAGCTCTCTTCTACCATGTGGGTCCCAGCATACAGTCAGCTCACTGAGTCAGCCATTACTGCAGCCTCGTGATGAAATTTGTGCTTCTTTTTTATTGCCTTTTTCCTCTTTTTTTGCAAACTTGACTGCATAGTTCTCAGGTGTGAACTTTGTAGATGACAGCGTCCAGTCCCACAGTCAGAAGGAAATGCTAAACAGTGTTCTGTTTTGATCTGTGGGGGCGGATACTCATTTCTCGTCACATTGTGTTGCCTCTGTTATGATGATGAAGAGACCTGATTGCTGTGAACGTGTGTGCCGTAGGCCTTCCCTCTGGCTTGTAAGAGAATGCCTCTCCTTGAGGAGCTCACTTCTGTTGCTGATTGTTACTGCTTGCTGGCAAGAGGTAGAGGCATTTGTATCTTCTGTTCTCAGTGATCCTGTCCCTCTGTGAAAGGGACAGATAGCTAATGACTTGGACAGAACTGTGTTGATTTTGTCTCATTTTGTTTTTTGTTCCCCTCCCCGCAGCTGCACTGTGGCTTGGAGGATTTGCTGCCCTTTCCTTCCCTAGGAGCTTCTGTCCTAGTGGAGAAGGGGTAGAAGAGTCTAGGGGCAGGGCTTTCCATCCCCACAGAGACTCCTCTGTGTCTCCTTCAGTCTTCAGCACAGACACTGTGGCCTTCTTTTCCCATTATGCACAGTGAAGTTTGAGGAAGGGGTGCACTTTCCATGTGTATTGACACCAAAGGCTCTTTGCTTCGTGTTATCCCATCATTGGCTTTTAGAAGTTTGTTACCAGCTTGCCTAGCACCTAGCATCTGTCCTCTAGAAGACAGTGTTCATGTTCTATGAATTCTTAAAGGTGCCCGTGTCTTTAGATTTTAGTGAATTGGTTCTGCAACGAGCCTCCTACAAAGATTTTGCTGTTCTTTGGCTTAACTGGTCATGGAGGGTGATGTTTTCTTTCCTGGTGTTAGGTGTAATGGAAAGGCATGAGAGAGCATGTGGAGCAAAAGGCTCCTCTGCTGAGGCTTCACTGCTTACTGGCTAGTAGGAGTATAGAGGTTCAAAGTGGTATTGGAACTTCTGCCTGGTGCATGACCATTTCAGAATGAAGTACTGTTTCTCCTCCCTCAGATGTGTTTCAGAGGACAGCTGTGAGGCATCAAGATTCCCTAATGTGAATGTCCATCTCTTCTTCCTGTGTTTGACAGTCCAAAGAAGTGTTCCTGGGTAATCAAGTAAAATGAAGCTGAGGTTACTTGGCCCTCTGCTGACTGGAGGAAAGGTACCGTGGCCTCAGTGGTCGCTGCTGCAGCACAGAAGGACTCAATTATTAATAAGAGGACACTCACACTCCTAAAAGATGGATCATACGAAATGCCTGGCCCTGTTCACTGTGTTCCTCCCAAAGAACAATCTTGACAGAAACTCTGCAAGTTATCCTGTCACCCATCAACCGTGACCTCAGCTCTTTCTTTTAAAAGTTCACAGCTCAAAAGTGATGCTTGCACATGCAAAAGCATCAGTCAAACCTGAGAACCTTCTCTTGAATTCTCAACCTGTGCTTCTATTATGAAACCAAACTGATCTCTTCCTGATAGGTGGGGATTTCACATCAAGAGTATGGGTGAGGTCCTAATAGAAGCCTTTTAAGTGGCCACCTCTGTTAGTGTTGAACTCATTCAGACTAGAGAGATCTGATGAGGAGGAAAGGCGGGTGGTAGAAAGGAAGAAGAGATGATCCCAGAAGCAAGGTGGATTGACTAGGAAATCCTACCTAGAAGAAACTCTGAAAAGATGTGGGTTAGCACAGTTGTAGGAAAGGATATTCAAGAGCACAACTATACCCCAGGCAACAGTGACGACAGTGGGAACCTGAGGTAAATCAGATGGCAGAAATAGGACACTGTTGACTTCAGTCTTCGCTGGCAAGTAGGGACTTTAGGGCAATACACAGATGTTACTATTGTAAGAGATATCCAACCAACAGAGGGAAAAAAAAAAAAAAAAAAAAAAAAACGGTTTCCTCTTTTCTTAGTCTGTTAGAGATTCTGTGTCAAAATACATCTGATGAGAATCTTACAAACAAGAGTACTGCTTTTCTTACAGTTGTGGCATCTGGCAAGTGTAAGATCAAGGAAGACCTGGTATCTGTTAGTGCTCAGCCTTCAGTTTCATGCCACTTTTCTTGTTATTTCTTCACATAGTAGAGGAGAGAAAAGGTCCTCTCAGGCCTTTTTTAAATAATAAGGACATTAATCCCACTCATGAAGGCTTATCTCCATGGTCTGGCCAGCTCCTCAAGGGTCCAGCATCTAATGCTTTCTCTTTGAAGCTTGGATTCCAGCATATGAGTCTGAGGGAAATGGAACATCCGCACTATATCACCCTTTGAAGGCTTCCTACAAGGAAGTCTTACCCAGGAATCCAAGCAAATTTTACTATAGAATTCTAAAGCAATATAGCTCTCCACTTCAGCCTTGTGTAAAGGTTCATTAAAACGAAAAAGCTGAGCTAGAGACCTCCTCATTTTACATTGCCTACTTTACTCAAGCAGATTTATTTTAAAATACTTACAGTTGTTTTGACCATTTCCTTAACCTTTACAAGCTTCCCCTAAACTTGATTACTTTCTTCAACAACTATTTTATTTCTTCACAATTATGTAGGTCAGGAATTGGCCAAAGGTCAATTATTTTATTTTTTTTTTTACTTTTATTAATTATACTTTATTCACTTTGTATCCCCCCACAAACCCCTCCCTCCTCCCCTCCTAATCTCACCTTCCCTCCCCCTTCTTCACGAATGCCCCTCCCCAAGTCCACTGATAGGAGAGGTCTTCCTCTCCTTCCTTCTGATCCTAGTCTATCAGGTCTCATCAGAAGTAGCTGCATTGTTATCTTCTGTGGCCTGGTAAGGCTGCTCCCCCCTCAGGGGGAGGTGATCAAAGAGCAGGCCAATCAGATTATGTCAGAGGCAGTCCCTCTTCCCATTACTATGGAACCCACTTGGACACTGAACTGCCATGGGCTACATCTGTGCAGGGGTTCTAGGTTATCTCCATGCATGGTACTTGGTTGGAGTATGAGTCTCTGGAAAGACCCCTGTGTTCAAATTTTTTGGTTCTGTTGCTCTCCTTGTGGAGCTTCTGTCCTCTCCAGATCCTACTATCTTCCACTTATTTCATAAGATTCCATGCACTCTGCCCAACAGCATCTCCTTTGATAGTCTGCAGGGCAGATCCTTTCAGAGGCCCTCTGTGGCAGGTTCCTAACTTTTTTCCTGTTTTCTTCTTCTTCTGTTGTCCATCCTATTTGCCTTTCAGGATGGGGATTGAGCATTTTATCCAGAGACCTCCCTCTTGATTAGTTTCTTTAGGTGTACAGATTTTGGTACGTTTATCCTATATTACATGTCTATATGAGTGAGTATATACCGTGTGTGTCTTTCTGCTTCTGGGACAACTCACTCAGGATGATCCTTTGCAGTTCCCACCATTTACCTGCAAATTTCATGATTTCTTTATTTTTCATTGCTGAGTAATATTCCATTGTGTAGATGTACCACAATTTCTGTATCCATTCTTCAGTTAGGAGCATCTGGGTTGTTTCCAACTTCTGGCTATTACAAATAAAGCTGCTACAAACATGGTTGAGCAAATGTCCTTAGTGTGTACTTGAGCCTCTTTTGGATATATGCCTAGGAGTGGTATGGCTGGATCTTGAGGAAGCGCTATTCCTAGTTGTCTGAGAAAGCGCCAGATTGCTTTCCAGAGTGGTTGTACAAGTTTACATTCCCACCAGCAGTGGAGGAGGTTTCCCCTTTCTCCACAACCTCTCCAGCATGTGTTGTCTCTTGAGGTTTTGATCTTGGCTATTCTGATGGGTGTAAGGTGAACTCTAAGGGTCATTTTGATTTGCATTTCCCTGATTGCAAGTGAGGTTGAGCATTTCTTTAAGTGTGTCTCTGCTATTCGATATTCCTCTATCGAAAATTCTCTGTTTAGCTCTGTTCCCCATTTTTTGATTGGATTACTTAGTTTGTTGCTTTTCAGCTTCTTTAGTTCTTTATATATACTGGATATTAGTCCTCTGTCAGATAGAGGGTTGGTGAAGATTCTTTCCCAATCTGTAGGCAGTCGTTTTGTTTTGATGATGGTGTCCTTTGCTTTAGAGCAGCTTTTCAGTTTCATGAGGTCCCATTTATTGATTATTGCTTTTAGAGCCTGTGCTGTTGGTGTTCTGTTCAGGAAGTTGTCTCCTATACCAATGAGTTCTAGAGTCTTCCCCACTTTTTCTTCTAACCGATTTAATGTGTCTGGTTTTATGTTGAGGTCTTTGATCCACTTGGACTTTAGTTTTGTGCAGGGTGATAAGTATGGATCTATTTGCATTTTTCTACATGTAGACATCCAGTTGGACCAGCACCATTTGTTGAAGATGCTATCTTTTTTCCATTGTATGGTTTTGGCATCTTTGTCAAAGATCAGGTGTCCATAAGTGTGTGGGTTTATTTCTGGGTCTTCTGTTCGGTTTCGTTGATCCACCATTCTGTTTCTGTGCTAGTACCACGTGGCTTTTATTACTTTTGCTCTATAGTACAGCTTGAGATCAGGGATGGAGATACCTCCAGAAGATCTTTTATTGTAGAGGATTGTTTTAGCAATTCTGGGATTATTGTTATTCCATATGAAGTTGAGAATTTTTCTTTCAAGGTCTGTAAAGAATTGTGTTGGTAATTTGATGGGAATTGCACTGAATCTGTAGATAGCTTTTGGCAAGATGGCCATTTTTACTATGTTAATCCTGCCAAGCCATGAGCATGGGAGATCTTTCCATCTTCTCATATCTTCTTCTAATTCTTTCTTCAGAGACTTGAAATTTTTTTCATACAAGTCTTTGACTTGCTTGGTTAGGGTTACCCCAAGGTACTTTGTGTCATTTGTGGCTATTGTGAAGGGTGTTGTTTCCCTAATTTCTCTCTCGGCCCTTTTGTCTTTTGTATACAGGAGGGCTACTGATTTTTTTGAGTTAATTTTGTATCCAGCCACTTTATTGAAGGTGTTTATCAGCTGTAGGAGTTCCCTGGTAGAATTTTTGGGGTCACTCAGGTACACTATCATATCATCTGCAAATAGTGATACTTTGACTTCTTCCTTTCCAATTTGAATCCCCCTGATCTCCTTTAACTGTCTTATTGCTCTAGAAAGGACTTCCAGAACTATGTTGAAGAGAGAGTGGGCAGCCTTGCCTTGTCCCTGATTTCTGTGGAATTACTTTAAGTTTCTCTCTGTTTAGTTTGATGTTAGCTATAGGCTTACACCTATTGCCTTTACTATGTTTAGGTATGTGCCTTGTATCCCTGATCTCTGCAATACTTTAAACATGAATGGATGTTGGATTTTGTCAAATGCTTTTGCAGCATCTAAGGAGATTATCATGTGGGTTTTTTTTTCTTTCAGTTTGTTAATATGGTGGGTCACATTGATGGATTTCCATATATTGAACCACCCCTGCATACCTGGGATGAAGCCTACTTGGTCATAGTGGATGATATCTTTGATGTGTTCTTGGATTCGGTTTGCAAGTATTTTGTTGAGTATTTTTGCATCAATGTTCATAAGGGAGATTGGCCTGAAATTCTCTTTCTTTGTTGGGTCTTTGTGAGGTTTAGGTATCAAGATGACTGTGGCTTCATAGAATGAGTTTGGTAGTTTTCCTTCTGTTTCTACTTTGTGGAATAGTTTGAAGAGAACTGTTGTCCATTTCGTTTAGATTTTCAAATTTTGTGGTGTATAAACTTTTGAAGTAAGTCCTAATGATGGTTTGGATTTCCTCAGTGTCTGTAGTTATGTCCCCCTTTTCATTTCTGATTTTGTTGATTTGCATGGTGTCTCTCTGCCTTTTAGTTAGCTTGGCTAAGAGTTTTTCTATGTTGTTGATTTTCTCAAATAACCAGTTCTTGGTTTCATTGATTCTTTGAATTGTTTTATTTGTTTCTAATTTGTTGATTTCAGCCCCGAGTTTGATTATTTCCAGCCATCTACTCCTTTTTGGTGTGTCTGCTCCTTTTTTTTTCTAGGGTTTTTAGGTGAGCCATTAAGTTGCTTGAATGAGCTGTCTCGAATTTCTTCTTGAAGTCACTTAGCACTGCTTTCATTGTGTCCCACAAAGTTTGGGTATGTTGTGCCTTCATTTTCATTGAATTCTAGGAAGACTTTAATTTCTTCCTTTATTTCTTCCCTGACCCAGCTGTCATTTAGTAGCAAGTTGTTCAGTTTCCATGTGCCTGTAGGCTTTTTGTTATTTCTGTTGTTGTTGAGGTCCAGCTTTATTCCATAGTGATCACATAGGATACAAGGGATTATTTCAATCTTCTTGTATCTGTTGAGGCTCCCTTTTTGACCAACCATATGGTCCATTTTGGAGAAGGTTCCATGAGGTGCTGAGAAGACGGTAAATTCTTTTGTGTTTGGGTGTAAGGTTCTGTAAATGTCTGTTAGGTCCATTTGATTCATGACCTCTTTTAGAGACATTGTTTCTTTGTTTAATTTCTGTTTTGTTGACCTGTCCTTTGTTGAGAGTGGGGTGTTGAAGTCTCCCAATATTAATCTGTGTGGATCTATGTGCGGTTTAAGTTTTATCATTGTTTCTTTTACAAATGTGGGTGCCTTTGTATTTGGGGCATAGATGTTCAGGGTTGTGATGTCTTCCTGGTGGAATTTTCCCTTGATGATTATAAAGTGTCCTTCCCCATCTCTTTTGATTAATTTTGGTTGAAAGTATTTTATCAGATATTAGAATGGCTACTCCTGCTTCCTTCATTGGTCCATTTGCTTGGAAAGCCATCTTCCATTCCTTTACCCTCAGGTAATGCCTATCTTTGTGACTTAGGTATGTTTCTTGTATGCAACAGATTGCTGGGTCTTGTTTACGCATCCATTCTGTTAGTCTGTGTCTCTTTATTGAAGAATTAAGTCCATTGACGTTGAGAGAGATTAATGACCAGTGGCTGTTAGATCCTTTGATTTTGATGTTGGCTGTGGTAGTAAGTTTGTGTGCTTGGTTTCTTTCTTTCTTTCTTTCTTTTTTTTTTTTTTTTCTGTAGTGAGGTTAATTTTTTCCTGTGTTTTCTTGAAAGTAGCTAGTTTTCTTGGGTTGTATTTTTTCTTCTAGTGTCTTCTGTAATGCTGGATTTGTGTGTAGGTATTGATGACATTTGTTTTTGTCATTGAATATCTTCTTTTCTCCGTCTATGAGGACTGAGAGTTTTGCTGGGTATAAGAGCCTGGGCTGACATCTGTGTTCTCTTAGGGTCTGCATGATATCTGTCCAGGCCCTTCTGGCTTTCATAGTCTCTGTTGAGAAGTCAGGTGTGATTCTGATGGGTTTGCCATTATATGTTACTTGGCCTTCTTCCCTTGCAGCTTTTAGTATTTTTTTCTTTGTTCTGTATACTTACTGTTTTGATTATTATGTGGCGGGAGGATTTTCTTTTCTGGTCTAATTTATTGGGTGTTCTGTAGGTCTCTTGTATTCTTATTGGCCTCTTCTTTATGTTGGGGAAATTTTCCTCAATGATTTTGTTGAAAATATTTTCTGGGCTTTGGAGGAGGGAATCTTCTTTTTCCTATATTCCTATTATTCTTAGGTTTTGTCTTTTTATGTTGTCTGGAATTTCTTGGACAGTCTGTGTCAGGAACTTTTTAGATTTAACATTTTCTTTGACGGATACATCAATTTCTTCCATTGTATTTTCCACACCTGAGATTCTTTCTTCCATCTCTTGTAGTCTGTTGGTTATGCTTACTTCTGTAGTATCTGTTTTCTTCCCTAAGTTCTTTCTCTCCACAATTTCCTCCATTTGTGTTTTCTTTAGTTTTTCCAATTCTATCTTCAGATCTTGAGCCGTTTTGTTGATTTCCTTCACCTGTCTGACTGTATTTTCCTGTTTTTCCTTCAATTCCTTCAGCTGTTTGTTTGAACAATCCTCTGTTTTTTTATTTCTTTCAGCGATTTAAGTATTTCCTCTCTAAAGGCCACAAACTGTTTGGCTGCAACTTCCTGTATTTCTTTACAGATGGCCATAATCTATTTTTCTTTATCTTCTTCTATGTCTTTATGGATGGCCATAATCTGTTTGTTTTTATCTTCCTCTATTTCTTTACGGATGGCCATAATCTGTTTATCTTCCTCTAGGTTTTTACCCATTTCATTTGTTTCCTCTGTTATCTTCTTCATGAGCATAGCTGTTAGGTCATCTTCTTGAATTTCAATTATGCTGGGGTGTCCAGGGCTACTTGCCCCTGGATAACTGGGTTCTGGAGATGCCACATTGCTCTATCTTTTATTGGTTGAGCTTTTACACTGGCCTCTACCCATTGGGCTATCTTAGGTGTTGGGTGTTAGTTTCTGGTGGTTCCTTTAATCCTGTGGTGGAGAGAATCCCCTTGGCAGGAAGATGGTTTTTCCTGAAGGAAGCTTCCTCAGCTTTTTGGGTATGGTCACTGAGTGGCTGGTGTTTTTCAGGAGTTGCCACATCTCACCTCAGGCGTGCAGACCTGAGTGGTAACTGTGGTCCTTGTTAGTCGAGAGGGCTCTCCTCTCAGCTGGCGAAGTTCTGGAGACCGCTGCCCTGCTTCTGGGTTTCTTGCTGTAAATTTAGTGATCTGCTGCTGTAACCTGGATGTCCTGTGGTTTGGTCAGTTTTGTTAGGGATAACTGGTTGCCCCTTGGAGCAGTATCTGGGGGTTGATCTTGGGGATCCCAGGCTTCTGTAGGTCTGAGGTTGGGCTCTGTGCCCCAAGCAGTAATCAGTGGCAGGTGAGTACTGCTCTCCAGGGAGCAGCAGGCTAGCTGGTGCACAGCAGGTCCCTGGGTTGGCAGGTGCGCTGGTCTGAGGGACCTTCTCCAGGGATATACTGGATGGCCTAAGTCCGTCCCCGTTTGCTTCCTTCCCTGTGGGGTTTTCTTCTGACAGGTACCCCCAGTCTCTGGTGCCCTGGGGTGCCCAGTTCTGTCTGTGATGAATAGTTGATGCACAGCAGGTTTCTGGGCTGGCCGCACATGCGCCCACCGGTCTGTGGGACCTTCTCCAGGGATATACTGGATGGCCTAAGTCCGTCCCCGTTTGCATTCTTCCCTGTGGGGTTTTCTCCCGACTGGGACTCCCAGTCTCTGTTGCCCTGGGGCACACAGTTCTGTCTGTGACAGAGAGTTGGGCGCACAGGAAATCTCCATGCTTGCAGGTGGAGCCCAGTTCAGTGCTGGCGGCGCGCACCCGCCATTCTGTGAGACCTTTTCCAGGGAAAGACTGGGTGACCCGAGGTCAGTCCCATTTCCTTCCTTCCCTGTGGGTTTTTCTCGTGACTGGGGCTCCCAGTCTCTGGTGTTTTTGTGCCCACCATTCAGCCTGGGAGGGTGATCAGGACACGCAGGCGTGTGCCTCTGGTCTGGCGACCTAGTGCCTGCACGACTAGGGATCTCTTCCAGGTTCTGGCTGTTTGACCTGAGAGTGGACCCGAGTGATTCCCACACCGTGGAGTTTGCTCTCACCTGGGAAACACGATCAATCGCTGTTGTTTTAGGGCACAGAGTTCAGTCTCCTGGTCACAGTATGGAAAATGTTGTCCTGCTCCTCAGACGCTGGTGCTGCCATCTTGTCGAATACCATTTTAATGGTTTTTTAAGATAAGGTTTCTCTTTATAGCCCTAGCTGTCCTGGAACTCGCTCTGTAGTCCAGGCTAGCCTCAAACTCAGAGATCTGCTTGCCTCTGCCTCTGAGTGCTGGGATTAGAGGTACACACCTCCACAGCCCAGTGTAGGTCAGTTCTTAAGTAGTTCTTACTAGCTAGAGCCTCTCAGAAGGTTGAATCTCATGGCAGCTCTGGAATACTAGCATGGCTTCACTCACAAGTCTGGCACCTAGAGAGGGCTGATTAGGAGTCCGACATCTTTTGACCTCTCCTTGAGGCCACCTCAGTCTGCCCTACTCATTCCAAGAATGAGCACTGCAAATAGCAAAGCAAAGTTCTTGTGTCAGAAGGTATATGCAGTAGCAGTTGCACTATAGCCTCAGAATGAAGGCAAGCCTTGGGGGGCATGCCCAGATTCAGAGAAACAGAAGCTGAGCCTCACCACTTGCTGGCTGGGTGGCCAGGGCAATTTTAAGAACATATGGAAGAGAGATTGCTGCAACCATCTCTGAAGTCATAACCTACTCTATCACCTGAGGCACCCTCTTGAACTGCTGTAAGAACAGCTTTGCAGCCAGGGTGGTGGTGCAGGCCTGTAGCTTCAGTACCTATGAGACTGAAGCGGCAGAAGCACAGTGAGTTGGAGAGCAGTCTAGGCCACAAAGACCCTGCCTCAGGCACACTGCCTCTAATTAGAGTGCTAGATGCTGCGCTCAGCACACTCCTCCTTTTGCTCACTTAACAGTGGACATGGAGAACATGGTGCTGTCACCCTCCAGGCATTCCCAAAAGGCTCTGACTTTCTCCAGTAAGATGAGAGTTGTAAGGGGAAACCTGGAGGGAGATGAGATGCAGATTCTTGGCCTGTCTTCCATCATTACCTTAGTCAAGTGCATTTTGATTATTATTAAGTTGGAGGTGTTTTATTGCCCACACAGGGATTTTCAGTTCAGTTAATATGCCTGATACTGACATTTAATTTTTTATTGCTATTCTTTTATCCTTTCTCAGTCCTAGCAATTCTAAGTAATCTTTTATAGGGTTCTTATTTTCTATTCCTGTGGGTATTGGAAATGCAGTTTTATCTCTATGATATGTTACTAATTAAAGCAAACTCTTTCAAGTTGTAAAACAGCCTTCCCTGTTTATAAACCTGAAACTCTCCATTAAGAACGGATCAGTGGTAGCTGATTGATATCATCGCATCCTTGAGATCACAGTTGTAACTTCTAGCTAAATGTCCTTCCAGTCCCCTCAGAACAAAGATGCCATCTTCCTACAGAGAGCACTACCAGGACACCGTGCCTGCTAGCCACCCTTGAAACTGAACTCATTTTCATGCAACAGTTCGAGGGCCAGAGGGGAGATGCACTGAGCATATGCCAAGGCAGTGGAACTGCTTTTCTCTTGCCACTTCAGCATACCTGAGGGATTTTATACACGCCTGTCAGTTCATTAGGGCCATGAGACCTAGAGACTCTGAGGCTGGAAAAAGCCCGCCATGGAGAATCACTAGGATAAAATGTGAAGCAGATAAGGATAATACTAGGTGACAGAAATCCAGACCGAAGCAGCAAACCAAACTAACAGTCAGCCACTTGTGTCTTCCACACGGCCTGAGATTAGCCCAAATCTCACTGATTTCACAGTAATCAAAGTTTATGCTACCTAGCGACTTTCCAGATTGACAGAGGGATGTGGGAGACAGTGTGACAGAAGTTAATGATGTTCCTCAGATCACCTCTACTCTCCTCACCCATGCATGGGGCCTCCTGGAGCATCTCTGCAAAGCCCAGCCTAGAACAGGGACAGCAGAGTGACCACCTGAAGTAGGGGCAGTCTGTATCTGTGTTGTCTTTCTACTGTTTGAGCAGTAGTGCATGCATTTGTTCAGTGGCAAATGATTAAAGTGTGTGTGTGTGTGTGTGTGTGTGTGTGTGTGTGTGTGTAGAAATTGTGGCACTGAGAACATGGCAAGCCTCTTTTCCTGGATAGTACAGCCCCAGCAGAGGAAAAAGGTATTTTTGTTTTGTTTTGTTTTGTTTTGTTGTTTTTGTAGTTTCCCTGCTCTGTCTCATTGGAGAATATAGCACAGGGAGAGATTTACGTTTCAGACCTAGAAAAGGGCCCTTGGAAATCAATTAGCCCCTGAACCTCATTTTATTGGAGAAATTTAGCCCAGCAATATTATGAGTTTTTCCAATATCACCCGTCTACATGGGGCAGATAAAATAAATGGTCTATTGAGAAATGGGTTTGGGAGGCTGCAGGTGCCTGAGCAGTTGGTGCAGATGAGGTGCATTTCAGGTCAGGAGGAAAAGGGATAAAACTACTAATATTTTCCTGGGTCAGCTTCGGCCAGGAAGGCTGTGGCTGTCTGGAGAGGGCTCCAGACATCCATGTAGCACCCTGGAGCAAAAGCTAAGTGAAAACATGTCAAGGAAATGCCGTTGTCAAATAGAGCTGCTCTCTGGTCACCAGCAGCAGAACCCCCAACTTCTCAGCTGATGCACTTTGTGTGTGTGTGTGTGTGTGTGTGTGTGTGTGTGTGTGTGTGTGTGT
>NW_026596240.1:13698695-13709228 GCF_907164565.1 Psammomys obesus | reverse complement strand
TGTGTGTGTGTGTGTGTGTGTGTGTGTGTGTGTGTGTGTGTGTGTGTTGCTGAGGACAAAGGGACAGTGATGCACAGTCGCTTCCTCACCATGGAGGACTTATATGGTCCTGCCATGCCAAAAATCTCATTAGAAGTGCAAGTCACACTCCCATGGGTACTGTCCCCAGAGAGGCAGAGCATGCTGACTAGCTGGATGAGACACAGCCCCCTTTGGGATGGCTGCCAGAGAACTGTACAACCTTATGGAAATTGTAATGATTCAGGGGCCCTTTGGGGAAGGAAGGTGTCCTGGAAAACACCTGGTCCCTTAGCTTTGAAAAGGATGGCAGATTAGGAGAGGGAGAAATCGTCCTGTAAATATTTATTGGTTATGGTGTTGAGCATGGTGCTGGGAACTGAGACCACCAAAGGTTGTCATTGCCTGCAGCTCTTTCTTGGCACCTCTCAGTGGCAATACCTTTCTTACTTCACACTGACTTCTTCATTTTCTTTGGCATTGATGGGATGTTGATAATATCTCCCCCAAAATGTATTTTGGCTGACCTAAATGGTGATTCTGGCTAAACTGGAGAGTCCTCGAGGGCAGAGATCATATCCTCACAGATTTCACATGGTGCCAAGAGCAAAGAAGATACTAAAAGTTGATTATAGAACCGCTGTAAAAATATCTACTCACCAGGCAGGACTGGGAAGGAATTTGATTGTAAACACCCTGCAGGTGGTAGCTGCAGACATCCACCAAAAGAGGGTGTCACAGTGGTACTGTTGACATTGTGTGCCCACATAAATGATGGTCAGGACCCCCAGAGGGTGCGTCCTTTTTGGCTGGAGAGCCATAGTGTGAAGACGTTCTCACCGTGGCTGAGCAGACAGAGCACGTGACTAGCATGCGAGAAAGCCCTGGGCCCCATCACCAACGCTGCATAAACTGTGCCTGGCAGCACATGTCTATTATCCCAGCGCTTAGGTGGTGGAGACAGGAGATCAGAAGTTTCAGATCATCCTTGACTTCACAATCATCTTAGTCTATAATCGCTGATAAATATATATATATATATATATATATATATATATATATATATATTAAACTAGAGAGACTGTCTTGGCAAGTGTCATGACTGTTCTTGGTTATCAGCTTGGCTGTGTATGGAATTAACTGAAACCTAAGTGGCTGTTTACACCTGTGAGGGATTTGTCTTAATTAAGTCATTTGAAGTGGGATGACCCACCCTAAATCCAGACCTTTAGAGGTAGGAATAGCTAACTTAAATCTGAGGCACACCTTCTGATGGCAGCCTAAAGGACAAAGAAGAAGGAAGCTCATGTTCTTTGTCTGCGTGTCCTCCATCTTGCTAGCAGGTTCATTCATTCACTGACATGAGAGCCTATTTCTTCCATATTCTAAAGACCAGCTGAGACCTACCTTAGGCACTGAACAGCTACTGGATTCTTGGACTTCCTGTAAACAGCCCTTGTTGGACTAGCTGGACTACAGCTTGTAAGCCATGCTAATAAATACACACACACACACACACACACACACACACACACACACACACACATTCTATCAGAGAACCCTCATTAATACAGCAAGTAAAACTGTCAACTGTTTACCATCATACTTTCAAAGCTCTTACTTGGCCATAACACTATGGACACTGGTTAGAACACTGATTCTCAGTGTAGGCCTATGTCTTCGGGTGCCACAGCAAGTAGAACTACAGCTACAGCTCATTGTTGACATGAGCACTTCATCCTTTTCTTCTGTGTGCAAGCCCAGGGCCTTTGGTGAAAACACAGTTAGTTTTAAATATGGGAAAACACTCATGTTTCCTGATAGCAAGGGAGAAACCTAAGAGAATTTTAGGGAAGTCCTGAGAATACCAGACTTTTCTTCCCTAGAAACCTGAAAATTTGAAACCAGAAGGTTTTATTTAGAGTGACAGGCCATAATTTACTCTATTTGTTAATGCTTATGATGGAGGGAGCAAAGTTAGGTAATCAAAACTATTTCAAGGCCCTCAGCAACAAGAGTGTTTCTGTAACCCGTGGCCTCTCTGCTCATTTGGTAAGAGTTTCTAGAAAGAGGAGAGGAAAAACTGTGGCTGCAAGGCCACAGAAAATGGTTGTTCTTATTGTCTGATGATGAAATAAAGGCTACTAGTCTTGGCCACTGAGAGGTGCCAAGGAAGAGCTGCAGGCAACGACAAGATGTGTGGGGGAGGTGGTGAGCTGCAGAGTCTGAGAAAGCTCTCTGTCCCCCAGGAAACTGAGGCAGGACAGCAGAGAATTTAGCTCATCTTGGGCTGTGGAGTGACTTTGAGGCTAGCTGAGGCTGTAGAGCATGGAGAGAAAGCGATCCATATAAACATCTTTGGTTACGTTGTAGCCTAGCCATCCCTTAGGGACCATTCAAAATAGGAAGTTTCACAGCAAATGATTAGGTGATATTCCTACTAAAAGGTGAAAATATTTGAAAACATTTGCAAGCCGTGAAGCACTATCTTAACTACAGCAGGCTGGCACTTCCTTTCCAGTGTGTGTCAGGTACTTCCAATTTGTTCTTATGACTTTTATTTACATTTATATGATTTAGGAATAGGAGAAGAAAGCACAGGAGTTGTGCTAAAGCAAGATTATTTAAGATTATACACCTAAAGCTTTTCTGAGTTTACCCCTATTTCTAACAGAAATAGGTTCTTCGGGGAGTATTTCTGTTCCAAAACACCCACAATAGCTGCTAATGGGAATATAAATTAATAGCCGTTCTTGAGGGATAGCAGTCAACGGAGATCCAGACCGTTGATATCAAACCCTGTTCTTAGGAATGTATACTATGAACAGTCATCACTGTTGCTGGCATTTGTCCAGCACAGCTGTGTAAAAGGCACTGCTCACGTGCCTTCGTGAGCGCTTAGTGTGCACCTCGGACTAGCCCCATCCTGTGGGGATGAAGCTGGGTCACAGAAAGTGAGATACGATACATCTAGGGTATGTTGTACCACACTCAGGAGACTGAAGTAGGTCAGCAAGTTCCAGGGAGGGAGGGGGTGTGGAAGAAAGCATAAATAACTTGGGCAAAGTCATGAAGTTAATTAGTGGAAAAGCCAGGGATCTCCCTCAGGTGTCTAGAGCCAGAGCCATTTACCCATTGTCATATACTGTCATTCCTTCTACTTGTATGGTATGTATTTGTGTGTGTGTGTGTGTGTGTGTGTGTGTGTGTGTGTGTGTGTGTGTATGTGTTTATGTGTGTGCAAGCATGCAGTTGAGCCAGAATATTGTCTTTTGGGATCCCTTCTCCACCTTAGCTTTTTAAACAGGGTCTCTTACTGAACCTGAAGGTCGATAATTGGCTAGACTGACAGACCAATCAGTTTGGGGCCTTCCTGTTTCTACCCCATTCATATTGTCATTTTTGATGGAAATACACAATGATATATTTTACGTGTTTCTGTCAAGACACTGGGTAATGTAGAAAATGACTCGGGACGCATTCAGTTTAGATAGGTAGCTGTTAAGGCCAATGCCCCGAATCTTTTAAAATGAAGAAAGTGAATCTTCACGCGTGTGAAAGGCACCCATGTCGCACTGTCTACCTGCGTGTGAAAGGTTGTGCTCAGAAAGTCAGCTGTTAACAGCATGTACAATTTACTCTATTTGGGTAAGAGAAAAAAATCTTAAAAGCTAGACATGAGGTTGTTGACATTTATTATCCCCTGGAGATGAAGTTATGGTGATCATTTTCCATTATGCTTTTGTGTGAAAATGTTTTCTAATTTTTTAAAGCACATACTTTTTTTATAGAAGTGCACACACACACACACACACACACACACAAAAAAAAAAAAAAAAACCTGATAATTTTAGTAAAGGAAAAAAAACCACAGTAGAGTATCAAGGGTTTTTTGATAGTTTCAAGAGGTTTAGACACAATATATAGAGGTCCCACAATTTGAGCTATGGGCCTCAGAGAACTGACATTTCTTCTGGGGGTGACGAACACAAGACACTCAGGCTTCTCTCCACATGGACATCTAGCTTACCAGCCTCATCAGCTGCGAGGAGCAAACAGAGCACTGGGAACCTGTATGATGGTATTTCCTACAGACACACACAGGGAATGCAGGTGGAGTCTGGACACCGAGAGTAGGGGTTCTGGATTCCTAGAGGAGGTGAGGCCTTCAGCTGGCTCTAAAGAGCCCTGCGGGAAACTTGCTCAGTCTGGCTGACATGAACTCTTGTGCATCCTTAATTCTGTCTTCAGAATTCCACTCTTGGATTTACATATGCCTCAAATCGAATATATCCGGGTCAGATTCTCACTTCTGCTTACTAGCAGTGCGGTTCTCAGCATTTGCTTAAGCTACTGATGCTCAGCCGCCTTACGTGTGAACAACACAATGACAGTGTCTGTCTCGGGCTTAAACACATGTGGCTGTACTACTAACACACAGTGCTCTACTGTGATGATATAGTACCTGGTCCACTTTGGCTCTAAACAAACATCAGTTTTTTTGAGCTTTTTCTTCCATGTGTCCACCCAAAGTCTTCTCGCCTAGCTCTCTTTGGTGCTAGCTGGCTTTTCTGCCTTGTGTGTGCCTGCTGGTACCTAGCTGCTGCACAAAGCCTGTCTCCTTGCCCTTGGCTAGTAACAATGTGCTTGTGTGAATATTTTTCTGACTTCAGCTGTTCCCTTCATTGCAGTACCCTGCTTGCTCTCAGTCTCTTCATGTTTCTCACATCCCTGACTCTACCTTCGCAGTTTCCTCAGAACAGAGCTTGACCTCAGAACTCCTGCACTCAACCTAAAGCTACCTCTGCCACATCCTCTGCCACCATGGCCATCTTGCTGCCTGCCACAGCTCTGTATATCAGACAGTGCCTGAACCCTTCCTAGGCCTGTGTCTGACTCCTGTGGGCTCCTATGGCAGACTTCCGGATCTTCCCAGCAGCAAAAAATCTTACCAAGAGGCAGCTCTAAGGCAAGCCACTGGTTGCCTTCCTCATGTAGACAGACCCTGTCTGGACTTTGTTTCTACAACTGTCACCAGCTGTAGAAACAATGAGTTTCTTTGACACCCTGTCATGGCCATGGAAGTAACCAGAGACAGGACATCTCATTCCAAAGGTGGCTTTGCTGGCCAGTGCCTATCACCTCAGTCTGGGCTTCCTGACCACTTTTTACAATTCTTTCAGATCAAATAGATCAGTCCCTGGCCTTTTCTGGGTATAGAAGTCTCATTGTCCCATGGACAATACAGGCCTGTTGTAAGTCTTTTGGCTTTGGAATCCTAGAGAATTGAACAAACTTTCAGTGAGGTACCTTTTTTTCCCCCTTCACGAAGCATAATTCAGTGAATCACAGGAATAAGTGTTCTTGGGTTATCTGGCCAGCCTTCAGTGTTTCCTCTAGAACATGGTCCCATCTCTGCTGAAACATCCCAGATGTTGGGCTTCATCATCTTTCAGAGCAGCTTAAAGGGAAAAAGAAAAAAGCCTTGCAGCCTCCTGTCCCTCTGTTCTCCTGTCATTTGCCCAAGCCATGTAGCAAGCCCAAGGGAAAGTATTCCTTTCTCTCTCTCAAAGGTCCCTTCAGGACAGACCAACTTGTGTGTCACCTGTGAACTTTGAGGTTGTCTAGAATAGAACCTCGAGCCCCATAGCTCTGCTGCCAAGTGTGGGGCTCTGCAGCCCCCTAGAGCTCTGATGTCTCTCTGACCAAAAGTTTCTCCCTTTCTTTCTGAGACACCTATGCCTTGTTTTTTTTTTCTTTGTTCAGAACTGCAAAAAGGAACTGTTTGTTTGACTGTGGACTTCCTTCTTTTAACTCCCCCACTGCTCCCAACCCATTGCTCTCTTCCTCTCCCAAAGAAGAAAGGAAAGCAAGCCACAATAATACTTCTGTAAATTTATGGCCACTCTGTTATGTTTAATCACAGCTACGTGACTGGGGACTTCAGAGCAGGCGTACAAGTTCAGCGCAAGGTGAATCTTGTGTGAGATAATCTGAAAGTTCATTCAGAGGTGAGGGCAGCAGCCTCTAGCAGACAGCGAGGTTAACAAGAGGTCACCTGCTCCCCCCACCCCCTCTGGTCTTCTCCTCCACAATGTGTAAACAAAAGGGAAATGTAACTTCCAGTGAACCTGGCATATGTTGTGCTCATACTAATCTTGGCCTGGCCCACTGTAAACAGTCCAATCTCCTGTGGCCGAGCCTTTCCACCCATTCTTCGTCTGTTGGAGATGAAGAAACACTGCCAGAGACTGGAGACCAGTGCTACATGAGCCAGATTCCAGAACTAACCTCGAAAAACCACGGGTAGCACCAGAGGTGAAAGATGTTTGCTAACAGGCACTCAGAGCTGGACCAGGACGCTAGCCTCCTTTGGTGCTCTCAGTCCCCAGTCAGCAGCCTTCAGTGAGCTCCTTCACTCCCTACCACAGAGCTATCGTGCAAAGGCAAAACTGGACATGCCCTCAAATTGCTTACAGCTGAGCAGTGAAAAAGTATCTGTGAGCTAGCCAAAAGAGAAGGATGGCTAGAGGTTGTGCTGGCATCAGAAAGAGCTGAGGACAGTGTCTACACACAGTCTTGGGTGGCATTGCTTCCACTGTAAGGCGTTACGGTGTTCAGCTCAATGCAGACATAGCACTTGGCCAATTCTACGAAATATATAGAGGCCATTTTTAGTACCAGGGTTAAGGGTATACAATGGCTGACCCTGAACAGCCTAAAGAAAAAAAAAAATACAGGTGTGTAGATAACTCTCATTTATCATAAACCCTGTGCCTGGAAGTCCAGAGCTGCTAGGTCAGAACTAACTATGTGGTGATCCTTTTGCTGCACCCCAGGCCTAACTTCTTGCAAGTTATGTGTAATGGGTGCTCCCAGATCTGGACTAGATTATTGTTCAGCAGATTGTCCTTGGCAAATGTATTAGTTTCTGTTGCTGTGATGAAACACTATGACCAAAAGGAAGTAAGGGAGGAAAGGGCTTCTTTGGCTTATACTTCCACATCATAGTCCATCATCCAAGGAAGCCAGGACAGGAAGTCAGACAGGACAGGAACCTGGAAGCACAAGATGATGCAGAGGCCATGGGGGGGGGGGGGGGCTGTTTATTGGATTGCTCCTCATGGCTTGCTCAGTCTACTTTCTTATAGAACCAGGACCACAAGCCCAGGGATGGGACCACCCACAAATGATGTGGGATGAGTGCTCCCACATCAGTCACTAGTCAAGAAAATGCGCTACAGCTGGATCTTATGGAGGCGTTTTCTCAGTTGACGTTCCCTCCTCTCAAATGACTATAGCTTGCATCAAGTTGACATAAAACTAGCCAGCATAGTAAGTATTTATCTTGAGTTAGCATCTAGGATTCCTTGCTCATTGGCAGGTATACAGAGAAGATAGACTTTCATCATTTGGCTTTGCAGGTAGTAAAGGAAGTCAAAGTACAAAGCGCCCAAAAGGGCACATCCTTTAGCTATGAAATCCCTTTGGTATTATGCTTTGTACCTCTCTGGGGTCAGAGCGTAGAAAAACTCCCTTTCCACCCCTAGCCCCACCACACACACATACACACACACACACACACACACACCACGAGCACGTACACGGTCCTAGACTACCATGGGTCTAGACCTATGTACAGGTAGAGGCAGAGGAAAACATTGATATGAGGTATTTATAATCTTCTTAAGGCTACCAGACCAAGAGGCAGCTGGTAACTTCAGATAGGCTATCATACCAGCAAATGAAATGGGAGCCAGAGACTGGAAGGTTTTTCAGGATCTCTTCAAACTGTGAAGGATTTGGACAGGAGAAAGGAAAATAATCGGAAGCAGCATAAGTAAGGTGTGGGGCTGTGAAGAGACATGTCTTCCATCTTCACTGTCTACTGTCATCTTTGCTGATGCTGGCTGAACTTTGCTAGATGCCAGGCTCTGTGGAGCACTCCACCAATCCAAGTTATTTCTACTTTCAAGAGGTTATAACAGGACCAAGAGCACATGAGCGAGAAGGCACCAGAGGCCTGAGCTGACTGCAGCACCTAGGTGGAGTGATGGCCTCAGAACAGTTTTTCTGCATAACTGAAGGCTTCCTGGCTGCTGGACACCCTCCGTCTCCAACTCAGTGTTTTGAACCATGTGGCGACAGGAGTTGAAAAAGTAATGCAGAAATGTAGCTAAGGATGGCATCTTCAAGTCAAGGCTGTCACAATATGGGAAGGACTGGACAAACTAGCTGGAATAAAGTGGTCATTTTTAGTATCTGTACTTTGTGGTGACATTCTTGCAGACATGGGAGAGATCACAGGTAAAAGTACAGACTGCTCGTCCTTAACTGTCTAAACTTTGGGCGCTCTTTAAAACCCTATACTGATGGCCTGGCACCTGCTAAAGTCCTTCCTTGACAGAACCCAGTTCCCAAGAACAAGTCATGTGACCAATGCTAATTTGTAGAGTGTCCAGATGGCTCTGCTCCACAGGGCATAGACAGGATGGGAAAAGGGAGCTGTCACATGGGTGAGAGCCAAGGGCTTGGTTTTCTGTTACATTGAAGCAAAAGTCAAAGGGGTTCCTGTTCCTGTGAGGTTCCACAGAGGGTGGTGGAACCTTTGATTAATAATGATACCTCTGTGGTGGCCATGCTGACAATTGTCATAGCAAAGTGACATTTAAGTGTGCTTTCACTTACCATACCTCTTTTCAGATCCTAATTTGATAACGAGGAACAGGTTTTAACAAAAATTCATCTAATTTATGAATCAAAACACATAATGACTTGCTGAACCCCATAACAGACCATGCTCCAATGAGGAGATAATAAACACGCAAAGAAAATGCTGGATCAAGACCCCCATACCTTCAAACTTCTGCTTCTCCAGCCACATAAGAAGATAGATTCAGCTCATGCACACAGACTAAAGGAGAGATTGCTCCCTCCTCAGACTTGCAGAACAAGTGATTTGAAGCTCTCCTGATCCAAGCTTCTTTTCTCTCCCGCCCTCTATCTACCCAGCTCAGGTGCTGGCTAACAGCACTGTTGCTCCTTGAAGAATTTCAGAAGCAGTATAGTCAAAGAAGGTAGCCACCAAAGCAGAGCTCATCCTGTCATGCCAGCTCAGCCTTCTGTTCCTTAGGAGAGCCTTTGAAGATCGGCTCAGTCCTCAGGATTCTGAAGTGTGAATGTAACCATCACTTCTTATTTCAGAGGAGGGATGCTTTGTGTTCATCTTCAGATTATATATATATATATATATATATATATATATATATATATACACACACACACACACATACATAGTGTTCTTCAATATGTCAGTTTTGTACCTGCTGTTTAAATTGTATTCTGTAGACAGAAATGCTAAACAAAGTGAGGGATTGGGCTGTGGTGTGGCCAGGTCATAGTGCTCTATCAGAGCGACTGGACCTCAGCCCCTTCCTTCTTGAAGGAGAGGAAGACAAGGAATGGCATGCTTCTTGGCAGTTCCTCACAAGCCTCTTTCCCGCTAAATAGGAAAACGGCACTATCCCAGCCACTGGTTTCCTGCAGGGGCTTATTAGTTTTAGAGTCTCAGAGCTGGAGGAGTCTGGCTCTTCACCATCAGCGAAAGTAGGTTCTAGAAGAGCCCTCAGCAGCAAGGGTACTGCAGTAGAGGTGCAGGGTGACAGTGCTGACACTCTGCCTTTCCATTAGAGCCAGAAGCTATGGGACAATGTCTAAAGCCAGCAGAGGAGTGCAAGCGGGCTAGAGTATGTTGACTAACCACAGACCAGTAATGTGGAGCAGATGGAGGGCACCCTGAGTATTCTAAACGTGACAGACAAAATTCTCAAAGGGCATTCAGAGAAATGATGCTGTGACCGTATCTGGCTTGAGCACAGTTTTAGAAAAGATTCTTGGAGAAAATCAAGGGCAGCTATAGTGATAGGGGAGGAGACTCTTTGTCCCACAAACAAGATCATTCCAAATACATCGCTTTGTGTGAGTATCACTGCCTTTGTCCACTGATCTGCCTCAGAGCCTTGCCCTCATCTATGAGAATTCAGGGAACAAAAACAGAGCATCAAAGGGCTTTTCCTTCACTTCCTCTACCCTCCCACATACATGTACATGTGCCACAGGTGTGCACACACTGCTGAAGAGTCTTGGGAAAAATTGGGCCACTTAGGCAAAATATTTGTAAACACTGACATACTAGGTACGCTGTGCACTGCTGTGAGCTGCCTGGGGTGAATGTAGTGCCGAGTTGTTGGACATTTAACCATCTGTGTCAGTAGAAGCTGTAGAAAGCCTGCATTGGCGTCTGGTCTCCCCTAGGGATGGCAGCCTGAAGTCCTGCTGCGACATACATGGGGGCTTCCCTCCAGATAACGCCAGCCGGCTCCTGCCAGAGCCAAGAAAGGGTAGCGGGGAAAGAGCAGGCTTGGGAGTGAGGCTGTTCCAAGTTGATTCCATTTATAAAAGATACCTCGTGTGTGTGTGTGTGTGTGTGTGTGTGTGTGTGTGTGTGTGTGTGTG
>NW_026596240.1:13696886-13698685 GCF_907164565.1 Psammomys obesus | reverse complement strand
TGTGTGTGTGTGTGTGTGTGTGTGTGTGTGTGTGTGTGTGTGTGTGTATGTGACACACATACACACACACACACACCCCTCCTCAGATGAGTAAACAAAGGGTTGAGGAAGTTAGCAATCATTAAGCTTTCTGCCAGACCCAACTATATTTACTAAGCTACTAATATTCTAGCTTATTCTCAGCTTACCAGGGTGTAAGAACATTCTCTACCATCTTGTCTTATTAGGCATGCTTTCTTAGACTTATGGAAAGTGCCTGGACTGAGATTTGCAGTCATGACCCACAGAAGGTCTACAGCTGTTTCTTCATTTGAACATCTCTGAAAAGAACCAAAGCCATTCATTAGGACTTTGTGATAGTTTTCTTCCTTCCTTTGAGTTTTTTTCTTGAAATGGAATTTTATTATTTAACCCAGCTGACCTGTAACTCACAGTGTAGCCAATATTAGCCTTGAACTTATGATCCCCCTTCCTCAGGCTCCAAAGTGTTGCGATTGCAATTGTGCACCAATGCACTTGGTCAGTATAGTTTTTCCTGCATTTTCTAGCCAGTTTCTCTAAGCTTTTCCTTGATTACCACTATTGGTAAAATACATTTTGAAGATTCACTAATCAACTACAATTGGCTCTGACTAGATACAAAAGAATGCTCCAGTGTACACCCTCCTCCCCACTGCAGTTTAGCACAGAGCATCATCGTTACCTTTAGGGGCATGCGTGCACACATGTGCACATTTGTTTGCATATACATGTTAGCAATATTTAAAGGCACATTATAGATAGGCTAAAAAAGTTCCTCACTCATATCTCTGGATATAAATCATATTTCAAGTACCTCTTCTGATCATCTTAATTTTTTTAACTTTTTATTGAGTCTTTGTGAGCTTCATATCATGCACGTCAGTCCCCTTAGCTCCCCTCATATCCATCCTTCCCCCTCGAAGCCTCCTCCCACCCAAATAAAACATACAAAACCAAACCAAAACAAAAGATAGAAAGGATCTCATCATAAAAGCTGTAGTGTGTCACAGTGTGTCCCACAGTATAGCCCTCTGTCCACACATCCTCACTTGCAAATGATCATTGCAGTGAGTCATTGATCTGGTTCAATATCTCTGGCTTCTGTGACGCCATCGGTATTGGATCCTCACTGGGACTCCTCCCACTTATCTGTAGTTCTGTGTGCCGTGGAGATCCTGCAGCTTTGGAACAGCAGGACTGGCCTTTTCACATACCCCAACCATTTGAAGGTGATACAGATTTTGGGGTGGGCCAATTCAGAGCCCTGGATCTGGGTGGGCCTGGGTGGTAGCTGAGCTGGCTTTCCCTTATCCACACCACCAAGGCAAGCTCTCCAGCACTGCCTAATGCCTCCATCATCAGGAGGCAGAGTCAGCTCTCCTGCTGCCATGCTTATGGAGCTGGCTCACTCGCATGCATAGTTGTCCAGGCCATAGAACAGTTAGAGATTTTTTTTCTTAGCCTTTCTCACACGTGTTAGTTAAATCACCTCTTGTCCAAGTCTACCTCTTAACCAACAGCACAGATTTCTCTTCCTCAGCATCTTGAGGGCTCACCCAAGCAGAGAAGCACTTCTCTCAAGCACTGTTCAAGCACTTCTCTCTCCTAAGGGAATTCTGGTGCCAGTTGTTACAATAATGAACTTTTTTCCACCCACTTTGATTACGAGCTTTGTCTTCTTATTTTCCTTTCTTTAATTTAATAGATATGAAGGTTCTCACATCTTGAGACAACACACACACACACACACACACACACACACACACACACACACACAC
>NW_026596240.1:13664889-13696876 GCF_907164565.1 Psammomys obesus | reverse complement strand
ACACACACACACACACACACACACACACACACACACACACACACACCTTCTTGACCTGTATTTAAGCTTCCCTGAAAAGTCCAAGAGTGCAGCTTTAGGCTTCCCTGGCATGTGGTAGTATTTGTCATAGCTGCTACTGGCCTCAATTATAAAATCAGCCATAGATAAGATGTTAGCCAGTGAACACAGCTCTGTTCCAATAAATCTTTGGGTTTTTTTTTGTTTTTTTGTTTTTTTAAAAAAAGCAGGTAGTGATTAGTTTTCCACCTTCTACCCTAGACAATAGCAGGGAGCATTCTTGATAAAAACAAGCAAAGAGGCTATCAGCTGAAACTCAGTGGCCATAACTTATCACATCCAGGCTCTTTGTCCCTTGCTTTCTTTCTCTTAAGTATTTCCAAAGTACTCTTTAGAGACAGCCTTGTCAACTTCCTTGCCTGGCACCACCTTCCTTACCCCTGCCAATCCCCAACTGCCTGGCTTGGGCTAGAAGCCCTTCTTATGAACTGTGCCACTCTCTTAAAGTATCTTAGTGTCCCTTACTCTGCATCTGTTCATTTACTAGCCTCAATTCCAAACTAGACATGGCATCTCACCATCTTCCCTGTGTAGTGCCCAGGAGTGCCTGCTACATTGTTGGCACTATGTTTGTTAAAGTTCTTCATTCCTCCTTTGAGATTTGCCCAGATGTCTGTATCAGGAAACATTTCTGAGGTCATTCAAGAGGCAAGCCAAAGCTGTTCTTTGAATTGCATGTCTAAGGGCGTGGGGTCAGGGGAAATCCTGGCAATAAACACAGATGGGTCATGGTCAAGTCTGCTGCTCAGCAGTTTCTCTATACTTTTTCTCTTGGCCTGCCCTCAGTGTTGATAGAAGCTTTGTCTGGGCCACATGTTCTGTTGGGAACCCTGAGGCTGCAATTTGTTCTTGTGCCATGCTCCCTCCTGAAAAGTACCTGCAGGTTGTAGATTATGAAAATGTTCTATGACAATATGACGGTTTCCTCCTGTCAGGCTATCAGAGAGGAGGGGACTCCTGCCTAGTGTTGTAATGCTTGTGTTCCCTCATGTAAGGAAACTGTACTTACAGAAGACACCACATATTTAGAATTTTGTGGGATTATACAGGTATCTCAGAAAATATGCTATCATTATGATCTTGTACTCTGTCCTGTTAAGCACGAATACTTCTTTTGGATGTATATAAGGTACACATTCAAGTTTTTCTTTTACCTCAAAGATATTCTTGCTTTCAGAGCAGTTTCTACAGTAAGCAGTGGGTAGAAATCTTGTCAACAAATCAAACATATTGGAAGCAGGGTGTGGCTTCTGGCAACATGCCCATTGTTGTGTGTACTTACCTTTGCCCCTGGCACTCTCTGTTCTCTGTGGTATCTTTACATCATAGTAGAAAGAGGAGGTTTTCCAACATGAGGTTGGCTCAGTGCTACCCAGTAAGTCTCTGGCTGACAGGGGTGTGTGTTAGCAACTCTGAAAACACTTTATGCTAGAACTGAAGGAATACGTCAACTACTGTAATGACTACCAGGCTTCTCCTTCAAAAAAAGAAGTGATAAATCAGGAAAAGAGGAAGAGACTAGAATGAATCCGTAGTGTCACATTGGACTTGGAGGCCTCAGTGTGGTCTTGTGGCCTTGCTGCGTGTACACCCTGGGTACAGAAATGCACAGTGCACACACCCTTTCCTTAGCCCTGCCCGCTGAAAAGGCTTCGGTAGAGCAGTCCCCAGCAGAAACAAGTGTACTCTGTGTACATCTTGGCTACTAAATGCCAACTCACTTAAGAAAGCCCAAAGCATCTCAGATGAGAAAATGATTTCAGGTCTGCGTCAGTGCAAGATAGAAGATGAACTTGGAAAACCTAAAAGGAAGAAAAGTATTCAAAATAAAAAAGAGGTAGATCAAAAATATAGAGCCCAATTCTGAAGAGTCGCTACAGCAATAGCGGGAGCAAAAAAACAACAAGATAATGACTGTAAGGATTATATCCTGCCATAGTAAATACCCAGAAGGTCACGCTGATATATGTGATTAGATAAGTAATGGGAAGGAGCAGTGCTTCTACTCACAAAACAGTTGGAATTAATAGTGAGGGCAGGAGTGCAGCAAATAGGACATCCTGTGGGCGATACTATAGTAAATATTGTCACAGGAAAAGTCTGTTCAGCAATGACAGGCCCAGGCTGAGGAGAACGAGGTTTACATGATCTGAAACAACCCCTTCCTCAAGAAGTCTGTTATTCTAAAGAGAAATTTGGCACTGCAAGGTCTGCCTGACTTGATGCATAAAAACAATGGAACAAGGGTTAGCTAGATGGCTCAGAAGGGAAGGGTGCTTGCCACCATGACGGATAAACTGAGTTCGAGCCACAGAACCCTCGTGGTGGAAGGAGAGGCCCACATCCCACAAACCGTCCTCTGACTTTCACACAGTGCCTGGTGTGTACATGCACAAAGCAAAACAAAACAAGCAAACAAACGTCAACTTTTAAAAATAACACAATAGAACTTTTGTTGTACTTTTGCAGAAGAAAAACATATAACCTCCATCCAGGATATGGTCCCGAGAGGAGGACATGGTGTCGCTTGTGTGGCATTACAGTTGAAAATACATACTATACATCTAAGAAAGCATCAGACAAAGCAAAGATGAGGAAACAGTGGAGGCAGTGGGACTACAGTCTTCAAAAATGGCAGTATCATGTAAGAAAATGGCAATGGAAGTGCCCAGATGGAAGTCAGCTAAATAGACACTTGAATGTACTGCCTGATCCCAAACTGGGATCAGTTTGGGTTAACAGTGGGTTAACAGCAGCAAGGCTGCCAAGGACATTGGCCGGTCTACAAAACGGGGAGCAGCAGTGCTGACTGTGGCTGAAGATGCATGGAGGCCCTGGGCTGCACCCGCTAATGTGTTCATTATTGACTGCTGAGTTCCTCCATTAGAGTTTGTTGTGCAGAGGGCTCATGATAGGATTCTCAGATGAATAAGTGCGTGATTACTATGGGTCCTGCATTTGAGACCAGTCCAGAATACTTTCTCCACAGGCTGGCTTTTGAGACTCACTGCTGTTATGGGGTCTCAGCAATGGACTTGTGACTGTGGTATAAAGTACTATACATCTAACATTTACTTAGTTATAGGGTGGCCCGCAGATGTTCTTGATTTTATTACTTGTTAATTTCTATATTTTGTGAGTTAGCTGGTAGTAAAGAATAATGGGGTTTCTGAGGTCTTAGTTTCTCTTGTCTGTTTAGTTAACCATTGGCATTGGGATTTGCGTATTTTTCAGCTATTAGACCTCTTCATTCAGTGGGATTGGTCCACATACCTTGCTGACTATGGACAGCCCAACTGCAAGTACCTCCGGGTGAACCCTGTGACAGCTCTGACCCTGCTTGAGAAGTGAGTACTCAACCCTGTTCTCTGTGTGGGAGGTGGGAAGGGGTAGAAGAGGTGGTATACAAGGCCATTTTCTTGTTTCCCGTGCTGTGACAAACATCCTTGCTCTTGGAGCTATTGCGGGTGCTTTCTGCCATCTTGATCATTACACTTGGCAGTCCTGTATTACCTTGTAGCCTAACTAGACAGAGTGTCTTTACCTAAGGAAGACAAGAGAAGATAGTAAAGTGACTTAGTTTGGGCTCAGGCCAACCTCATGAGCATAGGAGCGTGTCCTAGTCCTTGGGGTGTAGGGATGTGTTGAGCAGAGCTCCTCCAAGATGGGGGTTCCCTGAAGTAGGTTACTCAGTACCAAACCTCTCAAATCTACCCAATGCGTCACCCAGGTGCCAGTGGTATGCCCGGAAACCTGGTTCTACTTGAGGACTGGTAAGCCCGAGACCAGGACCCAAGAGCTCTGTAAAGCACAGTTGGACTGACTAGTCACAGTACCACCTGTACCAAGGCAGTGTAACAGTCTACATGTATGCACAGCCAAGCATGCTCCAACCCTAGAAAGGCAAGGGCTAGAGTCTAGAAGGTCAGAATAGTGCTTTAGGGGAAAAAAATTAGGAATCAAGGTGTATCCTCCTTATTGGGGCCTGGGGGTTTAGAGAATGTACCAGGTGTAAGGGGGAAGCAGAGAACAGGCAAGAGTAGGGGGATGGGCTCTGAGTTTGAAGCCAAGAAACATGCTAAGAATTGATGCTTTCATGTTAACTTTCTCCGGTAGTTCTCTTTTCCAATGACTTTCTTCTCTAGGCTATCTAGAGAATAAATAAATTGTTCACTTGGGAATTTTCCTTAAGTTTGAGGCTAGTCCTTTCTGGTTTCCTCAGTGATGCCAGCAACTAAACTAAAATCCTGGTCCTGTTTTCGCTCTCCACCCTGACAAACTAATCTTGTAAACTAACCCGGTGCCACCTAGCTAAGCACTTCCCCTTTCCTTGTTCTTTATAGACCTTTGGTTTACCAGTTTGGGACCTGGGAGTGATAGAAGGACTTTTCCCATCAGCACTAGAGAAAGGATCTCTTCCATTCCTAGTATGCTTAGTACTCTTACTGGCTCAGGGTCCGCAGTTCATCTCTGACAGAAGAGCTCCTGGGGACAGGGCCTATGACTTTTAGGGTCTAGAACCCATATCTCCCATGAGGATTCCTCATCAGAGGCAAGCCATGTACAGAGTTCTCATTACCCAGTAGAAATGGGGAGAAAGCCTAATGTTTGAGCCAGTGCGCAGTCCCTTCTCTTGGGGTCCTTTACCTCACCCTTAGGTATGGCAACTGGTAATATCTCGCCATTCTTGCCTAGCTTGCAACAGAGCTGTGTGCTAAGCCGTCAGTGAATCTGAAATCTTCATCCCCAACACTGGAAGGCAAAGGCTCGCCAAGTCACTGAAATCTACATCTGCAGCCTCAGAGGAATTCCTTCTCTCTTCTTCCTCAAAGGCAGCTGCTACACAAACCTGTCAGTCTCTCTTTCCAAATCTTCCTAGTGACCCAGGTCACTGCCAGTACTATCCAGGAAAAAGCAAAGTCCCTGCATCACTGAGAGGTGGACTGTCTAAGGGAGAGAGAATGCTAGACTTCCAGGAGATAGACGAGGGGAGGGCTCCCTTACATTTGCTCATTCCTTGGTACAAACCATCATACCGCTGTCAGCCTTCAAAGTACCCGAGAGTGTGGTTCCAACCAAGGGTTTCCACGGCCAAGAACTTCTTGCCTCTTGGCTTTTCTCTTTCCCCTACAGAGTGCAGGGTCCTCCCCTTGAGCTACAGGGAACCCATTTTGGCACTGCCACAGGAAATCATAACATCAGTCAAGTCAAATGTGCTGCAAATGTAGACAGGGCTTCTCTGTTACCTCTTTCCTGTTGTTTGGATTTATATCTTGTCCAGCAAAATGAAGGGGAGTCCTTCATAATAATCTAAACTGTGCCAGTTCCACAAGCATGATTGTGCAATTAGTGTTTAAAGCAGTAATTTGTGCTCACCAGGGTCTTACAGGCTGTGTGCCCTTTTTCCAACCCAGACAAGTCATCTGCCTTCCTTCCTGGCCTAAAGCAGACTTCCTACGTGTGGGCAGGAGCTCAGGCTGATGAAAAACTCCAGCCTGAAAGAATGACTCTGAGCCTAGGGAGAAAAGTCACAGTTAGCTTTGTCTGTCATTGTCAGAGAGCAAGATGGCTGTGCTTTCTTGCCACTCAGATGCCCTTATGGACTGTATACATTCAGTGGATATGTAAACACAGATAAGCACACACTGTGCCTTTGTATGAGCTCTATCTATTAATCCATAGCCTCCAACTATGTCCCTCTTCAAAAGATTGCCCACAAGAGGAAAGAAAGCCTGGGATTGGCCAAAGACCTTTGGGAAGTATGCATGGGAGTAATTTAGACCCTCTTCTGGCCTTTCTTCATGCAGCCCCAAGAGCAGGGAAGTCAGTGAGCCAGTTCAGTTCTAAGAACAAAAGTGCCAGCTGACCCACCTCACCCATGGGCTAGGAGTCAGGGTGCAGAGGCTAGGCCAGAGGAAATCATCAGCAGTGGATGCCGTGGATTACAGGCCCTCTACAGAAAATAGCATAGTCCTAGGCTCTGTCACAGTGGCTTGGCTGTCAGTCTGCTCTTTCTTTAATGCTGCCTCCCTGGTAAGTCCATCCACCTGATACAGCCATCTCCATTATTTCCGCTCCAGGAATGTCACCTGCAGAACTTTAGCAGGACCAAAACAGAGATCTGAGATTGTATAGGACCATTGAATGCTCAGACTGTCTCTCACATAAAGCCTGGCTTTGTTAACTGAGAGGATGCCCATCCCTTGGGAACCTGCTTCCCTCAACTCTGTGCCCACCTGGCCATCGTACTACTTCTCATCTGTAATCTTGAAACTAATCAAGAGACCAGCCCTTCACTTTTTCAGGGGCAAGAAAGAGTGACCAGCTAGAGTGGGGCTTAAAGATACACAGTAGCTCTGGGATGACTCATGATCTCCTGCAATTAATTTTAAGACAATATTTTTCTGTCTCACCTTCCAAATCCCATCTCTTCTGTCCCAGAAGGCTTGTGAAATAAGTGTACCCCAGACATTTTTAGGAGTCTGCCAGCCAGCAGAGCCTTACCTGTCTTAGACTTCCATAAAGGTCCTCATCTGAAGACATAAGGGCGGGTCAGGTGGGAGAGGTATGAAGATAAAGACCTGACCTTCTGAAACTAGCCCTTGACCAAAGGCAGCTGAAGTCAGGTGCCTGGAGAACAGCTCCATAATGAGTAGATAGCTGGAAAATAGAAATAGTCCTAACTCTTCCACTCTGGGTAATGGTTAAAATGCCATCCATCCTACTTTCTGCTTATTCTTTGTTGGTGCTATCTCAAACACCTTGCCTTCTTTCTCTCCTTCTCTGTTTAGGATGAAAGACACTAGCCGCAAGAATAACATGTTTGCACAGTTCCGGAAAAATGAGCGAGACAAGCAGAAATTGATTGACACTGTGGCCAAGCAGCTCCGAGGACTCATCAGCAGCCACCACTCCTGAATGTTGGCCTTGGGCCCATAGAGGCCACTTATCCATAGCCAATGGTCCAGAATCTCCCCTGGGCTGGCCCTGCATTTGTGCATTCTTCCTCAAAGAGAGCATATGTATTTTTTTATTAACCCCTGTACAGTATTCACATAACATTTCCCTGTAGTAAGAGAGGCACAAGAATAAGCAAGAACACAAGGGCTTAGAGGAAGTTACTGCCACACTTTCTGTGTTATCCCGGGAAAGCTGTCAGTGCCAGCATGGTAAGCTGCCTATTATCCAGCGCTCCACAATTCAGTGGGTGCCTGGGAGTTGAAATGAAGTAAAAGGATGCTAATACGTATCCAATTTGCTCCCAGGCTCTCATTTAAGTGCATAGAAGAGCCTGGGAGACATTCCTATGTAGTAAACCAAAGCCAGCCTCTTTTTAGAATATCCATCTGCCTCATCGGCTGAATAATTGGCTCATGAGAGTATGGCATGGGGTTGGGGAGTTAGCTCAGTGGTAGAGCACTTGCCTAGCAAGCACATGGCCCTGGGTTCAGTCCTCAGCTTTGGGGGAAAAAAATATGAGAGACAGTATGGCATGTGGCAAAATGACAGTTTTATTCTGGTCACGTAGGTGGCAGTTTTATCACTGTAGGTCTGACTAGGCCTTGTGGCTTGGAAAGGATAGTAAGCTAAGTAAACACTTGGGCCTGTACTGAAAAGTAAGCTGCCCACTGGGGAGGTTGTTTTTCTGAATCTTGAAAGCCAAGTTGGGTCAGGACCCTAGCTCCATTGCCATTTGTCTCTGTTCATTCTTTCATGACCATAACACTTGGTTCAGAACATAGGTCAGCAGTGGCTTTTGAAGGTCCCTGAGTGAGAATCTCATACTCGCCTCCAGCAGCAACATCTCTAAATGATCAGATCCCCTGAAGCCTGAAAATAGCTGGGTGCCTTCACCATGGGTAGAGAGAGCTCATGATTTCTTGAGATTGCAGTCATGTTTTAACAACAGCCTTCTGGCTACCATCTTTAAAGAAAAAAATTGTCACAAGCCCTACAGTTGTGGGCACAGCCACCATAAGACCAGATATTTCTCGGCATCGATCTGTCACCATGAGGTAGACAGGGTCAGCTGTAGCTAATGGCTTGTTGCCTCTGGCCCAGCTGTCATCAACTAAGTCACATCAGAGAGACAAAGCTTGTCTTGCTCAAGCCCAGGGCTCCCATCTTCTGAGCCATCCCTTGGCCTCAGCTGAAATGCTTTTCTGGAGTCGTATCTCTGATCTCTGGAGCCTGGGGCAGCCAGATAGCCCCCTGAAACCATGCAAAGGCTTAACTGTGAAGTTGGCCAAAGGGATTTATGCTCTGAGGTTGACTGCTGGTAAGAGGCTAATTACATCATAGAACATTGACCAAGATGTCACAAAAGTGTTTCCAGCTTCAGTGATGAGTGGAGTGACTGGTCAATCAATCTCTCATTGCCTTTGTCAGCTACTGTGTGCTTCTGGGACAGCAGTGCTTCCATATCTCCTAGCTTACCACAGTCTACCCCATTTGAACACACTCCACTCTCGCAGTAGCCATCTTGAACACCAACAGGAAGAGAACACCATACAGAGGTCCAGCTTCCTAGAACTAGAGAGAACAAGCCACCCAGGTGCTCTTCACAAACCTGCAAGTCTTGTCCTCTGGCTACACAGTGGCCCAAAGGTTTAGGAGTCACACAGGAACACCCTAAACTTGATTAGCCCCAGGCAGGCAGGGGCCTATGGGAAGGGAGACAAGGCGGTCTCTCTGAGCCCTGGGTTTATTGAAAAGGGTAAGAAATGATTCCACTAACCTGAAGTCCTGCTGACTGAGAAGGAAGGGAAGGCCCTTCACCAGTGCTTGTCAGCCCTGAGATCATCAGTGGGCTGTCACAGCATTTGTCTTTTTAGGACACTTATAATCACTACATCTTGCTGTTTGTCTACTGTCTACTTCTGTCCCGAAGAAACTGACACAGATGGAATGAAGAGCAGGTGGAGGAACAAGGCCACTGTACCTTACACACCAGAGTCCTGCTGAAGGGAAATTTCATCCAGTCTCAGGGTGTGTGAGAATGGCCACCTGGCTTTTCTCTTCCTGCCTCTGCATCGGCCTGTACTGTTTCCTAACAAAAGGCAGCATGCTACTTCTGAGCTGTGGTAGCCAGGAACCTACAATGTCAAGGAGGTTATGGATTGGTGAAGGGGGAACTTTTTTCCTTTCCTTTTCTTTTTTTCATTCCATAGGCATAAAGCTGAGCTGGCCCTGAGGACTTGAGCAAGTATGTGTGCCCTTAGGCCTCAGACGCTGTGATCTTACCTCAGACGCCTGCGGACCACGTGGGGTGGATCAGGTGTCTCAGGTGGGGTGAGACCCTGCTGCATGGAGGTCTGCACCCTTCCAGCCAGATCCATATCCTTCAGACAGTCTGGCTTGTGAGCCTTGCTTCGGCAATGGCTCACTTATTTTCACCATTCGGGGGGGGGGGGGGCTCAGTACCAGCTAACACTGGTATAGGTAGAGAAGAGTAGGAGCTGCACACAAGACCCCAGAGTCCCTGTTAGCAAAAGGAGTATCTCCCCCAGTGACGCTGTCGTGCACCAGGCCCAACAGTCCATCTAGCTCCACAGCAGGCCCCAGGCCCAGGGGTGGCACTGGCCAGGGGTTTCCCACTTTAGACCTCTGAGCGCAGGCTTGGGGCGGCTTCGACAAGCCTCCCTCAGAATGCATTTGATGTGCCCTCCTCCCTCTGCCCCTTCATCCCGCCTCTCTCATTCGGCTGCATTTTAGTCACTTCTTCCTGATGTGTTGGAAATAGCTTTTTCGTTTTGCACAGTTCCACATTTGTGGGAGAAATGCAGTGAGATCCAGCTGTACCTCTGAAAGGGACCTTTTTCTCTCATGCTCACCAGGAAAGCAGCTCTGCTCCAGCTAGCTGCATAAAGGGGGTTCCTCTGTGGAAAAAGCATGAGTATACCATTCCCTTGTACACAGTCCTCTTAACTGCTATTAAATGAGAGCCTACATACCTGTTCCAAAAGCCGCCATGTTGTCTTGTGATGTTTTTGTTCTCATCCCTTTTGCACAGTGTGCCTGTGTTTGTGACCAATGGCCCCACTGAGCTGACTAAGGAGGTGAGCTAGCAAGAACCTGGTGTGGAGAGGCCATGTTGTAACATCAGGTGTTGTTAAGATGTATGGCTGGGGGTTGGGGATTTAGCTCAGTGGTAGAGTGCCTGGGTTCGGTCCTCAGCTCTAGGGGGGGGAAAAAAAAGACAAGATGTATGGCTGGCGCTGGCACAGCCACCAAGAGAGATACATTGAAGGGCCTAGCTTATGTGGGATACTGGGGTGGGCTTTTACCCACTCTGTGGGGACAGACTCCAGCCAGGCAGGAGTGATACACATTATCCAGAGCAAAGCTAGCCTGGCAGAGAAGGAGCTGAACAGCAGGCACTGTAGAGAAGGGATTGAAAGGTACCCATTAGTGTGGCTTTGTGATTTAACTGTAGGACAGCTCAGGAGTGCTTGAGGTATAGACCACGCTAAAGCTTGAAGTTGCCCCTACGCTGTTACGTGCTGGGAGGCACTGAAGGACCATACAGCCATGGTAAGTGGCACTGTCCATGTGACAGGACCAGGTTTGCTGCCAGAACACCTGGGCTTCAGTTCCTTCAGTGTGGCCTACTAGCTGGATCGCCTTGAACAGTTCATTTGCTAGCTCGCTAGTCACACGGAGTGCCAGGTCCTGATTTTACAGGGACGTCGTAAACTGTGAGGGCTGTGAGGGCTGCAGTGCCTGGCCTGGTGCAGCTGCGCATGGCTGTGGGCTTTGTCCTCCCCCCTCCAGGGTACAGCATGCCTGTCCGCTGAGCATCTCACGTCTGTCCATAGCTGCCTTGTCTCCTGGCTTCCTCTTCAAGCCCAACGCAGGGCTGGTAGGAAATCCGCACCTCATGCACTGTGCAGGACCCAGGACCACCAGTTGCCTGGCTCTAAGTAAAGCCAGCCTTCACAGGAAGCGTGCCCTCAGTCCTGCCTGGAGCCCCCTCTGCTTTCACGTTGGTGCCAAAATGTGTATCTCCCCCTGGTAGCATGTAGTTGAGACCCAGAGGTCCAGAGTTAAGTTCGTGAAATGTGGTGTGGATGTGGTGTATGCATATTTCTGTGTGCTCATGGGCTTTCATCCACCCCTCCTTCCTTCTTTCAGGAAGCAGCTTTGTGGCTTTTCTCAACGAGTAAGAAAGAGGCATGTCTACAATACTACAAATGATAACCGTATCCCTTTAGAGATGTCCATGTGAGTGAACAGGGGAGGTTCTGAGCCATCGCTTTCTCTCCTCGTCACCCCAAGTACTGGCATATTTTGAAGACTGGTGTCCACACTTTTCAGGAACCTCAGTAGAAACCCAGGTCACCCCAAAAGACCAGAAAAGCTTTGTTTCACCAGTCAGACCGGGGTGTATACGAAGGGTCCAGAGGACTCTGCACTTTGGGCATAGGGAGACGACAAAGGGCCAGGTGTGGCCATTGGGCTCTCCCAGGGCTGCTCACCCCCGGGAAACTTCTACCATCTCTGAGCACCGGCTGCAAATGACCAACCCAGGAAGGACCAGCAGCTCCTGTGGGACTGACTGATTCAAACCCAAGGGTGTTTTTTCACAGCTGGGCATCTTTTTTGCTCAGCAGTCAGGGGAGAACCAGAAGGACTTCTGGGAGATAAGGCAAGGAGAGAAAAGGCCAGGCCTTCCCCTAGCGGCCTCATTCTGAGGTTAATGGGCAGCATTTGTGGGGAGAGAGAGAGCCTCCAAGCCCAAGGGACCAGAAGACAAAGGCGCTTGAGGAAGTGCAAGGAGGAGGAGGAGAGGGGCCAGGACCGCCATTGTGTGGGAGAGCTCCCCCTCTATCTGTTTCAATCACTGCAGGGTTAGGGTTACCCTGCATTTGGGGCCCCACCGCATTGTGGGGTCTGACAGCCCTTGTGATGGTAATGGGGGCCTCTCCCAGCGCACCCCTGCCTTTGACAGCCCGTACCAGCTTCCAGGGAGGAATGAAGCCCATTCCCTTGGGGTGGGACAGGTTGCAGGCCCAGAACAGGACCTAAGATAGCAACCCCCCTCCCAGTCTGCTAAGTGTACCTTCCCAGCCCAAGTCATGACCTTTCTCCCTCCAGAGCTCCAGAAAGGGAATGGAATCCGAACATTGAGACGCTTTCCTGGCCTGGAACAATCCTCCCTTTCTCTAGTCTCAATGATGGGTCTATTCCCTCCTGTAA
Source organism: Psammomys obesus (assembly GCF_907164565.1). Taxonomy (NCBI): domain Eukaryota; kingdom Metazoa; phylum Chordata; class Mammalia; order Rodentia; family Muridae; genus Psammomys; species Psammomys obesus. The sequence goes on along the minus strand of NW_026596240.1, from coordinate 13,684,600 downwards.
ATGGGTCTCGCCATCTCCAGCGCTCACCTCTGCTTGGAAGGCTAATTAACTGTGCCTCCCTCTTGTTCTCCCTCACACACCCCTGTCTGTTGCCAGGCTCAGGTAAAGCTGGGTGGAGAGCTCTCTCTTCCTTTCTCTTCTATGGGGTGTTTATTTTTTAAGCTGATGGAGGAAGGCCCTGCCTCCCCAGTGACCCCCTTCCCTAGCGAGCCTGCTGGGAAGCCACTTCTGTAGGTACTGGAAGGGCGCCCATGACAACTCTGAGGTTTTTCAGGTGCGATTCTAAGGGGCAGAATGGAAGGCTACACGGGTCTGGACACTGAGGGCAGGTGTGGAGATACATGGGAGACAAAATAAGACCACACCATCAATGCCTCTTAGAAACAGGAAGGCCTTGGGAGCAGGGCAGCAGAATAGCAACCAGGTGAGAAGATAAGCACAGGGCCCAGCTTTTGAGACAGGATCATACTGTGTGTAGTCCTGGCTGGCTTGGAATTGCTGTGCAAACTAAGCTGGCTTCAGACTCACAGTGATCCTCCTATCTCTGTCTCCTGAGTGCAGGGATTAAATTAAAGGCTTGCCGTCATGCTGGCTTTGCCTGTGAGACCATGAATTCTGCAAAGGGAGGAACACCACTCCTACTTGAAGCCTATGCATATCCAGCCCAGTAAACAGTACACATATGGCCCAGGAGTCACAGGATTGGAACTAGCTAAGAACCAAGGAGAGGGCTCTGAGGACAGTGCTGCACCCTCAGGAGAGCCTGCCACTAGCACTGTTTAGAACTGCCACTATGTGGTAGATAACTGACAAGCAAACCAGCCTTTGAGTTCATTTCATTATGATTTAAAAATTCTCGGTAAACATGTGCTGTCCCACTTTATCCCACCAGCAAAGAGCAGGTTGGAAACAGATGAAGTCAGGAGACAAAAGCAAGTGACAGTTTAGTTCCTAATATGAATGTAGTAAGGTGTGGTTTCCATCTTTAGGTCGGGGGGTTCTGTCTGTGTCTGACAAGACTGAGGCTTCCTTCACTAAACTTGCCTCCTATATATGACTATTAACAGTATGATGAAATTCTTTCAAATGATTAGAATGTTCTAACCAAAAGAAAATTATATGATAATAATACATTGTGTTACAGTTTTATTTTCTCACTGATGCATCTAAAATCTATTCACAATGGAAGCCCGTAGCACCCTTGTCTCCTGGATGGACCACACCCTTATTTCACCGTCTCTGAGCTGATGAATATTCAGAATATGCCCAGCATGTGACTCCTATGAGATATTACAGATGCTAGTTGTATATGTCGTAGGTATTTTATAGGTAACATTTAGTTGGTTGGTTGGTTGGCTGGTTTAAAGTTATATATGCTAGTAGAGTTTTTTAATCATACTTTATGTCCTCTACAGGATCTGACTCTATTCCTCTGTCCTCAGCACAAATAATAAATTTCATTCTTGCCAACCTTTTAAATAAAAAATAAATACATTATCTTTTTTGTTCTAATGTACGTCCTGTCTGTGGCCATACCACCCTGAACACGCTCGCTCGATCTCATGTAATGTGCATCCTTTGATTCCCGTGCACTGAGCCTGTCTCCGTGGCTGGCCATGGTGCGTGGCCCTGTGTTTGTGGGGCTCTTTTCTCTCCCATGCTGACTTGCTTGTCATTCTTCCTGTGGTGCTTCCAGCCTGTTTGCTGCACATGCTCCCCCCCCCCAAGTTTGTCTGAGTTTAACTACTGTGCATAGCAGTTGGAACTTTGTTTTCTAAATAACAAGAAGCAAGTCAGAAAGGGAGATTTAGAGGCAGAAAGTGCAAAGGTGGTTCTGAGTGCACTTAACACAATGACTAAACATGTCGAAGTCCTGTTTCTTTTCTTCCGGCCCCCCATCTTTCATTGTAACAAGGCCATCCTGAATCTCAGCTCTCTCACCGTGGCTAATCCACTGCCACTTGGTCAGCTTTCACCGTCCAGGCTACTGTGCAAAACCTGACTTTCAGTGGCCCTTAGGAGAGGAGATGGATCAAATTCCAGAGCTCCCAGTGTCCAGAGCTCTCAGTCAGAAGCCATGCCATCGGATTTGGTTAGGAATGTTCCACAGACTAACTATTCTGACCACCGTAGCAACTAGAATCTACAGGGAGAGAAAGCCTCCTGTCAGACTGAAGCAGTCAGGCTCTACTGCAGACACTGAAGTCGTGGTGAAGACCTCACAGGGCGATGGTGGAGGGACCCCGAGGGCCAGCCGCTGGCAACTGCTTGTGTGGCTTTGTGCAGGTTTTTGCTGTTGAAACATCATCACTAGGCTTTGCAGTATTTGGATTTCATGTCTAACTTCTTCACCGCAGATTTTAAAAGCATTAAGCCACCTTTTTTTCTGATGCCTCATTCAGTTTGATACATTAGTCCTTTAAGAGTTTTAATTTTACTGTGTAAGGAGGAATGTGGCCGGAACATCCCTGCACGCCTTTCTTCCACGTGGCTGCTCAGTGTCTCACAGCATCACCATTTCACTCTTGCATTGTAGGGCGTGTGATTCCTGTTTGTCTGTGGCTCTGTCCCTGGGATTCCCAACAGTCTCCACTCATTCTGTCTCTGTGCAGGTTGTCTAATCACCATAAAGCAAGTCATTGATTCCTGTGCCATACTATTTCAGAACGTTCTGGGATAAATTTATATATTTTTTTAAGTTTCAAATTTTTGTTGTGATTTTTGATGAAATATTCCATTGAACTTATGAAATAATGTCAAGATGAATGGGAGTTCACATTTCTGAATTATACTCCTCAGTGTCTGATTATTTTTCATTAATGTTATAAATGAAATTTCCCTTTTCATGCTGAACCCCCACCCCAACTCCATTCCACCCTCCATCTCACTCCGTGACAAAGGTTTGCTGTGTGGCCCTGGATGACCTAGTACTTGCCGTACAGCTCAGGGAAACTTCGCCATTGTGGTGATCCTCCTGCCTCTGCCTCCCAAGTGCTAGCTTTATAGGCACAAGCACTTCTTTATTGTTTGACTGTAGGAATTAAATATACACAGCTGTCAGACTGTCACAACTATTAAGGTCTGTTGTTGCTGACAAGATTGGGGGAGCCAGTCTTGTAACTGCCACTGCAGGGGGCCTTTCAAACCGTAGGTGTCCCCAAGCCACAACACTCTAGAAACTGGAAGTGCTTTCTTGCCTCATTTGGTGGCAAAAACTCAACTAATCCAAAGCCAAGTATCACTTTCATTTGTCACTAATACAGATCTGTAAACACACCAAAATGCAGCATCTGCTTTGGAGCTATTTCTCAACCCCGATGAAGCATTGCGTGGCCACCTGCAATACTGTCTTTCTGAATGAAAAGGCCCTAAACACACCTTGTTCCAAGTGTGCGTATACTAAGACGCAGCAGCTCTGAGAACGTTCACTAGAGGAACCACACACATGCGTGAAAGAAGTGTGTCCAGGGATCTCCCTCATAGCAGAGCTTGCTAGGGTGAACGGCAGACATGTTCATCAGCGGAACCCTGGGTCCATTTCGATGCCGTCACCCAGTGGAACGCTACTTAGCTATTGAGAGGAGCTATAGTGGCATGTGTCAACATGCATCAAGAAGAGTGTTGAATCAAAAAAGGAAACCAAAGAATGCTAGAAAACTGCATATTACAAATTATGTTTTGAAAGTAAACTCATGATAATGGCTGTCTCTAAAACGCAAGGGGGATTACCTGCGGACACACAGTGGGCCTAAGTATATTTGGAATTCCTCTGTAAAACAGGAAATGAATGTCACTGAATTCTTTTTGCGTGCTGTAGAAATGCTCTTCCAGGCACAGACTGGCGCTCTGCACAGGCTCTAGTAGTGCCTGCACAGTATTTTAAGCTCTGTTCATTCTTGTCCAACTTGCTTTCCCTTGCTGACATTTGCACACCGCCCGAGCAGACACCTCTGAGGTTATTTTGCATATAAATATCTCTGTAGAGGAAGGGAAACCATTTTACATTTTGATAGGTCATGTCATTTGTCTTTCCTTTAAATTCTTTTCATTGAAAATGGAATTTTTTCAGAGAGCATATCCCCACTCCCTCCCACCCCACCCCTGCTGCTCCTCCCAGCTCCTCCCTACCTCCACTCCCATCTGAATCTACCTCCTTTCTGCCTTTCATTAGGAAATAAACAGACAGAGCTGGAGAGACGGCTCAGCATTTAAAAACAATGGCTGCTTTTCCAGGGGCCCCGGGTTCAATTCCCAGCACCCACATGGCAGCTCACAACCGTAACTCCAGTTCCAGGGGATCTGACACTCTCACACAGACACACATGCAGGCAAGACACTGATGCACATACAAAATAAAAAAAATAAATAATTTCTTAAATACTTAAGAAAACAAGCAGGCTTCTAAGGAATCATAGTAAAATATAATAATATAAAACAAAAACAAGCACATCAGACTAGGACAAAGCAAAAGAAGTGAGCACAAGAAAAGGCACAAAGTACAGATACAGAGGCAGAGATCCACTCATTCACACATTCAGGAATCCCATAAATACTGGAAGCCATAATATATACACAAAGGACCTATAGGATAAGAAAAAGATAAAAAATTAAAAAACTAAGGCTGAAAAAAAAGAAAAAGCCCTGACACAACACTATGAGACAAGGAACTTCCAAAGATTAATTAATTCATTTTCTGTTAGCCATCTACTCTGGGCATACAGCTGGACGGAATACAGTTCAAGAATGGAGTTGTGTGAGAATTCAGAGTGTTCTTGTGAGAACACCCCAAGAAAACAAGGCAAGAGTCTTGTGACCTCATTTTCTTTGAAACACAAGCTTGTTCTTGGAATGTTTTCATGCTCCTCCCAGGTGTAGCGGGCAGGAGTGAGTTTACTTCAGCTGTTGTTCTCTGGAAAAACATGGTTTTGCACGTGCGTCCTATCTTTGTGATTATATGCTTTACTCAGTTGACTTTTCTTAACCCTCAGAGTATAAATTGCCCTATACTTTGGACAAAGTTGGCAATTGCTTGAGACTTTAGTCCTCATTTTTAGTCCCCACTCTCCCAGGTTGAGCTAGAGTGGTAAACAGCAGCCCACCCTTAAGAATAGTTTGTTTTCCCAGTGAGATTCTCTTGGAGAAAATTAAATTTTCATTTGCAAGTAGTTATCAATTGGAGATAACTTTTTTAAAATAATTTTTTATTTATTACAATTTATTTACTTTGTATCCCAGCTGTAGCCGCACCTGCCCCCCCCCAATTCCACCCTCCCTCCCTCATCTCCTCCCATACCTCTTCCCCAGTCCACTGATAGGGGAGGTCCCCTCCCCTTCCATCTGATCCTAGCCTATCAGGACTCATCAGGACTGTGTTTCATAATCACAGTGCCCTGGTCAGGCTGCTCCCCCCTCAGGGGGAAGTGATCAAAGAGCCAGCTATGAGTTCATGACAGAGAGCCCCTGCTCCCCTTACTAGGGAGCCTGTTTGGAGACTGAGCTGCCACAGGATACCTCTGTGCAGGGGTTCTAGGTTATCTCCATGAATGGTCCTTGGTTGGAGTATCAGTCTCAGAATATACACCTGTAAAGGACGATGGCCTCTTGGGTTGCTGTCTCCTCCAAGGCTGCTGGGTTGTCTGGAGACAGCTTCTTGGTTAGGGATGGGGACATGTGTCTACTTCTCCTTTCAGATCTAGGACTCCGGGTGGTGCAGACCCATCCAGGCCCTGTGCATGCTGCTCCAGTCTCTGTGAGTTCATGTGTGTATCAGTCCCATTGTGTTCAGAAGGGTGTCCTCCAACCCCTCCGGATAGTCCACTCTTTCCCCCTCCTCTTCTTCAGGATTCCCTGAGCCCTGAGGGGAAGAATTTGATGAAAACATCCCATTTAGGGCTGAATGTTCCAAGGTTCCATTTTCCGAATATCGTCTGGCTGTCAGCCCCACCTGCTGCAGGAGGAAGCTTCTCTGGTGGTGGCTGAGCAAGGCACTGATATATAAGTATAGCAGAACTTCAATAGGAGTCACTTTATTGATACTCCCCTTTAGTAGGTTTTACCCTAGGTCCCTGGGCCTAGTCCCAGGTTCTTGGCCACTCAAGCAGTGTCATGTATGGGCTCCATCTTATGGAGTAGGCCTTATGTCATAGCAGAAATGGCTGGCTCTTCCCACAATCACTGTACCACCGTTGCACTAGCAGATCTTGCAAGCGGGCCACCGTTATAGATTGAAGGGTTTGTAGCTTGGTTGGCATTTATATTTTTTCTTCGATAGTGTGCAGAATACCTTCTGGGTAGCAAGAACACTAGCCCATAGTAGCTGAAGGCTCTAGGTAGGCACCAGCTCAACTTGTGTTCAACGAGTTGTAGCAACAGGACTTTGCTGTCAGCTTGTGGAAAGCAACCTATAGCCTTGGCAACAGCCTGAGTTGTCTGGGGGCTCCCATGAGACCCCTTTGGCCAACAACTCAGTTAGATGCAGCTCTTTCCCGGTACTGGAAACTTCATTTGGTGACAAGAGATGTCCAGATGGGGCTCTGTCTCTCCCACTATCTGGCAATTTCATTTAGATGGCCTTCAGATATTTATATATTTTAGGAAGCTTCTGCTGTATTAGGTTATCATACTACCCCACAAATGACCCTAATTTTAGCTCTCTTTCCTCATATTCCCTCTTTGTCCCTGTCTTTCCTTTTGATCCTCCCATTCCAGCCCCTCATCATCATCATCTATCCATCCATAGCTATCCATTCTATTTCCCTTTCCTATGGAGATCTAGCTACCTAGCCTTTATCCTAACCTGTGTGGTTCTACAGACCATAGCTTGCTTATCATTGACTTAACTGCTAGTATCTACATATTAGCAAATATATACCATATTTGTCTTTCTGGGTCTGGGTTATCCAACTCAGGATAATTTTTTTCCTAGTTCTATTTACCTGTGAATTTTATGATTTTATTTTCTAATGGCCAAGAATTATAAATGTACCACGTGTTCTTCATCTACTCATATGTCGAGGAACATCTAGGTTGTTCCCAGTCTGGCTATTATGAACAGAACAGCAATGAACAGAGTTGAGCAAGTGTCTCTGTGCTAGGATGAAGCAGCCCTTGGGTGTAAACCCGAGAGTGGTATAACTGAATCTTGAGATAGACCACTTTCTAGCTTCTGAGGAACCACTGTAATTTCCATACTAGCTCTACAAGTTTGCAGTCCCACCAGCAATGGATGAGTGTTCCCTTTCCTCCACATCCTCGCCAGCATGGACTGTCATTTGTCTTATTGACCTTGTCCACTTTTGACAGTGTGAGACAACATTTCAAAGTTGTTTTGATTTACATGTCTCTGATGATGAAAGATGCTCAAAATTTCTTTAAGTGTTTCTCAGCCATTGAGTTTCCTCTTTTGAGAATTCTCTGTTTAGATCTGTACCTCGTTTTTAAAATTGGGTTACTTGATTTCTTGATATCCAATTTTTTTCAGTTTTATATATTATATATTTACACACACACATATATATATATATACATATACACTGGATATTAGCCCTCTGGTGGATGTGTATTGTGAAAACCTTTTCCCGTTTGGTAGGCTGCCACTTTGTCTGAATTACGAAGTCCTTTGCCATGCAGAAGCGTCTCAGTTTCACGAGGTCCCATTTATTGGTTGCTGATCTTAGTGCCTGAGCTCATGGTTTTCTAGTCAGAAAGTCTTTCCCTGTACAAGCGCATTCAAGGCTATTCCCCATTTTGTCTTCTAACAGACTCAGGGTATCTGGCTCTATGTTGAGGCCTTTGATCCACTTGGACTTGAGTTTTGTGCAGAGTGATAAATATGGATCTATTTGCATTCTTCTACATGCAGATCTCCAGTTAGACCAGCACCATTTGTTGAAAATACCCCCCCCACACACACACACACATTGTGTATTTCTGGCTTTTTTTTTTTATCAAAAAATCAGGTGACCATAGCTGTATGAATTTTTGCCTAGGTCTTCATTTTTGTTCCATTAATCAATGTGTTTGGTTTTGTGCCAATACCATGCTGTTTTTATTACTATAGCTCTGTAGTAAAATTTAATCTTGGGAATGGTGAATCCTCCAGCAGTTATTATTTATGATTTTTTTTCACTCTCCTTGTTTTTTTTTTGTTTGTTTGTTTGTTTTGTTTTTTTGTTTTTTTTTGTGTGTGTGTGTATTTCCATATGAAGCTAAAAAGTGTTCTTTCAAGATCTGTGAAGAATTAATGTTGAAATTTTGATGGAGATTTCATTGAGTCTATAGATTGCTTTGGTAGGACGGCCATTATAACTGTATTACTCCTATTGACTTGCCTTAAAGGTTTTTCTTTTATTTATTTAATCACTTGACAGCCTAATCACAGCCCCTCCCTCCTCTTCTTCCAAGTCCAACCCTCTTACCTACTCCCCTTTTACTCCTCACCTTCTCCTCAGAAAAGTGGAGGTCCCTCATGGGTACCAACTACCCTGGACCATCAAGTTGCAACAGGACTAAGCACATCCCCTCTCACTGAGGCCAGACAAGGCAGCCCAGCTGGGGAAAGGGAGACAAAGACAGTCAACAGCCTCAGAGACAGCCTCTACCTAATTATTAGGGGACGCACATGATGGCCAAGCTGCTCATCTGCTATGTATGTGTAGGGCCCAGGTCTGTTCCTTGCATGTGCTTTGGTTGGTGCTTCAGTCTCTGTGAGCCCCCATGGGCCCAGGCTGGTTGACTCCGTAGGTCTTCTTGTGGTGTTTTTTTACCACTTCGGCTCCCCGTATCCTTCCTCCCACTCGTCCACAAAACTCTACGAGCTCGGCCTATTGTTTGGCTGTGGGTCTCTGTATCTGTTTCCATCAGCTGCTAGATAAAGCCTCTCAGAAAACATTTATGCTAGGTCTTGTCTGTAATCATAGCAGACTATCATTAATAGTGTCAGGGGTTGGCTCTCTCCCAAAGAGTGGGTCTCAAGTTGGGCCAATCATTGACTAGCCATCTCTTTATCTCTATTCCATCTTTATCCCTATACTTCTTGTAGGCAGGACAAATTTTGGGTTGAAAGTTTTTTTTTGGGTGGGGTTGGTGTCTTCCTCTCTCCACAGAAGTCCTACCTAGCTACAGGAAGTGGCAACGTCAGGCTCCATATTCCCACTGCTAGGAGTCTCAGCTAGGATCACCCCCATAGACTCCCAGGAGCCTCCCCCCACATCCCACCAATTTCTGCACTCTCTCCCAGTCTTCCTCCTAAACACACACCTGATCCCCCCCCCCTCTCCCCCCAGTTTCCCCCCCCCCCCCCCCGCCTCCATCTACTTCAGGTGACTGTTTTATTTCCCCTTCTCAGTGAGATGTTTATCCTCCCTTGAGCCCTCCTTATTACTTAGCTTCTTTGGATCTATAGATTATGGTATGGTTTTCCTGTATTTATGGTTAATATCTACTTATACGTGAGTACATGTCTTTCTGGGTCTGGCTTACCTCTCTCAGGATGATATTTCCATATAAGTCTTTCACTTGCTTGGTGAGAGTTACCCCAAGTTATTTTATAAATTTTGAGGCTATTGTGAAAGGTGTTGTTTCCCTGATTTCTTTCTAAGTCTGTTTGTTACTTGAATATAGGACACTGATTTTTATGAATTTATTTTTTATCCTGTTACTTTGCTGGAAGTGTTTACCATGTACAGGAGTTCCCAGTGAACTTTTAGGATCACTATTATATCATCTGCAAATAAAGGTACTTAGGCTTTTCTCTTCCACATTATATCTGTTGTCTTACTGCTCTGGCTAAGCCTTCATGTACTATATTGAATAGGTACGGAGAAAGTGGACATCCTTGTCTTGTTCCTGATCTTCATGGAATGGCTTTGAGTTTCATTTTGCATTGATGTTGGTTATGGGATTGTTGTAAACTGCCTTTATTATGTTGCGGTATGTTCCTTGTAGCCAGTCCCTAATCTCTCTAGGACTTTCATCGGGAAAGGGGGTTGGATTTTTGTCAGTTTGTTTATGATGTTGGATTACATTTACAGATTTCTACATGTTGAACCATCCCTCCATCTCTGCGGTGAGGTCTACTTGGATGATCTCTTTTATGTGTTCTTGGATTGGGTATGCAAGTATTTTATTTAGTATTTTTTTGCATCTCTATTCATAAGAGAAATTGGTCTTTAATTCTCTTTGTGTTTTATGTGGTATCAGAGTAACTGTGACCTCACAAAATGAACTGGGTAATGTTCCTTTTGTTTCTATTTTGTGGAATAATTTGAGGAGTATTGGAATTAGATCTTTGAAAATATGATAGAATTCTGCACTAAAACCATCTGACCTTAAGGTTTTTTGTTTGTTTGTTTGTTTAAGACTGCTTCTCTGAATGAAGATTGAGCCTCTTACCAGGGTCCTCCTTCTTGATTAGCTTCCTTAGGTGTACAGATTTTAGTATGATTATCCTATGTTATGTGTCTAATATCCACTTATAAGTGAGTATATACCATGTGTGTCTTTCTGCTTCTGGGATACCTCACTCAGGATGATCATTTGTAGATCCCACCATTTGCCTGCAAATTTCATGATCTCCTTGTTTTTAATTGCTGAGTAGTGTTCCATTGTGTAAATGTACTACAATTTCTATATCCATTCCTCAACTGAGGGACATCTGGGTTGTCTCCAGCTTCTGGCTATTACGAATAAAGCTGCTACGAAGATGATTGAGCAAATGTCCTTGTTGTATACTTGAGCATCTTTTGGATATATGCCTAGGAGTGGTACAGTTGGATCTTGAGGTAAGGTAAACAAGATGGACATCAGAAGAGGGAGAAAACAGGGACCAGGACAAAAGCCTGTCACAGAGGGCCTCTGAAAGACTCTACCCAGCAGGGTATCAAAACATATGATGAGACTCAGCCAAACTTTTTGCAGAGTGCAGGGAATCTTAAGAAAGAAGGGGGAGATAGAAAGACCTGGAGGGAACAGGAGCTCTACAAGGAGAGCAACAGAACCAAAAAAATCTGGGCACAGGGGTCTCTTCTGAGACTGATACTCCAACCAAGGACCATGCATGGAGATAACCTAGAAGTTATCAGAAGTAGCCCATGGCAGCCAGTGTCCAAGAGGGTTGATATGAACTCATGGGCTGGCTCTTTGATCACCTGATGGGGGAGCAGCCTTACCAGTCCACAGAGGAAGACAACGAAGCCAGTCCTGATGAGACCTGATAGGCTAGGGTCAGATGAACGGGGAGGTGGACCTCCCCTATCAGTGGACTGGGGGAGGGCCACAGGAGAAGAAGAGGGAGGGAGGGAGGGTGGGATTGGGAGGGAATTGGGGAGGGGGCTACAGCTAGGTTACAAAGTGAATAAACTGTAATTAATAAAAATAAAATAAAATTTCAAAAAAAGACTGCTTTAATTACACTAGGAGCTATGGATCTATTTAAATTGCTTATCTGATCTTGATTTAACTTTGGTAAGTGGTATGTATTGAGAAAATTATCCATTTCCTTTAGATTTTTCAATTTAGAGGAATACAGGTCTTTAAAGTATGTCTTTATGAGTCTCTGGATCTCCTCAGTATTTGTTACTATGTCCTTTTTATTTCTAATTTAGTTAATTTGTGTATTCTCTATATCTTTAATTTGGTTAAGACTTTGTCAGTCTTACTGATTTTCTCAAAGAACCAATTCTTTGTTTCATTGATTCTTTGTATTATTCATTTGTTGTTTTCTATTTTATTGCTTTAAACCCTCAGTTTGATTATTTCTTGCTCTGCTCCTGTTGGGTGTGATTTTTGTTCTAGAGCTTTCAGGTGTGCTATTAAGTTACTAGTATAATATTTCTTTAATTTCTTCATGTAGGCACTTAGTGCTATGAACTTTGCCCTATACAACTACTTTTATTGTGTCCCATAAGTTCGAGTATGGTGCATTTTCATTGTCATTCAATTCTAGAAAGTCTTCAATTTCTTATTTTCTGCCTTGACCCTATTTATCATTTAGTGGTAAGTTGTTCAGTTTCCATGAATTTGGATGTTTTCTGTTGTCTATAAAGTTCTTGATATCCAGCATTCATCTGTGAATGTCAGAGAGTTGTTTCAATTTTCTTGTATCTGTTCAGATTTGCTTTGTGTCAAGTATGTGGTCAATTTTGAAGAATGTTCCATGAGCTGCTAAGAAGGTGTGTTGATATTCTTTTGTGTTTAGATGAATCATTCTGCAAGTATCTGTTAGGTCCATTAGTTTATGGTGTTGATGAGCTCCGGCATTTCCATGTTTAGTTTTTTGTCTAAATGCCCTGTTGGTGCTAGTGGGGTAGTAAAGTCTCTCACTATGCACGTGTGAGGGTCAATGTGTGATTTAAGATGTGTTAATGTGTTTTTTTGTTTTTGTTTTTTTAATGAACCTAAGAGCCCGTGTGTTTGGTGCATATGTTGCAATGTAGCTGGGCACAGCTGCACACACCTCGAAGCCCAGCACTCAGGGAGGCAGAGGCAGGTGGGTCTCTGTTAGTTTGAGGCCAGCTTGGTCTACAGAGTGAGTCCAGGATAGCTAAGGCTACACAAAGAAGCCCTGTCTCAAAAACAAACAAACAAACAAACAAACAAACCACAGACATACACACAAGAATTGCAATGTTCTCTTGGTGGATTCATTTTGCCTGTATGTATACGTGTGGTATACATATATGTATGGATGCAACCATTTAATCATTGGTTTATGTCAGTGAGAATTCCTGGGTATCTTTCTGCACTGATTTTCAGTTTCTTTCTTGTCATTCTTTTTAATTGGATGTAATCCATCCAGTATCAGATTTGCCATTCCAAGGTGTACAGTGCAGTGGTTTTTATTATAGTCACAATGTTGTGACCTCATCAGCCTCTGACCCCAGGACACACCCATTGTCCAGAAAGAAGCTTTACAAGGACTAGCCACTGCTTCCAGTTCCTTTCCTCACCCTAGCCTGCTTCCTCTCCCAGCAACACTGCCAATTCTACTCATTTCACATAAGCAGAAACATTGAAATGTGACTAATATGACTGACTTCCTTCCTGTAATGTAAGTATAAGGTTCACCTATGCCACGACATGTGTCAGTGCTCTGTTCCTTTTATGGGTGATTGGTATTCCATCCTATGGGCACAGCAACTTTGTTCATTCATGTCAAAGTGCTTGCACCACTTTGTTTCCTGGGATCCATGAGGGTCTGCTCTCTGCATGTCCTCACCAGCACCTCTTGGTTGTTTTATTAAAAAAATAATATTCATCCCAATAAGCATGAAGTGGTCTCTTACAATGGTGCTGAGAGCCTTCTGTGTGGTTATCGGGCATGGTATGATCTTGGGGAAATGTTTGTTTATTTTTTCAATCATTACATTTTTTTTTAAAGGAAAAACAAAACAGTTTTGCTAAATAGCCCTGGCTTGCCTGCAGCTCACTATGTAGACCAGGCCAACCTCCGACTTGTTACAGTCCTGTGCAATCTCCTGGGTGCTTGGATTAAAGGCAGGAGCCACCACCACGTTCAGCTCCTTGTGTCTCTTTAAACTGGGTTGTCTGTCTTCGTGCTTCTGTCTAAAGGCTTCTTTAAATGTACTGGACACTAGATCTTTAGCAGATACATGACTTCCACTTGTGATTTTCTTCTGTGGCACTTGCTGCTTTTGATGGCATCCTAAGAGTTTGTACATTTTCATGAAGTCTGAATTTATTCATTGTTTTGTTGCTTGTTCTGATGTGGTTTTTAAGAACCCAAGAAATGGTTGCAGAGTCAAACCAATATTGTAGAGGCTTATACCAATGAATCCTTGTGAATGTTTTTGAGTTTTGCTTCACTTCTGTCTCTGACTCATTTTGAATTCATTTGTGTATATTATGAACTAGGTCCCCTAAGCTTGCTCTTTTTTCTCGTAGATATCAAGTTGTCCCAGCATTGTTTGAAAACACATTTTCCCATTCAGTGATTTGACACCCATGTTGAAAAGTCAGTTAATCACAGAGTGAATTTATTTCTGTTTGTTTGTTTCTTTGTTTGTTTGTTTTGGGATAGGGTCTGACTATGTAGGCATGGCTAGTCTCCAGCTCACAGAGAGCCGCCCAAGTCTGCCTTTCTGTGATTAAAGGTGTGAGCTCCCACACCTGGCTGTGGTTTATTTTTTAACTTCGGTTCCCTTCACCGGTTTCCTGAAGTGTTCTTCAGGACTGGGCACTAATTTTGTGCTTGGAGCTCTAATCCGGCTCTGTGCTATTTAGGTTGTATTAAATGACTTTAGGTTTAGCCACTGGGACACTTTGCTTCTGACTCCTGTGTCTCTGACATATGCCTGATGTTACATCCTGCTGCTGTGATAAACTACCTAAGCAAAACAATTTAAAGAAGGAAGGAATTTTAGGGAGTTCCCATTTATGATCAGCTGTGCCGCTCACAGTTACACACTCACCAGATCTACCTCCCCTAACTAGACCTCACTCCTAACAGTGTCAATGGATTAACCCGTTGAGGGCTTAATGACCCATCCCCTCTCAGCAGTTTGGAACAAAGCCTTCAGTACATGAGTCTTTGGGGGTTACCTGAAACACAAACACACATCCCCCAAACTCTTGATTTTTTTTTTTTTTTTTTTTTGTAGGGCAAGCTATATCTCCAACCCTCTTTATACTTTTTATTTTGAGACAGGATCTCACTAAATTGCTCAGGCTGACCATAAACTCACTACAGTCTCCTGCCAAGCCTTAAACTTGATCCCCCTGCCTCAGCATCCCAGTAGCTGGGGTCCAAGCTCGCATACCCTTCCTCCCCCATGCATGGCCCTCATGATTTCTGGTATTACAACAGGAAGCAGCTTGTCTGGTACCTCCAATTAGCTCCACAGTTGTCATCATAGATCTACAGTGTCTTTTATTAGAGAACAACATCTTGAAACTGAGATGTAGAGCTAGGAGTACTGTCACATGTCTGTAAGCCCAACATTTAGAAGATGAGCAAAAGTAAGTTCAGGCCATCTTGGTTTACGTACCATGACCCAATCTCAAACAAACAACAATAACAACAAAGCCAAGATCCAGGTAACAAGGCATCAGGGAGTTGTTGCTTTTCGGCTCTCAACGGAGAGAGCTAGATATGGCGTTATGTGTGATACCCACTGACACAGCTCTTTCTAAGTTTGCGTACATTTGTGTGTGTCTCTGTGTTGGATATGTGTGGCATGACTTCAACATTCACTACCATTACGACGATCGCTCTAGTGTCTCCTATTTATTTAGAAACTGGGTCTCAAGTGTCCCTGGATGTTCTCAAACTGACTGTGTAGCCAAGGTTGACCTTAAATTTCTGATCCTTCTGCTTCCACTTCCCTAGTACTGGGATTCCATGTGTGTACCCCACAACAGGTGGAACCCAGCCCTTTATATAGGGTAGGCAAGCAGTCTCCCCAGTACATACCCAGAAAGACCGGTCTCTCATCATCTACGGCTATGCACATATGTATTCAGCCCTAATACACTTGTCAGAATTTCATTCGTACACTCCACTTTCACCTACGTTTTCATTTTTAAGTTTATATTAGTCCTTTGAGTTTCATGCAATATGTTTTTCCATAGTCACCCTCCCACAATTCTTCGCAGATCCACCCTCCCTTCCTATCCACCCAACTTCGTATTCTTTTAAAAAAATCCTTGAAGACTCCCCAGATATCCTTGGATATGAAGTCTACCACTGGAGGGCGGTCAACAAGGGCTACCCGTAGGAAAAATGGTCTCTTCCTCTTCCAACAGCCAGTAACTCCCCAAAGTCCTGCAGCTACGGGTAGGGCTGTGCGCCTGACTCCTCTCTGCGTCCTTCTAGGCTTGGGCTTGACCATGGTTTGTGGATGTTGTCACAACTGCTGTGAGTTCACATGGACAGCTGTCCACTGTGTCCAGAAGATAATGTTTTCTTGTTTGTGTAGTCACCTACTGCTTCTGGCTTTTACCTTCTTTCTGTGCCTTCCTTCACAATGACTCCTGAGCCTTAGGAGGAATGATATATATGCTTCCTTTAGGGTTGAGTACACTACTTGAGTGAGCCAAGTCTCATCTGCCTTTAACTTTCTTAAGAGTTATTTTTAACTATGTGCAGGGGTGTATATCTGCATATGGTGCCTGAGGAGGCCAGAGGTGTCAGGTCTGGAGCCGCAGCCACAGATGGTGATGTGGGTGATAGCAACTCAACTGGGCCCCCTGAAAGAGAGCCAGTGCTCTTAACCACTTAGCCTCTCTCCAGCTCTGATTTTAATTTTTCTTAATTTTATGTATTATCAGCATGTGTGTGTGTTTATGTGAGTGTGTGTATTTGTTGTGTGTGCCTGTGTGTTTGTTTGTGTCTGTGTGTCTCTGTGTTTGTGTCTGTGTATTTGTTGTTGTGCCTGTATGTTTGTGTGTGCCTGTGTGTTTGTGTCTGTGTCTCTGTGTGTGTTTGTGTCTGTGTATTTGTTGTTGTGTCTGTGTGTTTGTGTGTGTGTGTGCCTGTGTGTTTGTTTGTGTCTGTGTGTGTGTCTGTCTATTTGTGTGTGTGTCTGTATGTCTGTGTGTTTGTATGACTGTGTATATGTGTGTGTATGTGTGTTTGTGTGTTTTGGGTTTGTGTGTGTTTATGTGTCTGTGTGTTTGTGTGTGTCTGTGTGTGTGTGTGAGATACAGAGGTCAACTGCTTTCAGCTGTCACTTCTCTTCTCCCACTATGGGATCCACTGTTTGAACTCATATTGTCTGTCCTACCTTGAGAAGCAGTTTGCCCCACTATGTCATCCTACTGGCCCCATTTAAAATCATTTACAATAGATTCCATTATGCAGAATGTTGACATTTTGTGTAGTTGTCAGTCTTCTCCTTTAGGCTCTTTTTGAGTTTTATATCTCACCTACAAATCCTTCCCCAGCCCCACCAAACCTAATTACAAGATGATTTTAGTTTTATTGTATATTTAGATACTCAATTTAGATGCATTTTATTTTGAGCCATAGAAATGCAGGTATGGATTTTTGTTGTTGTTCTGTGGCAGTTATCTAATAGCGTAGACACCTAATACTAGTCCTTTTCTTGTTGGGGTGCCTGTGACTGTTTCCTGGTCCTGTATTCTAGAAGTCCCTTTGCCTCTCTGAACCAGTCTGAGAACCTGTTTCTGAGAGGGCGAGTCTCCAGCCATGACCCCATAAGTATCTCTCAATTCTCTTTGTGTGTTTAGTTTCACAGAGGCATATCACAGTAAATAGTGAAAATGAGCTTGAGAGCTGCCTAGGAGTTCTGATGGGGCTACATTGGATTTATTCATTTTGATAGGCACTGACACTGAGCATGGTCAATCTCTCTTTGGGCCTTTCTTTATATAATTTATAAGTTGAATACTTTGTTCTAGTAAGTCTTTATATTATTTGTGAATTTGCCTTACTCCCATGAATTCACATGGAGAGCCACAGTATTCACTAACTGTGTTAGTTCTAGCATGTAAGAGAGATACTGAGTATGTTTATCTTGTATGTAAACACATTGATCACTGCCCTTTTCAGACCTGATAGGATTTCAACTGGTTCCTAGAATGTCCCACTGGTCCTTGTGGTCTGTAGAAAATGGTGGTTCCTGGTTCATATCTCAATCAAAGAACTGAGTATTGGTAGAGTGACAAAAAAGACAAACCACTTTACAGAGGAAAATCCTTGAGAAAAGTACAGATACATTTCAGATTACTAGAAAAAAATTGGGAATCAAAAACTGGAAATAGCCACAGACTTGAAGAAATGCCAATACATTGAAAGATAAATAATATGAAGAAAGTTTTACACAATTTGTAGAAATAAATCTGAAACCTAAGGAAAATAATGTATCCACAAATATTACATGCATATACATATAGAGAGAGACGTATATACATGATGCAAATTGAACTGGGAAGAGAGAGGAGAACCCAAAGCCACTCAGCATAGAAAGAGGAAGAGAGCTGCCCAGAGCTATGGCCAATAGTTAAGGATTATTTTTCTGTTTCTGAATGTTTTCCATAATTTACTTGACAAAAACTACTGGAGCACACTGCAGTAACAGAATAATAGTCAGGACTGTGCTTTCCCGGACTGTGGTCAAAGAGCTTCTAGTCCCCTGTTAATTATGGGGTTTCCTAGAGTTTATCAAGTTAAGGGGCTTTTTTTTTTCTATTCCTAGCCAATTGTAGGTTTATACCCAAAGTTCACTCTGATGCCAGCAACGACCTTTCAGTCTTTCATTGGCATGTGCATTACACAGTGAGGTTCTTCCTCAAGCCCCTTTCAGTTCACTTATAGCTCTGCTCCGCTTGCTTACGGTGCTATTATCTTGGTGAGCTTCTGAGTGTTACTTGGTAATATTGAATAGGATTTTGGTCTCTGGCTGGACTCCCAGAGACCCCTTTGCCTGCACAGTAGGACAGAAGTGGGACAGAAGGTGTGAACCACCAAGCAAAACAGTCTGTGCTTTCTGATGTCCTCAACAGCAGAATTTTGGTGTGTGTGTGTGTATATGTGTGTGTCTGTGTGTCTGTGTGTGTGCTCATGTGTATGCAGCAAGTTGTTTGCTTCAGTGTACCAAGAATTATTTGTTTCTTAACAGAATGTGTGAAGCTAACTTTCCTTTGTGAGGGCTGATGGGGGTGAGGGCTGATGGGGGTGAGGGCTGATGGGGGTGAGGGCTGATGGGGGTGAAGGCTGATGGGGGGTGCTTCCTTCATGCCATCAGATGAGGGAAGGAGGAGAAGAGGTTGGAGTGGTATGATGTAACCTAGGCAAACAGAAGACGAGAATTAAGTGTATGCTGTCTCTAAACAAACTCTTCCACAGTGTGAAGAAGCCTGAGGGTCCATGGCAATGGAGACAGGGATAAAGGTTACATTCGAGAAGCAGCATGAGGACCCGGGCATGAGTTAGAGGGAGAACACTCTTCTACCATGCCTGAGGCCCTGGCTCAATCCTGAGCATCACAAGCATGCAAGTTTCTGATTAACCAAATAAAGAGCCAGAAGGCAGGATAATGGTAAAGTGCTGTTGATTTCAAAGGAGAGGAATTAATCTGGACATGCCTAGATGATACTTGGCTTGATGAAGAGCTAGCCTGGTGTCATAGGCCTGTAATCCCAACTACATGGGAGGCTGAAGCCAGAGAGTCAGGGCTTTACTGCTTGTCTAGGAGGGGTGGAGCAGAATGTGGACACACTGCTGTGATCACCCTGCCCAGTTATCTGTTCCTGTTGTACAGATAGAAAATCCCAAAGCTCAGGAACAGTAGTTCCCCACAATTGTCTAACTGCCACCCTCCCCCTCATAGCCTGTCCTTTGTAGGTGTCAGTCCAGGCCTGGATTGATGGTTGGCTGGTAAAGTGCTTGACTAGCAAGCATGAGAATGTCCCTTTGATCTCAGACCCATGTAAAAAGGAGAAAACATCATAGTAGCAAAATGCTTGTAATGCCAGTGTTGAGGCTCCAAAGGCAGATTCCCTGGGACTTGCTTGCCAGCCAGCCATAGCACACTTGGCAATTTCCAGGCCGGTGAGAGATCCTGTCTCAAAAACACATGGATGTTCAAAAAAACTCAAGTTGTTGCTAAGTAGAAATGACAACTGAG
Source organism: Psammomys obesus (assembly GCF_907164565.1). Classification (NCBI taxonomy): domain Eukaryota; kingdom Metazoa; phylum Chordata; class Mammalia; order Rodentia; family Muridae; genus Psammomys; species Psammomys obesus. Next base: position 13,664,993 of record NW_026596240.1, on the reverse strand, counting down.
TTTCTTCTCTGGCCTGCACATCACACATAAATATCAAAACACATGTACACCCCCTAACACACACACACACACACACACACACACACACACACACACACACACAC
>NW_026596240.1:13652954-13664879 GCF_907164565.1 Psammomys obesus | reverse complement strand
GCATACAAGCTTTACAGCCAGAGTTCATCTACATTAGAGTAACTATTTTTCAAGCTGACTGAGATACAGGCTTGGTTAGACTGAAGGAAAAGCACACTGAGAAATAGCTAGGATAAAGTTACTTAAATAGAGGTGAGTGGGCCCTGAAGTAGCCAAGAAACAGAAGAGCCTCAGAGGGGTGTTACCCACATACCTGGAGTCTTTTGAGTCCATCACTACATAAGAACATAAAATCAAATGCCTAGTTTCACAGCTCCCACCTTCTTAACCTACCTTGTTTCTCCTTTACTTCCTCCCTTCCCTTCCCCAATAGTTTACCCATGAACGAGGAAGATAAAAATGTCAGGATGGCCAGTGTAGAATGTTCTAGAATACCAGGAGCAATCTGGGGAATTTCAGAAAAACTGAGATATTAGCCCTGGATTTGGAAAGGTAGAAGTTTACCAAGAGGTGAAAGAAGGAAATTTAAAGTAAGATAGTAAAGGGATGCGAATGAAGGGAGGCTCTCAAAGCAGTAGTAACTGTCGTGTACCGGCTTGCATACCCACCACACCAAGCAGATGAGAACACAACAAAGCCATGCAGGTCTCAGAATGGGAAGCCTTGAACCTGGAAAATGTGGGCCAGACAGGACCTCTGAAGAGCCCTTGAGGGGAAGAAAACCTAATTTGGTTAGCGCACATCCTAGAGTCCACCGTGTGCCGCCGCACTGGGCAGCAAGTGGCATTTTCTCTGGATGTTTAACCCAAAGTGAGCTCATGGGGACTCTAGGTATCTGTTTCCAAGGTGGGTATATATCTTCAAACAGCATTCCATAATCACGAATAGTCAACTGGACATACATAAGCAACATGAATTGATTGACCTCAAAAACACTGTTTAAGATACTTGGGAGGCAAAGGCAGGCTGATCTCCATGAGTTGGAGGCCAGCCTGGTCTACATAGTTCTAGGGCAGCCAGGGCTACATGGTTTTTGAAAAAACAAAACTGAATCAATTGATATCTGTGGCTCCAGAGGTGATCTTTGCCAGGTTATACCAACTGCCTGGGCCTTGATTCTTTGCTCTTCCCTTTTGGGTATGCACTTTTCTTTGGCTCCATGTTATCGTATTTCCCTAGTAATGGCCCCCAGGAAGGAAATCTTGACTCCCTCCTCACATCCCCAGGTGTCTCCAAAGTCCTGACGTCCTCCTTAATCTTCCAGCTCTGTGACCCCCCCCCCTGGTGAGGAGGAGCCATGAATTGGGATGGAAATGGCCCTGCTGATTGCATTAAGGGTTCCTAATGCAATATGCTCTCGTGGGGACCATCCATCAGAACAGAAGCCCTCCCCAAACCCCTGCCACCCAGTCACATCAGTAAGTCAGTCCATTCGTCATGACTGCACACCTCCGTGGAGACGGGCCTGGACAGATGAGGGTCCAAATTAGATTGATGAGGAGGAATTCCAGGGAAAAAATCAGTCCCATCCATCTCCCAGACACAGGGAGGGAGCCCTGGCCCCTGTGCCCTCCAATGCTCCATAGCGGAACAGGTGCTAGTAGGGAAGCCAGCCACATTGCCTTTGTTTCCCTGAAGGCCCAGAGGTACCTCGCACAGCCCTGGAAGTGACCAGCAAACAGGGCCAGCACTGCTCAGCTTCAGGGGATCTCGAGAGCATTCGTGGAACTGAGTCCATGGGTTTGGTAAACTACAGCAGACAGAGGGTGGAAGGAAGAGGCAGTGAGCCCCACTCAGGGAATGAGACTGGACGTGGGCCACATTTCCATGGAAAAGGTCCTGCTCTGGCCATCTGTCTGGGTCCAGGTTGTGCAGAGGGAGCTTACCTCGGGCAGCCAGGCCACACCTGCAAACAGGAGGTGTTGAGGAGGTAGAGAATGGGGGTGGGATGTCAGGGCTGATCATGGATTCATGGACCCTGAAGCTTTGAAAGATATTATTTAGGAAACCCATGCAGAATTATGACCTACTAGGAACCCATTTAGGGCCATAAAAGGATCCTGTTTAGGCAAGGACCCCCAAAGCTTCAGGCCCAATTAACCCTGAGCCGTAGGATTTGCACTCATTATCTTAAAAAACAACAATAACAAGCCACCACAGCAACTGCCTCGGGAGGAAAGGCGTATCTTCCCATTTGTATAAGAAAATGAAGCTAGGTGCCGCAGCACACATCTGCCATCCAATCCTGGGGAGCTGAGGCAGAGGGATCAGGAGTTGAGATCTTAAGCTGTATGTCACATTTGAGGTTAGCTTGGACTATAAGGAACCTTAGCTCAAAAAAAAAAAGAAGTTTTTAAGTGACTTGACTAGAACTCTATAGCTAGTAAGTGACAGATGCTGATGGGACCAGGTCCATCTCACTGCCCTGGGTCCCACTTCCCGGAAAGAGCCCCAAGGCCATGAAGCTTACCCCTAACCATATCATGGAAAGAGAAGAGGGGCTGAGGCAGCCCAGCTCGGTCAGAAATCCAGGGATCTATGTGAGCAGCTGTAGGACCTGTGAGTACAAGGTACCCAGTAGAGGAGCAAGGCAGACTCCCCCAGGATACCTTTTCCATGGTTGACACCTGCACTGAGAACAATGCCTTGTCTCTCTCTCTCAGGCCTTACCCAGCCTGAGTTGTTGAAGGAAGCTGGAGTGTGAGGAGCTGGTGAAGTTGAAACAAGGACCAAACTCCAAACTGAACTACAGATGGAGAGGTCACATGAAAGTTCTGCGTGGGGAAGAAGAAAGGCAGGCGGTGAGTGACTGGTCCCGTGTGGAGGAGGATGTGGTGCAGAAAGAGTCTCCTGCTAATCCTCAGCTCCGTGTTGCAAAGGTTCTTCTGCATGCTGCATTTAGAGACTGGAGGCCCAGGGAGAGGAGGGCAGGAGCCCAGGAAGGGAGAGGGAAGGGAAGGTGGGCCTTCAGCAGCTAGTGTCATCTTGAAGACTTGCTGAAGTGCGCACTCCCTCTCCTCCAGCTTCCTTCAACTACTCTGTTGCCCCATTCCTGAGCACCCAGGGTTAGGCTGTGTGACCCAGGCCACACAGCTTGCAGAGCGAGTGTGAAAGAAAGTTGCACCCAGCCGGGGCTGAACAAGACCCACACCCACAGGGGAGGTGCCCTCCCAAAGTGTATTCTGTAAACAAAAGCCCCAAAGAAATAAGAGCTGTGGGCCAGGAAGCTGTGTCCAAGCGTGCCCCTTTATGCTCCCTCCCCCCTTCCTGCATCCCCACCCTGTGGTGGTGGTGGTGTGTGTGTGTGTGTGTGTGTGTGTGTGTGTGTGTGTGTGTGCATACATGTGTGCATTCAGGGTCCTTGGTTAACTTTTGGGTTCCTGGAGAACTCAGAGATTCTACCTGCTAAGGGAAACAGACAAAATGGAACTCTCAAGCAAGGTTAGTTAGCATGTGTCTGAGGCACAGCCAGAGTCCTCTCTGTCAGCCTCTTTCCCCGTGCAGAGCCTCTAATGTGGGTGCTCTGCGGGCTGGGCTCTCGAGAGACTGGCTGCTCTGGCTGCTCCTTCTCCAGCATCTCCCATTAGGCACTGGAGGCACATGAGTTCCCATTTACCCCGTACCCTGCACCCCCTCCCCCCAGCCCTCAGACAGCACCTCTGCAATATTCTGAAGCCACTGAGAACCTAACCGTGATTCAAACCAAATTCACAACCTTGATCTCAAGTCTCATCCTATATTCCCGAGCTAGGGACAGCACTCAGCTCCCTGACTATGACTCCCCTATCTCCCCCACAGATGCCAAATATGTTCACAGAGAGAGCCCTTCTGCGCCCTCTCTTGTCCTCACTTTGACTGGCTCTGATGTTCAATTTCTGGATCTAAGGCCCACCCGGTTCAGAGCCCCAGGTTTCACGCCCAGTATACAGCTAGAACTGCCTTGACCAGCTCTTAAGTCACCTCAGGTCCTCTCTGTTCAGCGGGGTGGACGGTGTCTCTAGCTCCAGGCTGCTGTGAGAGGGTCTCAAAACCATGCATGGTACACAGGCAAGCGTCTCGTGCGCATGCTGGGGTTAATTATTCTTGTTATCATGATTTCTGCCGTTGTCTCCTCGTCCATCCTCTACCCTGTTGAATCACCCATACACCAGGCAGACAGTTGGCATTGCTCAGGCTAGTGAGGAGCAGAGCAGCTTTGGGCCTCGGTGTAAATGGCTCTGCTGTAAGAACAAGACAAGGTGTCTGCCTGCTCATGAGCATGAAGAACGAATGGACCCAGGATAGCAGGACAGTGAAGAAGGCATGAAACCAACAGAGTGAGAATTTAATGTATACGTTCAAGACACCTGCCGAGAAAGGGTGTTGGTTGATAGGCTTGTTTCCGGGGGAGGGGTGGGGGGAAGGGTAGGGATGAGGTGGGGGTGGGGGTGGAGGATGGGTTGGATAGGAAACATGGAGTTTAGAAAAGATGCTGGTGGAGACAAGGTGGTAGAAAGGCTGGAGTCCTTCCGAGACCGTTTTTGGGGACTGCTGGGTGAGGCCTTGGAGGAATCGCAGGCGTTATTAAAACAGTCCAGATGCAACAGGAGCAGCAGTTGTGGGGAGACTTAGCAAATATGGTTCCTCTCATCTTTGGCCACCACACCAGCGTCTGGTAAGGATTAGGTGAAGCAGCAGCCTTGGGAACTCAAGAGAGCATGCAGCTGGGGTGGGAGAGCTTGGGTTACCAAGGTCTGGGATTCCGCCTTTCCTTCTCAGAAAGAGAGAAAAAGAGTTTGCAAGAACAGAAGCCACAGGCAAGAGGAAGTAACCTGTGGCCTTTTAAACTTGGGGAATCTGCCAACTAGATTTCCAGCTTAGCCTGGGGCAAGGACACTAATCAATGGGCTACCTCGGCTGACAGCAGCTTTGGAACAAAAGCCAGCAGGCTGGGGAGGCGGGAGGTTTCTCTTTCTGTCCTTTTCTCCTAGTCTGGCTGTCCTCTGTCCCCAGTGAGAAGCAGTCCGGTGCTCCTATATACCCTCCTTCTGCCACAAACCATCGCTGCCATTCAGCCTTCCTGGTAAAAGATGGGACCTGAGTTAGCAAGGGAAGCTCACCCCATCCCTGTCCCCACTGTGCCCCTAAAGAGAAGCTGGCTAAGCAGGCTGAAATGGGGGAACAGAGGGTGCTTTTCCTTCTTAAGTGACCTCTCTGAGGGTGCTTCCCTGGCACAGATGCTGGGAAGGAGACGGAGCCCGGACAGTCCAGGAGGGAGGGGCTGGCCTCTAGCTTGTCTGATTCAGTCCATGCCCAGATGAACAGTGCTCTATTTACAAACCAACACAGTTGTATTTCTGGGATCCCTGGGTTTCAAAGCTCCAGAGGAGAGTGGAGGAAGCAGTTTGTAACACCAAGCAATATGCAGGCTGGTTCACTTCATGCTCTGGCCAGCCCTTTTCTGTTAGTGTTTTACCTTCCACAAAAGCTCTGGGTTCCCTGTCACGCTTTCTTTTTTTCTCCCTGGATCCTGATTGTCCTTCAGTCCTTTGTCACTAAGTGTAACTTGATAAACTGAGCAGAAACACTGCTGTCTCCATCCTTTCAGAAACTGCTGCCAGAGAAAGAACACAGGGAAAAGAGATCTGAGGTCTTTGAATGGACGTTTAAGCAGGAGTGCGCGCGTGCACACACACACACACACACACACACACACACACACACACACACACCAGAATGTAGAGTTTCCTGGGGTGGGAGAAGGTGGAATCCCAGACTATTGTGCGTGAGGCCTGGCCCTGAAGTCCTGGGATGGATGCCCTCCCAGCTCCCAGCAGCTCCCCACATTGCAGGCCCTTGTCGCAGCCGCCCAGTGGGCGGAGCCAGGGCAGGTTTCAGGCTATAAAGGCTCTTGGCTCCCTGGGTCTGAGGGAGCGCCATCGCTGCGACAGGGTCCCTGCCAACCACAGCCAGCCTGGGGCCCTGCCCATACCCCATTGCCATCGGGAAGGCTCTTCTTTTGGACACAGCTGTCAGTTGCACCCCTGGCCCCTTCTATCGGCAAGTCCATTTTCAGATTGCTTTAGACTGGATTGGGTGTGGGGCAGAAGGAGGTCTGGATCTGCGGGCTTTGGTGGCAGAGAATGGAAAGATTCCCTCTTCTCTAACGTAATTCTTTCTGGGCCAAGTATCTGGAGCTAAGGCCTTCCCAGGTGAAGACTTGGCTCCCTACCACGGAAAAGAGACAGTTCTTTCCCAGAGGGCTGTAGGTAGGTGGGTGAGGGGCTCCTTTAAGATGGGTCCATCTGTGGAGTTGGGGGTGAGGAGTCAGGCCTCTGCCAAGTTGAACCTTTCACACATGTTCTGTTACAAAAAAAAAAAAAAATATATATATATATATATATATATATATATATATATATATCAAGAAAATAGCTGAAGGTACCTGGGTGTGGATGCAGGGTGGGGCAGATCTCCCATAAGGGACAGAGAAGAAGAAGAAGAAAGAGAAAGAGAGAGAGAGAGAGAGAGAGAGAGAGAGAGAGAGGAAGAAAGGCCCGAGGGATAAATCGGCAGAAACTGAATGTACCTTGGGCTTGGTAGCAGTGACCAACAGGAAGCCTCCTCCAAAGAAGCAGGGGGCTGGTGGGGTTCAAGCAGGTGGTAGTTTTGAAGAGGCTGCTGAGGAGTGGGGCGTTCAGTTCTGCCAGCTCTAGAGAGGCGATCCCTAACACTGAAGGTGCTTTCACATCATCTTGGACAGCGGCAGTCCAGGCCCTTTCTCTCTCATGCAATGTCCTCTAACCTGTCCTTGAGTTTCTGGGCACCAGAGGGCAACCACTGGCCTTGCCGCACCCATTCTGGAGGAGAGCACAGAGGCAGGGAGGGAACAGTGGCGGAAGGACAGAAATCCAGGGCTGCAGCAGGACCACTTCTCATCTGCGGGCTTCACCCCACCCAAGCTCCTCCAAAGGGCCAGGGACGAGCCTGCTGCTCCGGGGCTTCTACAGGCAAGAGACTCGGGCTGTGGAGGGACCTCAGAACAGAACAGAGCCAGTCTGGGACCCTGGAGGAGGGGGAAGAGTGTGATAAGCTTTCCCAGGGCTCTTTGGGGCCAGCGGGGCAGGCAGAAAGAACTCTGGGGTGGCTTACCACTCCTGCTCTTGCAGACAGCTGGGAGACACTGAGTGAACCCAGTCGTTCTGTGAGTGCCCAGGCATGCTTCCCATACAACATTGCCTGGTCTCTTTGTTCCCACCTGCCCACTTTCCTCTGGTTGCCCTCTTCACTCGTCTCTGGCTAGAGAAATGAAAGGTTTGGGGGTGAAGTAATTGAAGCATCAACCAAGGAAAATATATCGGGGTCCAAACTATGCAAATTGAGCATAAAATGGAGGATTTCTTCCATTCAACAGACGAGTGTCCCAACTCAGATGTGTTTCTGTTCGCAGGGAAGGAAACAGAGCAGAACGGCAGTTATCTCCTCAGGCAGATATACAGATCCCTCTAAAGACAGCGGCACCTTGCAGCACAGTGTGCAGTGTGCGGGTGGGGGTTGTTGGATAATCAGGGATGTGCACAGAGAACGGTGTAGAAGGGGTGCTGTTCTCAGATTTGGTGTGTAGGAAGCTGGGGACATGTAGGCATCCCGGTAGCAATACGTCCTTAGGAGGGGGCCTTGAGACAGATCTGTGCCCCTGCAGGGATTTCTTGAGCCCCGTGGGAATTTGCCTTGGTGTCCTCAGGCTTCAACAGTACCCAAGGCCTACCCTCCATATCCTCTCAGGCCCATCTACCAAGCCTTGCAAATGTCACCCAGGCCGAACTTCCCTTGACACAGTGTCCTGTGACTGAGGTCCCAGCCTGCTCTAGCTGATTTCTAAGCGCCCAGAGAGCTCTGGGGATGCTAGCCAAATCCAGGTTTCCCTGTCCTGCCGGCAAGAGGTGGAGCTCCAGCTGTCCCTGGGCTGTGGAAAGGGCTTGTGAGCATGGCTGAGATTAGCAGCACCGGCCCGGGTGGGGAGAGGTGGCGTCTGGGACAAGCACATCATTCCAAGCTCTAGAGGGCAGGGGCATTCCGACCTAGAGCCCCAGCCTGCCCGGAAGCCTCATGGGCTGAGAGGTAGCTTAGTTCGTAAGGGAGCTGCTGGACTCTGCAGCGGAAAGTGAGCCCAGGAATGCTTGTCCACACAGAGTGACAGCTGAAGCCAGTCAGTGTGTCTCCGTGACCAGGATGAAGAGTTAATCTGCTCAAAGATTTGCTTTAGGGCAAGATTGTAGACCAAGCCTTCATCTGGCATGGGCATCAGAAGTCCACCCTGGGCACTAACAGACTGTCCATCCTGTGAGTGTGGCCAGCAAAGGTGGCCCTCAGCCTCCCTCTGTGCGGCTAGCTAGCTTTTGTGCAAGTTCTGTCAGATGCAGAATTCCAGTTCACCCACAGCACCTCCAAGAAGCTGTGTGCACCCCTCCTGTCCCCTCCTCGGTGCTCACTGGGCCTTGAAGAAGGGTGTGTCCCACTAGGAAGTGCTGCAGCTGTTGCTGCGGGGCTGTGTCCCTGTGCACATTCCCCAGGACTGGACTTGGCAGTTCCTAAGGAGTTAGGATTTGCTCCACGTTCCCTCTCTCCTCCCACACCATGCTTGAGTGGGAAGAAAGGCCACACAGAGGAGAGCAAAAGAGTCCCTAAAGCCAAGGGGGGAGGGGCAAGGAGAGGACGGTCCTGGGAAAGATGGGCACATCCTGTGCTTTCCTTTGGTGGTGTAGAAACGGTCCTTCTCTGGCCTTGAACAAGGATCTCGTGTGTATGCCCTGGTACAGCTTCAGTACCCACTTCCCTGCAGCTTTGCTGTGTTCCTCCATGTGGCTGTGTTCGTGTCCCTCTGCCCACAGATGATGGTCCTGTGCTGGGTTTTCCCTTAAGGTCATTTTGCCTGTTTCATCACCTGAAAGGAGGTACTCCTGGGAACCTGGTAATATTCACAGGGCCCTTCAAGACATCAGGCCCCCCCAAACCCTCCCAGCCATACTCTGCCATCCTCCCAGGGAGACAGGAGTAACACTGGCCTCACTGGTCTTGGCTGTAAATAGTAGTCCTGTAAAAGCTGTAAAAGCAGTCCTGTAAATAAAATTTCTCCTACGCAAACACTCCTCAGCTCTCTATTTCTGGGGGCACAGTAGTCCTAACAGGACTTACTTAGTGTCCCAGCTCCAAGTGTCCTGTGGGGATGGGCAGCCTAAGGGTTCTTATACTGAAGCCCTAGGAATGCCACCAAGCTGGCTCTTAGAAGCCGGGTTTCTTCTAGGAAAAGACAATCGAGAAGCAGGGCTGGCGTCCCCTGCAGCTGTAGTACTAAAACTATCCACCAGGTGGGGTTCCAGGGCAGAGAGTGAGCGCGGAGCTGACCCAGCGCTAGCTCCGGAGCTGGGCTGGCAGAGCTCCCCGGGCCCGGTCAACCCCGGTGGCAGCGCTCTCCTGGCGAGGGACAGCACTCGGGCGCGCATTTTACACGCTCTCACGCATTTTCTGCTAGTGAGCTCCAAAGCAGGTCCCATACTGCATGCAGGGGACTGTTAGCAGGGTAGGGTGGAGTAGCTCTGTTTACACGGCCAGCACCCTAAACCACAGGTGGGGGTCTGGGATGATTTACTGTCACCCTTACTATTTGCTCCGGGAGTAGGGAGTGGAAGGAGAAGACCCGAGGGCTGGGGAGGCCCAGAGGCACTGGATAGGGAGGGCCCCGGACGACTCAGGCCGATATCCCGGCTGGTGTGCACAGTTCCGACGGGGGCTCGCAGGGGAAACCATGTAACAGGCAGAACCGTGGCTGCTCTGCCGCGTGAGGCTGTGGAGAGATTCCCAAACTCCCTTCTCTCCACTAGCGTCGGGGCGTCGGGGCGACGCCGGGCGGGGGCACACGCAGGTGCGGGCGGCTGGGAGCCACACTCACCCCTCACACCGGCGCCCTGGGCTCCCTGTGGCGAGCTGCGAGGTGGCCGTGCTCGCAGACGGGTCTGCTTATTCACACGGATCCGGGAACGTCAGTGCAGGACTCCTGAGGCCTCCGTGCGGGGGCCACCGCTTTGTTTGAGGCGCTGGACGCTCCCGGACCTGCACTGCAGTTAATGAGGGCGAGGCTGGCTGAGTGGTGTGTGCGCGTGCGAGTGTGTGCGTGCTGGTGGCCGCGGTGGGGGCCTGCGAGGTGCTGGAGAGGAGCAGCCTCGCGCGGGTAGCCCGGGCCGCGCGGGGACGGCACAGCGTCCAGGCACTGCAGGGCAGGGGCCGTGCGGACCGCGGAGGCCTGTGGCCGCCGCGTCAGGAGTGAGGGCCCCGGCTGGACGAGGCAGTTAGGAGGGGACGAGCGTGGGGGTCCGCGATGGAGCGCAGCAGAGACTGGCACCCCAACGGAGGGAGGCACGAGCCCGACGGGGACCGTCCTCGGGGACCGCAGGGAGCCGGAGGGTGGGTGCGGGGACCCAGGAGGGAGAAAGCGAGAGGGAAGTAGCCCAGAGGCCAAACCGGCCCCAAGAGGGTGCGCACCCCGGGCGCGCGCGTGTGTGTTTGTGTGGTGCGCGCGCATGTGTGTGTGATAAGTGTGTGTGTGTGCGCGCGCGTGTTCCCTCTCCTCCACCCGTAGGTGCTGGACTCGGCGAGCCGCGGGCGAGAAGGACGCAAGGCGCGAGGTGAACTGAGTTTGATCCCGAGGCGCCCACAAGTGGGTCCGGCGGGCGGGGCCGGAGCGCACACGCGCGGCCTCTCACCACGCCTCCCGCCGGGGAGCGCGCGCGGGAGCTGTCCGCGCGCCCACGCCGCTCCCGCCTCTATATAAACACGCGCATCGCCGCGCCGGGGATCAAATCAGATTGAGAGACGCTTTTCAAACCACCGGCCCGGAGTCCGGCCTCCCGCTCCCTCTCCATCCCCTTCGCCTCTCTCTCTCTCTCTCTTTCTTTCTTTTCCCCTTCATCTTTTTTTTCTTCTCCCCAGCAGCAACTCCAGAGCCGAGAGACCGCGTCCGGGACGGCCTGCCTTTTCCTAATTGCTGGCTAGCCGGCGCGGGGCTTGCACTCCTCCCGGCCCCACCCCGCGCCCCCTCCCGCCGCCGCCGCCGACCCGCTCGCCCGCCCGCCTCGGCCCACCGCGCCCGCCTCCTCCGGGGAGCCTTCTCCCAGGCCCCCGGACTTTCTGGGTTCGTTGGAATTTTTGGACTGCGGGCCCCCCTTTTTGTGCACCTGGGAATTTTGCAGGCATACTTTTGATAAATTGACCTCACTCGCCGCTAGTCTCGCTTCCCCTTCTTTTTGCCCCCTCGCTTTGAGCAGAGAAGGGGCTTTCGGGAGACTCCTGGTGGATAAAGTTTTCCAAAGTTTTTCGAGCGTGATGGTTGCAGGGAGAGCAAGCCCGCCAGCTTGACCCAGCTCCATCTCGACTCCCCAGGGCGGCCCCGGGCCCGTGTACAGGGACAAACAAACAAACAAACAAGTCGCACCTCGAGTTGCCTGAGTCTCTTCTCCCGGGCGCTCTCTTCCTCCCTCTCTCCGACCTCCTCGCAGCTCCAGCCCCGACCCTCGGCCCCTCTGTGCCGGGTCTCGCCGAGGGGCGCCAGGACCCTCGCGGCAGCCTCCCCTCCCCCCGCCCCGGTCCGGCCCTCCCCTCCCGGCCCGGCCGCGCAGCCAATCCCCCGAGTGGCCGCCAACATGCTCTTTGAGGGCTTGGAGCTGGTGTCGGCGCTGGCCACCCTCGCCGCGTGCCTGGTGTCCGTGACGCTGCTGCTGGCCGTGTCGCAGCAGCTGTGGCAGCTGCGCTGGGCCGCCACCCGCGACAAGAGCTGCAAGCTGCCCATCCCCAAGGGCTCCATGGGCTTCCCGCTCATCGGAGAGACCGGCCACTGGCTGCTGCAGGTAAGCGCGCCTTCGCCCGCCGCCCCCGAGTGCGCCCGCCGCGGGTGCCCGGCCCCGCCCCCTCCCCGCCGCCCGCGGGCGCCGCAGACCTCGGGCGCCGGGCGCG
>NW_026596240.1:13623087-13652554 GCF_907164565.1 Psammomys obesus | reverse complement strand
GTCCTCACTTCAAATAATCCGATGTTCCATTGAGACAAAATCTCTTTCGCCTGTTTCTTGTCTCCACATTTAAAGGGTTAACTGTGGCGGTGGTCCAGGCTTTAGCTGAGAACTTAGAAAATAAAATAACTCCAGTGGGCGCGTTTCCCGCCTGTTTTAGAGACAATCCTCCGAACCATCGTCCCATCCTGTTTCCTGGGCTGCCCCTCCCCCACGTCCCTTGCCACTTTCCTCAATCTCACCAGGGCCCTGTGGGTGCGGTGCAGCCAGCACGAAAATTAGACGCCCTTCACTGGGCATCCGCGCCCCTGGAGGTCAGGTCCCGCCGGAGGAGGGACTGCGGGTGCTGAAGGGTTAAAGTGAACCCTCCGAATCCGGTGTTGTTTTCGGAGTAATTTATCAGATTTTACGGGGGACCTCCAAGGGCTCTCGGTTTCCACTGAGCACCATCTAAACAGAGCCCAGGGCTAAAAATACATTTTTGTATAAATTGGACTCGCGGCCCGAACGGCCGCCCCTATGAAAGTCCTCTTTGTGAAGGCCGTGGAAACGGCGGACAAATAACTCTTTATTAAAGCCACAAAAAACGCACTTTAATTATAGTTAGGCAGATCAGAGGCGGGGGTGGGGGCGAGGCGGCGGCGACCTCGGAAAATTCACAACCCAACTTTTGTGTCGAAAGAAAAGAAAAACAGAGGAAAAGACGAGAGAAGAGAGACGGAGGGAGACCGAGCGAGGGAGCCTGCGCGGCCGCCGAGGACGGGAACCCCGCTCCGCGCCCCCTCGGCCGCACCCCACCTCCGCCCCGACTTGTCTTAAAGGGGCCGGCGCCGTCTAGGCCGGCGTGGGGATGGGGGCGTCCCCCGCTCGGCCCCCCAGGCGGCGCGGGGTTCCCGGCTCACTCCCTGTCGCGCGCCGGTCCAGGAGCATGTGGAAAACCCATTAGGAATCTGGGGTCTGCAGTCGCCTTCCGCATCTGGGCGTGTGCACTTCCAACTGGTGTACGGTTTCCCTGGGAGAAAGAAGCGAGGAGGGGGCGGCCCAGGAAGGGGAGCCTCCGGGCAGGGCCGTGGGCTCGAGGGCGGGGTCCCGCCTGCACCCCTGCGGGCTGGCCCGGGAGAAGCACAGGTGGTTCCCGCCCCCTGCGCCCCGGCGCCCGAGGGGTTAAGGCGGGCTGGGTGGCGAAGGCGACGGAGGTTTCCGGCCCCGCAGGCCGCGGCCCAGAGCTCGGCCTGGGGCCACGATCCGGTTACCTGCGCCGCCCCGCGCCCATCCCAGCGCCCCTCAGAGCACCTTCCCGGCGCTCCACTTCCAAACTTCAGGGCCGTGACCAGAGTCCGTCCCGGTTGTCCCCAGGACCAAGGCTTCGGGAGAGTCGTGGCTCTGGGCCCAAGGCTCCACCCTGCGGAGCCCACGGAGGGCCACACCGGAGCAGAGAGGAAACTCCAACCCCCATCTCTGGGGACAGCCTCCGGGCACGCACGACTCGCCGCTATAAATAATCCTTGGCCTGCGGCCACCCCGCGGGGTCTCGCCAGCCCGTGGCCTGGAGCCTGGAAATATTTATTCCGAGAGGCTCCGCCGCGCAGGGGTGGGGGAGCAGGCTCCGGCCTCACGTTCGGCCGTCGGGGATACACCCCCTCCCCGAAAGTCATTAGGAAAGCCGCCTTCCGTGGGTGCCTCCGTCTCTCCGCGCTCCCGCATTATTTATTCCCCTCCAGCCCCACTCCGCAGTCCTAATGCACGCCGTGAAAAATAAAACCTGTAGAGTGTGTGGTGATGGTGCGCGCGCGGCCGGGGGGGGGCAGGAACCGGGTTGCCTGGGCCTAGGGTGGGGCAGGATGCCAGGGCCCCACGGGTCCTCTGTGAGTCCTGAGAGGCTTCTGGTGTGGCTCCCGCAGGGTTCAGGCTTCCAGTCGTCGCGCCGGGAGAAGTACGGCAACGTTTTCAAGACCCACTTGCTGGGGCGGCCGCTGATCCGCGTGACGGGAGCGGAGAACGTGCGCAAGATCCTACTGGGCGAGCACCAGCTAGTGAGCACCGAGTGGCCGCGCAGCGCGCGCGTGCTGCTGGGCCCCAACACGGTGGCCAACTCCATCGGCGACATCCACCGCAACAAGCGCAAGGTAACCGCCCCGACCCTCGCCAGGGGACCACCTTCCTCGGGAAAGGAGCACGGCGGTCCGGGCTGCGCCGCTGGACGGTCTCCTGCCCGAGGTTCGGCTCTGCTTGGGCCTCCTTTAGATCCACTCTCGGGCACCCCCGGCTGACCCACCACGCGGTGACACCACTAGAGGTGACGGGGCTGCCTGGGGATGGTCTGCACGGCGCTGTGCGCGTGGGGTCTGCAGGGATGCAGGCGGCTGCTCAGGGCGCCGCTCTCCTGGAAGAAGGGGGCGGGGAGGGCGAGCGTTCCGTTCCCCCACTCTCCACCTCCTCCTTCTCAGAGTTACCCCAGGAAAGCCCCAAAGCCCCACCGAGCTAAGCCAAACCTGGCCTGGCTGCCGCAGGCTGCGCGGAGGGCGAGTCTGGCCTGTGTCGGGCCTGGAGACAGCCCGCGGCCGCGGTCTTCCGGCCTGGCCGGGGTAGTTTGGGTGGGCTGGGGCCCTGCTCTGGCGGGCGCGCGGTCCGTGGGGGAAGGGCAAGGGGTGGGGCGCGGTCTAGGTGCGCTGACGTTCAAAGCGCACCTACTCTGCGCGAAGAGGAAGAGAAAGCGGGTGTTTATCCGGTGGATTGCCCGAGCCCGGGCCGCGGCGGGCAGCCGGCGCGCACGCAGCACGCTTCCCCGCCCCCTCCCGCTGCGCCGCCGCCGGGAGCGCGGGCGGCACGTGCTGTTTGAACTGCAGTAACCCGAGGGCCGAGGCGGCCGGCGGGCGGGCGGGGCGCCGGCCTTGGGCTGGAAGCCGCCAGAAGCGAGGTTGCAATGCTCCTTCACTCTGTTTTTCCATTGGGTCAGGGGACTCGCTCAGGTTTGGAACCGAAAAAGAAGAAAAGGGAGCTCTTGCCACCGGGAGGAGCGGTGAAACAAGGGATAGGGGAGAGAGAGGACCCCGGGACCGTGCCCTTGGCCAGCAGCCCCCACTTCCCCCGCTAGGTAGACGAGGTGACTAGGGAGTAGGGGCGTCATTCACTGAAGCAGCCTCTGGGCTTTGATGTTCTCTGAACAGCCCTGTAAGGGTCGTTCTCCTTTCCAGGAGAGGAAAAAAAATCAAATGAAGGTGTGCAAGTCTCCAAGATTTCTACAGAAAGGCTTCCAAAGCAGTTAATACGGCTTGCTGGCAAACGGGGGAGGGGCTGGGGGCAGTGTTTTCCCCCTTTAGTCTCTGAGACTCCACCAAAGCCGGGAGCCCAGAGAAAGACAACTGAGACCTTTGGGAACCCAGCTCTGAGCCACTGACAGCTTCCTCACTTTCCAAGGCTTGGTGCAGAGGGATCTCAGAGTGAGACTTGATCAGGAAAGTCATCACAGCCTGCAGCACGAGCTGAGGCCTACCAGCTCCTGCCTGCTGGGGCTGCAGGAAGCTGGGGTGCAGCTGAGGTGCTGAGAGGAAGAAGGACTGATCAGGACTGTGAGACCCAGGGGGACACTTAGGGGGTTGGCAAATGCCTTGAAAGCTCACCCTCTCACCCTCCTCACTTACCCTCTGGCTTCCAGATGCCAGGTGGGAAAGGCCTGGGCTGGAAAGGCCAAGGTGTGAGTCCCCATTGTCCATTTGCAGACCGGACAGGGAAGGGAGCAGGGCAGGTGAACAGTGCTAGGGGAGGATCCGAAGAGAGAATTCTGATGAGGTGGGAGACAGGTTGAGCACTAGGACTCTGCAGTCACCCCCTTTTGGGCTCCTGGCCCTCCAGCTCTTGGAGATGTAAGATGGTACACACTGTTCCAGGCTCCAGAAACAGAACAGGGAAGGCTTTCTGTGCGCCTGCTTGCTGTGTGCTGGACTTCTCAAGTCACCCGAAAGGGTGGTCCATGATCCTGAGTTTACAGAATTTCACAGGGACTAAGAATCGGGAAGCTTGACCCTTGTCCCCAGGAAGCAGAACCTCACAAGAAGGATAAGAACTGAGTACTCAGGGGCCATATTCCCAAATGTCCATGTTGGCCCCTGAAGAGACAGGTCAGTCTTGAGGATGCAACGCCTGGAGGGCACCTTCTGGCCGGGGCGCGGGGTCTGCAGCTGCAGAGGCGGCCATGGTGCAGCCTGGTTAGGATGTGTGTGATGGAAGTGGGGCCCAGGTGTGCAGGGCACGGCTGGCTGAGCACTAGAGGAGTCACTCTTTCCATTGGGGGGGCCACCCCTCCTCTGGGAGGTCCAACCAGCTGTGTGGGGAGGGGCTCTTTGCAGCCATCAGCGCAGTACTGCACATGTTGCCAGGCCGCCCCGGTGGTCTCGGGCTAGCTGGGGTGGGGTTGCCACGAGAGCTGCCGTGTCCAGCAGTCTGACCACATCGCCTGGGAAAGCCGGGCCGCAGCGCTCTCCTGGTCTCCTCCTTCGGAATGCCTCCCAGCCTGGGGCAGAGGTTCTCTCTGATGGACTGTGCACAGAGAGTGGCTGGCCTGCTGCCCAGGGAGGATGGAGGGGTCTGCTTGAGAAGGTGGGGACTCACACACATAGGCTAGTGCTTCTCCGCTTGCCAGCCCCATTTTCTCTGTGCTTTTGTAGATGAAGCTGGGTCTTGGCACTGAGAGACTAGGAGCGTCAGTGTGCCAAATAGGGGTCCCAAGATTCCCTGGAGTGGGAAGACCCCAGAGCAGGTTTCCTGCCCAGTGGGTGGGCAGAGCCTAGAGTGGTCCATGGTAATAGAATCTTGGGGGGGGGGGGCTCCGTCCTACCCACTGGGCTCTGGCTGCCTCTGGCTTATTGCATGGGCTATAGCTATAGACATGCCTACGTGGATCAGGCTTGGCTCAGGCAGAAGCTCCAGGCTGATTCAGGGCTGTGGGCAGGTGGGTAGCCCCAGGGAACTTGTCCTGCAAGACGGAGTCCTTCACCCGGAACTTAACGTAGCTCCAGCGAATGGGCCCAGGGGCTGCTGACGAGGCGGGAGGCAGCAGTGGACCTCGCTGAAGGTCAGTGGGGGAGGACGCCCAGGCCGGCTGCCAGGACGTCTGGGTGTGGGTGCCTCCCTCAGCTTGCCCTCGTGCAGGGCAACAGGCAGGGTGAGTGTGAGGGCTTCTGCTGCCTGGATCCCTTCCTCTCTGTGTCCTTCCGATGTGGTGCGGGGTCCAGGACTCTGATGTCCTTTTGCAGCCCCACTTGGTCCTCCTGCTGGACCCCGACCCTGCCAGCTTTGGAAGGCAAATGTGGCCTTGGTGGGGAGAGGGGAGGCTGGAGTCTTTTCTGGCTCTGAGCCTAATGACAGGCATTGTATCCATTCTGGGCTCCTCAGGCCCCAAAGGTTGGTATGGGGTAGGGGTTTGAGGGTCCTACCACAGGGTATAGACGGTCACCCTACTCTGTGACCTTGAGAGGTCCTTCCCATGTGGACCTCAGCTTTCCAAAGGGGCTTTGTGGCTGGAAGAAGATAAGCAAATGGACAGCCAGCTGCGTCCTACCCTTCCAGTGCTTTGGTTGGGGTCTGTGGAAGAGTCTGGGTGGGAGGGTGCACACACAGGCATACACGTGTAGGTAGGGAAGTGGGGTGCCTGGCCCACCCTGCCTGACCAGAAGTGAGGAAGGGGAAGGGGGCCAGGTGGCCTTGCAGGGAGCTGGAGAATGACGCCCTCTTCAGCCCCTCCTTGCTGGAGTATAACGCACACACCTTGGCGTCGCCTCTATGCGGACTCCTGCCTGCCTTCTGTTATTCTTTCCACTCTACAGGCCGAGGCGCTGGTGGCTTGGCTGGGTGGCCTGCCCCGGCCCCCACCCCTCCTGGGCAGCAGCTTCCATTCCTCCTCAGCTGAGTCATGGCTGGGCAGTGGGCTCCCTCTAAGGCCCTGCCTGCTGCTATGGCTGCCCATCAGTTTGCCCACTCGCCCTCAAGTGCTGGCTGATCAGGCGGTACTTCTCCCGTGGGAGCTGTGGGTTTTACAAGGTGACCTCCCATCCCAGAGACAGCGGATGAGAGGAGAGAGGAAGTCTGGCTGGGAGAGAGGACATCTGTAAGAACAATTATAGGGGATCTGGGCTTTGAGGAGCCCAGGTGAGCTTTCCAGGCTGTACGCAGTAAGGTTCCACCCACGGGGGGGCGGGGGTAAGGGGGAGACAGCATGTAGGTAACTGTGTTACTGGGAAGAGTGAGAGGGTCAGGCCGTGTTCTTCAGGGACACATTTACAACAGCCCATCCTCCAGCCTTCTTGTGATTCTGTGGGTGTGCTTGGGTGGATGTTCTGGGGTCCCCAGCACCCTCTTCCCTTGCTCTTCCTGCACCCATTCCTTGCAAAGTCCATAGCTATGGCTTGATCTGCAGGACTCTGTCAGGCCTTGGCTGGTTCCGACGGACCTTTGTGTGGCATTCTTGGCTTCATACTGGGAATCCCAGGGAAGACCCCATGAAAGACAAAACAACCTGGCCACTGTGCTGCTTGCGGTCAGGGCCAGGGCTCCTGAACCGGAGCCTTTTTCATACCGAGCTGCTCCCAGGCACCTTCCCCTGTGCCCCAGGCCTGACCCCAGTGGCCAGCAGCCTCAGATCCAACAAACTGATGAGGCCCAGGCCTCTCCTGGCCCTGGCAGGCACCTCTGCCTGTCCTCCGTGGTGGCTGGTGGTTTCTGGGCTGCCTGGCTTTGGGAAGTGCCCGCCTTGTTAGCCCTGGGCACAGACCCAGAGATGCAGAATCTGGACATCTTCCCAGAGCCTGGGAGGCCCTGTGTCTCTAGAGCAGCTGAAGTAGAGGCAGGGCTGCGGATTTGGTGAATGAGCAAAGGTCGTCTGCTGGAGGGCCTGCTACTGGCCTCTGCTTGGTTTCTCATGCCCATGCTTTCTTCATCTTTTGGAAGAGGGTAGGAAGAAAACTGCCAAGGAGAACTGGGGAACATCTGGGTGGAAAGAGAGTTTGGAACATCTAGATGGACTCTTCGTACAACCAGCGGGGGGACTCAGGGCCAGAGGAACAGCAAGTCAGAGGCTGGTCTAGACAAGAACCTGGGCTTTCACTCTTCTTCTCAGGGCTCCGGAGAGGAGGAGTCTGGCCAGGCTTCCTGGACTTGGTCAGGACCCCTTCCCACTTGGGAGCAAGTTTGGACCCCTGCCATAGATTTCCTTGCCTAGCCCCAGATCGGCTCCCAAATCCGTTGGCTGTCTTTCTGGGTTGCCCCTGCCCTCCTGGGCCCCTCAAGCCAGAGAAGTGATTCAGTTAGCTGTCACTAGAGGGCGCAGGGAATGCAACCTAAGGGGCACTCCAGGCTTGTCCATGAGCCTAGTGACCCCTTCTTAGAATGCCCTCCTTGTCAGCCTTTGGGGTAGCCTGTGCCAGGCCACCAGGACTTTGGTGGTGTGAGTATGGGGTGCCAGGCTGTCTCAGAGGGGTCAGGTGTTGCAGGACTGTGCTGCTGGGAAGGGCCTCTTGGGGAAAGTAGAAATAGGTGCTAAGATGCTGTGTGTCTTGAAAACATTCCGGAGGTCTCTTGGGTAGGTCTCCCCATCATCGATGAGGAAACTGAGGCCTTGAGGGAAGCGTCCTGATCATGAACACACTCTGAGCTGGGTGACAAAATCCTTTATTATAAGTTAGGCTTCTGGGCGTCCAGTTGGACCTTCCTTGCCGTTTTCTTGCTGTATCCAGATGGCTTGCCTAACTTTGGCTGGTCCTGGTGACAGTGGCCTCTACCCTGTCCCTCCTGCATATGCCAGTGTTGAGTCCAGAGCTCCACTGGGCCATTTTCTACCCTCTCCCGCTTGCAGGAGCCTGCTGGTTCTCAGCCCAGTGTGGGGTCACTGTCCCTTCCTACCCCACTGCCAGCTTCTCCTCCTGTCTGGCCACAGGGAGTTATCCTCCTGCTTCCCCACTGTGTTTCCACAAAGCTCCATTCTCTGCTAGGCCTCTGTTGGTCAGTAGTCACTGAACTCCTGGGGATGAGGGCCCACTCTTTCAGGCCCACCACCACCACCACCTTAAGACCCCTTGGCTGAAGGCTGAACCTGGTCCTTAGAACAGAAGAACAAGAGCTCAGGCGCCCAGTGCAGTCTTCCTCTATAACCCTCTGACCAGAAGTAGCCACTGAAGCCCCCGTTTAGGAAATTCCCCAGAACACCCCGAATTGGGCAGGGTGTGAGTGACCTAGAAGACCTCCTGTCACCCTGGTTCCTCTAGGCTGGTCTTTGGCAGTGGACTTGGTCTGGGCAGTAAGGTCCTCTGCCCTTCACCGGCCTCCCTCCCTCCCCTGCCTGCTGGGAATGGGAATGAAAGTGCTATTGTGTGAAAAGGCTGGGCCTCTGAAGGGCCAGCACTGTTATTTCTGCAGACCAGCCCTCCCATTAGCCAGGCAGGGCACAGGCCAGGAGAATGTTCCCTTTTCCTCCATGAGCTGACTGCAGGGGCAATCCTCACATTTACAGTTTGTGCGGTGGTTGTGTTTGGGGGCAGACGGGAGGGCAGTGTGCTTATGTGGTTTTGCTCGGGGTGGGCGTCCGCCCCTGCACTCTCCCTCTGTTCTCAGCTCTGGAGCAGGGGGCCACCTCCTGTTCTGGACTTGTATCTGGGGATATAAGTAGACCCACAGGCTGTGAGTAAATAAATAGATACCCTCCCTCTCTTGGCTAGAGTATAGCTGTGTGAAAACCATGTTCATGTTGCCGTAGAGACAAGGCATTGCCCAGCTGATCAGTAGAATGGGTGCGAGGCCTGGAGACGGGGACGGGGATCCCTAATGGTCCTAGAACATGTTCAGAATTAAAGGGTCTTCATGATCTCCCGGGGTAGAAAGCCAGTGCTTGGAGGCCTCGCCAGACAGGAGGTTTTGAGTGACATGTCCTTTGCTCTTCCTAGAGCATCCACTCGATAGTCATCACATCAGGACTCATGGCAGTTTGGGTCCTTGGCAAGTCCTGCTTTCTGTCTAGCCATGGGTTCTCTTGCCTGTCCACCGGTGGATCCGGGGAGAGCCACATGTGCTGTGTGTCAGTAGATACTTGTGTCCCACCTCTCCTGACATTTCTGCCTGAGGTCTTGGGACTTGGCAGATAAGTGCAGACTCCGTCTTGTGGCCCCATCCTAGCCCCTGTGGTGGCCCAACGCTGGGAGAGCCTCCCACTCTCTCACAAACACAGGTGGTAAAGTAGAGAGGACAGCACAAGGGTAGCTGGCCTGGAAGCACCCCCCGGGAAGCATGGTAGAAGGGGTGTGGACAGCATTCCTCCTGGCTGCTGGCCCCTTACCACCTGTTTCTGGGCCCTTCAGGTCTTCTCCAAGATCTTTAGCCATGAGGCACTAGAGAGCTACCTGCCCAAGATCCAGCTGGTGATCCAGGACACACTTCGAGCCTGGAGCAGCCAGCCTGAGGCCATCAACGTGTATCAGGAGGCCCAGCGGCTTACCTTCCGAATGGCGGTGCGCGTGCTGCTAGGCTTCAGCATCCCTGAGGAGGAGCTGGGACACCTCTTTGAGGTGTACCAGCAGTTTGTGGAGAATGTCTTCTCTCTGCCTGTGGACCTGCCCTTCAGTGGCTACCGGAGGGTGAGTAGCCAGCGCCTGGGAAGGGAGGGTACAAGAATGCCTTGGGGAGGGGAGGGAGGGAGCACCGGGCATGGGAGCAGGCAGCTGAGAGCAACAGGAAGGGTCTGGAGCCTTTCCTGTGGTCCAGGGGCTCAGAAGAAGTGCTGCCTTCAAGATGAGCTGCTGGTCCACTTTCCCTAGGGCATCCAAGCTCGGCAGATCCTTCAGAAGGGCCTAGAGAAGGCAATCCGCGAGAAGCTGCAGTGTACCCAGGGCAAAGACTACTCGGATGCCCTGGACATTCTCATTGAGAGCAGCAAGGAACACGGCAAGGAGATGACCATGCAGGAGCTGAAGGTCAGTGGGCGGCACCACACTCCACTGTGGGTCCCTCTCTGGCTTCCCTCACCCAGGGCAGAGGGTTGCCTGGCTGCCTTCACCGTCTGTCTGAGCAGCAGCAACACTGGCTGCCTCAGGCTGAGGCAGAAGCAGAGCGGTATTCTTGCCCTTGCTCTGAAGGATGCCTGGGGCTAGTCTGTTCTGTTCACAGCAGCAGGCGGCTTGGGGCTGTGTGCACTATGTCCTGGGGGTGGCCAGGCCCCATAAGCTCTATCTTATACATACCCATCTCTATTGCTCTTAAGAGGTTTTGGAACATTGGCCCTGAGGCGTACAAACAGGCTGATAGTGGCTTGTTGACACCGCCTGTTGAACGTAGCCCTAGGTTACTCTCTCACTTCTTTCCATGGTCCTAAGAAAACGTGTGCAGAAACCACTCATTGGAGGCCAGCTCCAGACTCCTTGATCATAGTATGGATGCCCTTTCCTGCAGCTTCTCTGGTGGTGTTTGCTGCTCTTGTCCATCCCACTGCCTGAGCACAGCTGGGCCCCAGACCCTTGTCCCTGTGTTAGGTCCTGTTTGGGGGCTCTTCAACTTGAGAGGGCTTGTTCATCCTAACATTCTGCCCCAACCCTTACCCGGTGTCCACAGACCTCCCCAGGAAGCTGGAGCTTTATTACCAAGTATCCCGACTTTGGGATGAGGGGACCTCTGGGCTCCACTGCAGTCCCCTCTTAGGTCCTCCTAGCTGTTGCCTTATCCTGCTTCCAGATCCTGCCCCCTACCTGACCTCTACCTGGTGACGGAGGAAGAAGCTGGGGATGTAATTACCATCACACACACACACACACACACACACACACACACAGTGCTGAGCCTCCGCAATGTAGCCTGCTGGTGCTGGCCAGGAGTCCAGCACTAAGAAAGAAGTGACCTTAAGCTCTGGAGCCAGAGGGCCTGTGCTCCTATCCTGAGTCACAGCAGTCTGTTTCTGGCCAAGCTAGGGACCGGCCTGTGACCTCCACGAGCCTTTTGAGAGCAACAGTGTTGGCAGCCAGGCGGCAGAGCCTAGTGCAGATTTGCTCTGCGGGAAGCTAGCAGCATAGGTCCTCCTAAGTGGCGTCTCTCTACTGTTGCAGGATGGCACCCTGGAGCTGATCTTCGCAGCCTATGCCACCACGGCCAGCGCCAGCACATCCCTGATCATGCAGCTGCTGAAGCACCCTGCTGTGCTGGAGAAGCTGCGCGAGGAGCTGCGAGCCCAGGGTCTGCTGCACGGCGGTGGCTGTCCCTGTGAGGGTGCCCTGCGCCTGGACACGCTTAGTGGCCTGCGCTACCTGGACTGTGTCATTAAGGAGGTCATGAGGCTCTTCACGCCCATCTCCGGTGGCTACCGAACTGTGCTGCAGACCTTCGAACTGGATGTGAGACTGGGCTGTGGTGCTGGTGGTAGTGTCATGGCTTTAGCTAGATGCTGGGAAGAGACAGCCATGTTGGGGTCCTCGATATGGTGGGAGAGGAGATAGGGATTGGTGCCCAACTCTAATAGTTCCCAATCCTGTGGGAGATGCTTCACCCAAATGCAAAGCTGACTGAAGCCAACTGTGTGCTACTTGGGATGCTGCTCTGACCTACAGAAATGGAGACGTGAACTAGCACACTGGGGCAGTAGTGTCTTTGGTTAGGGACAGGCCTTGGACATATAAGAATAAGGGCAGGTAGTGATCCGTGATCCCCTTCCGGCTCTCACCACCCTGCCGCTGCCTGGTCTTCCTCCAGGGTTTCCAGATCCCCAAGGGCTGGAGTGTCATGTACAGCATCCGAGACACCCACGACACAGCGCCTGTGTTCAAGGATGTGAACGTGTTTGACCCTGATCGCTTCAGCCAGGCACGCAGTGAGGACAAGGATGGCCGCTTCCATTACCTCCCATTTGGCGGTGGCGTGCGGACCTGCCTGGGCAAGCATTTGGCCAAGCTGTTCCTGAAGGTGCTGGCAGTGGAGCTGGCCAGCACCAGCCGCTTCGAGCTGGCCACCCGGACCTTCCCTCGCATCACTCTGGTCCCTGTCTTGCACCCGGTGGATGGCCTTAGTGTCAAGTTCTTTGGTCTGGACTCCAATCAGAATGAGATTCTGCCTGAGACAGAGGCCATGCTGAGTGCTACAGTGTAGCCTCACTCTGGTCTCCGCCCAGCCCAGCAGAGGGATGTGGGACAGGGATAGAAACCTGTTGGGTGGGGAGAGGCTGGACAGGAGGCCAGTAGCACCCCCATGCTGTCCTCCTCTGGCCTCTTCCCTGGCAAACCCTCCCCCCAAAACAAAAACAAAAGGGCCCCACCTCTCCTGACTCCCACTCTCTTGGATCTCCACTGCCCCATAGTTTAGCTCCCTGGACAGGGTCAGGACAGGGCTCTGCATGCCCATGACAGTGTTAGCGCCAGCTGATTGAGCTGCAGTCCAAGCTTATGAACTCTGAACACTCCCTTACCTGACCTACCCCTTTGTCTTTTTGTTGGTGGTCAGGTGGCTGTGCAAGCAGGAGGGAGGAAAAGAGGCCTTGGAGCACTCTGTGACACCCTGTGCCACCCCTCCTGTCATTGCTCACCTGGTGCCCACAACAGGGCCCTGGGGATTTCCACGTAAGCCAACATCGACAGGGCGGGAGCTCCACCAGCCTCCAGGGGGCCTGTGCCAGCCTAACCAGTTTGGACATTGGAAATTACCTTTTGCTGCTATTTGTTCTTCTGACCTTGGGGTATAGGAGCCTATAGGCTTAACCCTCAGCATCTTCCTTGGTGGCCCTGGACAGGTACCCCAGCATTCCTCCCCGGTGGGACCAACTGAGCCAGGTGGCTCCTGGCTACAGCTGGGCTCCCAGCTGCCCAACCCTGCCCCCCTAGCCCATATTTATTCACTGACCTTGGCTACACCGAGGTCTGCAGAAGCCCCACCCCTATATACACACACCTGCCAACCTCTGTCCTAGCTGTCCTTTTCAGGACTTAGGTGAGGCAAGAAGACAGTGTGGAAGGTTAGCAGCCCTCCTGGGCTCCAGGCAAAAGGTTCAGTTTGACCTCAGAGCCCTGGGCTAGTGGGTCTGGGGGCCACCACTTCCTGCTCACCCGCTGCCTGCCCTGGTGCCAGCCACTCCCCTGTTAAGGGTGCATAAGGACACGAGTTCTTCTGAGGGGATGTCTTGCCTTTCCTTCCTTAAACCCTCACTCTCTGCCCCTTTGCTCTTGGAGGAGTCCCCCTCCCCCATGGCACTGTGTGCTCAGCTCAGAGCATGGGGTAGAGATGAAAACAGATCAGGTAGAGAGAGCCTGCCCTGGAGCTGCTGGGGGGGGGGGGGGGGGCACGACACTGTTGCTGGTGAAGCTGCCCGGGAGGCTGAAGCTAGAAAGCCATGGAGAAGAGGGAGAGGACAGGGCATAAGTGATTTGTCAGAAGTGGTTCAGTCGCAGAAAGGCCAGTGGGGCTGGGGGAGGGGGGATGACTGGGTAGAAGAGGAGGGATCCTGTCTCCGCATTTTGAGGGTCGGCCACTCCGGACCCTCTGGGGAAGGGTTTGGAGCTCTGGTGAGTCTCTAGGCATTTGACTGTTTTCAGATTCCTCTTTGCTTTTGTTTTTCCATCCATTGCTTTTGCATGTTACAAAGATGATGGGCCCTTTTCACAAGAAGAAGAACCCAAAAATCAAAACACAGAATGACAGCCCACATCAGCCTGAGCCTGGTGGCCAGTGTCACCTCACCAGCCACCAGAATGTCCCATAAGCCACGCTTCCCCTGTGTTTCGCTGGTCTTCATCTTCCTGACAGAACCAGAACAAACTTGAGAGCATTAGAAGAGATGTTGCCAGCAAAACTATTGTGAGGTTAAAAATAAGTATAATCCCTCAACCTCCTTTCCCAGTTCTGAAACAGGCCAAAATGTAGAAAGACTCATCAAAGCCTATGTGACAGGTGTGTGCGGCCACCGGTCCACAAAGCAGCCCAGTGCCCAGGAGCCTCATGCCCTGCACACTGACCCTGCTCGCCCGCAGCCATCTGTCGCAGGCTGATGCCCTGGCTCTGCAGGGCCCCAGCAGGCTTCAGGGGTCATTCTTTTCAGGGGGCCAGCCCAGGAGGTGTGGAGAAGGAAAAGCTGAGGGGGATCCCTGGGAGGGTGGGGAAGAGAAGATGGTCTGCCTGGACAGGTCTCTAAGGTAACGGAAAAGGGGCCAGGCCCAGGCACTTGGGGCTGTGATGCCTGTCTCAGCTCTGTAGATGTGTCTGTTGCGTGTTCATGTGTTTCATTGTGGTAGCATTAATGGGTGGTGTATTCTCACATTCCTAACTATTGTAACTTGACATTAAAAAAACAAACCCCACAAAACTTCCTGCCACGGGCTTGCAGAATGAAGCACTTTCAAAGTTAGGCGCTGGCGTGTGCGTAATGGGCGACCATTTTGATCCTGCCCAGATTCCTATTATTTTATACACAAAACTTTTTTTTCATAAATGTTATAATTTTGTGTCTGTCTTTATAAACTATTATAAGTACTATTTTTGTTATAATTCAAAATAGATATTTAGTATAAAGTTTTTGCTGTTAAATATTTGTTATTTAGTAAACTATGAATTGTTCTTTATTGTAAACATGGTTCAAAATATTAATATGTTTTTATCACAGTTGTTTTAATATTGAGAAAGCACTTGTGTGTTTTGGTATGATCTGGTGTCGTGTGTGTTTTGGCTGCCGTGTGGTTTTGATGTGTATATAATATTCCATGTTGCATATTACAACAAAGAATGTCATGCATTTTGTGAAGTACTCAATATGGCTCTTTTATTGGCTTCCATAATAAACTGTGGGGACTCAACCTGTCTCTGTTGGCTGTCTGCTCTCCCGCCCTTCAGACTCACTCATTGGAAGGCTCCCTCCTGGGGTGGTCTGCGTTCCCTTCAGCAATGCCCACACCAGCCATTCAGGAAGTCCTAGACTGTGTTGTGTAGTTGAGCCCCACATTCCCACACAAAAAAGGTGGTGACGAGGTCCAGGGCCTGATGGGGAGACAGGCAGGGAGGCTTTCCCCATGCCACCAAGTGAAACTGCGGCCAGGGATGCCCAATGACCCACAGCTCGGAGGCTTTTTCATCGGTTTGAGCAAGGGTGGTGGAATATGCAGCCACGGGCGGCACAGGACTGGGCGCCTCGTTCTGAGCTCAGCCTGTTCCTGAGCAGATGATCTGCCACATCTGCTTCAAGGGGGTCATGGGATCATGTGCATGCCCCAATCACATGTGCTTGGGAAATGAACCAAACACAGTGAACCAGGTTTCTGTATCGCAGGGATGGTCTCTCAGGGGGCCCAGTATGACCCCAGACTATAGTGATCTCAAGCCACTTTGTTAGCCGAAACGTCCCATTTCCCAAGCTTTTCTACGGCCTGACCGTCCAACAGGCCTGGGGTGGAGCCTGGGAAGGCAAGTCTGCAGGGCGAGGAGGAGGACAAACAATGTCCACAGGGATTCCTAGGACTAGGGCAGTGGATGTGGTGGGGGGAGGCTAGGAACCAGAAGCGCTGTTGGTGTCACAGCCTGGGCCCTCCTCTCTCAATCTGGGGTGGCCACTTCCAGGCAGGCCCAACAAAAGTCCCTGTGTGGTCACGTCAGTTCTTTCTCATAGTCTGAGCGATGCTCTGCCCAGAGCACCCTGACCCGGGCACACTGAAACACAGGGCATTGTTTGTCCGTCCTGGACCACAGAGACTGGCCACTCAGGCAGCTGACAAAGGCACTAGGGGACTCTGGGTTCTTCTGAAGGTGAGTGTGGTTGCCCCACTCCTATCCCTGGATCTGCTCACCCTCAACCTTCCACCTTCCCCAGAATGGAAAAGGCAGGGGGAATCCTTTTTTTTTTTTTCATATAAGTAGAATCCTGCAGTGGTGGTGACCTTCCTAAGGCCACAGGAGAATGGAGTGAGGCTATTGGAAGCAGAGCCCTGAGCTGAAGAGTATTTCCTTAGACTGACCCAGGCTCAGCCACCAGCAGCAGCCCTAGAGGAACTGGATGTCTCAGGAAACTTTCCGGGAAGGCAGTGGCTTGTCAGGGTGTGAATTCCATCCATTTTGGAGGCAGCGAAGGGAATGGAAGCATAGCCCCAGGGGTCCCCTTGGCCTGAGCACCCTGTCTTGGGGAGCTGGTCCAGTCCTTGCCTCAGTCCCTGCTTCTTCCATGTGGTGCTCGGATGGTGGTCAGTGGTGCTAGCTGCTCTCCCCAGGCACTGTAGACTGGGCTCCCCAGGCCTGAAAGGAGAACACAGACACTGGGCAGACAAATGGGGACACTGTTTATCCCTGGACTGGGCCACCAGTGTGGATAGAAGTTAGAGGATACACATTCAGCCATTTCCCAGCACTTTTCCAAAACAGCCCTGGCATTGGCTGGGCCTGGCTGCCCAGGCCCTGAGGGCCAGCAGGATGAAGTGAGCAAGAGCTTGAGACATATCCAGCTAGCTATGCTCAGTTGGCTAGGCCTTGAAGTTGGAGAGGAAGGAAAAAAAGGAAAGGGAAGGAGCCAGAGTAGGGTGAGGATAAAGGGAAGAAAGAAGGGAGAAAGGGAGGAGAGGGGAAAGGGCAGGAGAGAAATGGAGGAAGAGGCAGAGAACAGTGAGGGAAGGCTTCATTTCTGCCTGAGGTTCTGGACTCTGATTATGGGGCAGTGATGAAGAGAGCAGCCTGGGGCCTTTGGTTCTCACCTCTGTCTTCCACCCAACTTGAGACTGTAGAACAGTGCTGTGAGCAACTAACTCCCAGTGGTGTGGTGAGAGGGGGATGGAAGAGCCATGGAGAAGGTTGAGCCAGAGAGACCAGATGTAAAATAAGAGGCTCACACACAGACACTTTTACGTACATACATACATATGTGTATATATCTGATACGTTGGGTGGTAATGGGAATTGAAGCTTTAATACATGCACATACATGTGACTTCAATGTACTTAATTTGTATTGTCTGGGTATGCACAAGGGAGTCAGAGGACAATACGCAAGAGTCAGTTCTTTCAACCCGTGTGGATGGGTTCTCTGGCTAGAACTCAGGTCATGAGGCTTGGCGGCAAGTGTCTCTGCCTGCTGAGGCACCTCTCTGACCCTGTGTGTGAAATGACGTGCATCGCTAGGGAGTCACCCAGGGTGTGTACAGCTGTGTGGAGAGCAAGGCCACAGTTTCCTTGCAAGGGCTCCCATGGCGGCGAACTCCCGTCTGACCTCCCACAGGCCCTGCGGCTATTGTCCTCGTGTTTACTGCTGGACTACCGCAGGGCCCGTGCTTGAAGGAGCCGGAACAAACAGACCTGCGTCTAGCTTTCTGCATGTGAGACCACAGGTTGGTTGCGTCACACATGCGCAGGCACACGCGCACACGAGCACACGCTTAAACAAAGAAAAGAAAGAATGAGCAATCTGGCCTAGAGCTGTGTCTCTAAAAGGACCCTTGCTGTGTCTAAGGCCCCTGTGCAGATGCTGGGGTGGCAGGCAGCTTTTAGAAAGCGACAGTCCTCAGAGAGCGACCTACCCCACAGGCATCCTGCCCTGCCATCTCTAAGCCCTGCTTGGCATCAGGCCCAGGGCCACACAGAGCTCCTGTCCCGAGCACGGCACTCCTGGGAGGGCCAACATCAGGGCGGAGACATTGCTGAGTAGCAGTGAGTGTTGGCCTTGGACTAGAGCCTGGGCTAAGTCTAGCCCAGACGGCCTTTGCAGAGCAGGGGTCTCGACCCGGGTTCCAGAGGGGCTTCGGGAGGCTTTCTTTTGTGCATGTTCCTGTCGGGAGGGGTGGGCTTCAACAGTACCTTAAAGGAGTTGTGAGGAGATTCAGCAGGGCTCTAAGTTCGGCCATACAGCAGAACGTGGGAGATAGTGTTCATGCGTAAGTGTGCGTGTGTGTGTAAGTGCGCGAGTGCAGGTGCATGTACTTGTGGAGGTCAGAGGTCAGTCTCAGGTATGCTTTCTCAGGGACCATCAACCTAGTTTGCTTGTTTGTTTGCTTGGGTTTCTCTGTGTAGCCCTGGCTGTCCTGAAACTCATTCTGTAGACCAGGCCGGCCTCAGGGATTCACCTGCCTCTGCCTCCCGAGTGCGGGGACTAAAGGCGTGTGCCACCACCACCCTGCTTTTTTTTTTAAAGGTCTTACTATCGACCCCTGCTAACCTGGAATTTGCTATGTAGACCAGGCTGGCCTTGAATTCACAGAGATCTGCCTCCCCCTGCTTTCAGAGTGCTCAGGGCTCTATGCCTGACTTACCATGTTTTTTACATTTATTATTATTTTTTACTTATGTGTATGTGTGTGTGTGTGTTTATTCAGTGTGCAGGTGCCAGTGGAGGCCAGAAAAGCAGCTCAGATCCCCTGCAGCTGGAGCTACAGGCAGCTGTGGGCCCCTTGACATGGGAGCTGGGAACCAAATTTAAGTTCTTTGAAAGGTTGAGTCTCTTCTCTAGCAGGGACCTTGTTTTTGGAGATGAGGTCTCTCTCTCCCTTTCTCTCTCTCTTTCCCTCACTGGCCTGGAACTCCTCAAGTAGGTTGGGCTGGCTACCAAGCACAAGGAATCCTCCTGCCTCTGCCTCCAGACCTGAGGTTTTTATAACCCTTTTAAAACGTGGGTTCTGAGGATTAAGCTTCCGCAAGGTCCTTGAATGACAAGCTTGTTGTGGGTGGAGCTGTCTCACTAACCCTTCGGATCAGTTTCTACTCTTCATTTTCCTGTGTCTTCAGCTCCAAGGTCCCTTTTTACAACTGGCACGGGGTGCCAGGTCACATGCCCGGGATCCCTCATCTGGAAGGTAGAATTCCTTCACCGTGGACTCTCTCTTGGGGGTAGTGTGTGGGGTTGGAAAGAATGGTGGGGGTGGGGGCTCCCCTGGCTAGGAGACTGCAGGACTGGGCAGTGGAGTGTCTGCCAGGGAACCTGGGGCATTGCCATTCTCCCAGGCTTGGAGGGAGCCACGGGGCCTGCCCTTCCCATGATCTTCCTGAAGGGAGAGCAACAGAGAAGGGCCTTGGGGAAGGGACTCTGAACAGAGGATAGAGGGCTTGTGTCAGCATCCCCCTCTCCGCTTCGGCTTTGTGGTGGCCCCTGGGTTCCCGGTGATTCTGCCTCCTACAGCACCTTAGCATGGCAAGCCAGGAGCTGTGCCCGGGAGGCTGGGAGGGGTGACCTGAGTGCAGGGAAAAGTCAGGGCATGTGTGGGCTGCAACCAAAGGACTAAGAGCAAGGTGTGTCCTGAGGGGCCGACTGGCAGCATGAATATAGGGTGGAGAGGCTTGACAAAAGACCCGGGGGTCAGAGCTGGTTTCATGCTGGCTTTGAGCAGTGCTTAGAAATGATGGCGACAGGGTGTGGGAAGGCTGGGGGCCGGGAAGTGATCTCTGTGGCTCTCAGTACCACTCCCAAGGCTGAGCACCTCCCCTCTGACAGACAGGGTGGACCTAGCCTGGAGCCTGGGGCTTAGCCTCTGCTTTTCCGTCTTCTGGCCTCAGGCCTCGTTCTTAGGTCCCAGCTCTCAGGTTGGCACACTACTTCCTCAGCCTGAAAGTGTGTGCTGTTTATTAATAGAAAGTCACCGCAGGGCCAACGGTGGTGCTAAGTGTTGAGAAAATGCCTCTTCGAACCACTGCCAGAGCAGAGTACATTGGCATTGAAGAGGCTGGGGCGCTGCATGAGCTGGGGACTGCTTGTACATCCAGGTAACTGCGAGGGAATGAATTCCTTTATTATTCCCCAGGCCTTGCATATACTGGCTTCTGATGGACCAGGACAGACAGGAAGAAGCTTGCGTTAGAATAGGTTGTCATGGTCTGAATGAGGGAAAGAGGGAGAGGAACTGTTCAAGAAGAGGAAGGGGTGCTTCAGGAAGGGGTGCTTCTAGGAGAGGGGTGAACAAGAAGGGTGTGTGTCTAGGAGGGTGTGTGTCTAGGAGGGGGTGTGTCTAGGAGGGGGTGTGTGTCTAGGAGGGGGTGTTTCAGGAAGGGGTGCCTTTAGGAGAGGGCTGTCCCAAGAGGGAGCTCCAGCAGACCCTTAGCGTGTTGTGACAAGGAGAGGCACGGCTAGCCAAACCAGTCATCCACAGTGAGTCAGGCTTCTGGCAGATAGCCCCTAGGCCAGGGCGTCTGTGACTCAGCCACTGACTGACAGGCAGTGGACCCACAGTGAAAGTGCTGGGAAAAGGTGGCACCGACGGTGCCCACTCTGGGGGCCCCTGCAATCGATGCGTCTCCCTGTTTCTTCCCCTCCTCCATCACACTCCACTAATGTCCTAACAGCTCATGGGCAAGAGATCCTTACCAAAGGTTAAGAATTTCCTGCCACCCTGAGAGACCCAGGCTAGACCTCAGCAGGACCTTAGGAGCATAGCAGGGGCAGGGCCAGCTCAACACCTTCCTATCTTCCTCCCTTCTTTCAAGTATGTTCCTCTTTTTCTGGAGTGCAAGGCAGGAAACAGGACAATTTAGCCAATCACAAAGCCTAGTCTCTTTCCACAACCTATCAGAATCTCCTTTGGGCTTGCTATTACCAAGGAAAGAAAAATCAGAGGCTGCATGAAGTGTTGTGAACCTTTGAGAGGGAGACGGTGGTAGAACAGGGGTCGCCATAAGCTTGGCTCAGAGTGCTCCTCCTCCCCCGGGAAAACATCTTGCTCCCCCTTTGGAGCAGAGAAATCAGCTCTGGGCTCAGGGACACTCCAGAGATGAGGCTACTGGAAACACACAGAAGGAGACAGGGACCAGCCATCAGTGTGTGGGAGGAAGACCAAGCGCCATGGGAAGGCCTGCTGTGGAAGGTGGCCGTCTGTCTCAGCAGACTGCTCTCCTCCTCCTGTCAGGAACCATTACCCTGGTCTCCTAGACACTGGGCTAGTTTTAGGTGAGCACCAGAGGAATCTACAGTAGGGATTCAGTTTTAGGGAAGTCAACCCTTCCCCATTCCCTTCTCTTGGCTCAGCCACAAAACATTCACCTTGCACCAGCCATCACACCAACATCCCACCAAGAATGAGGATGAAGTTGGGTGGCCGGGGTACAGAACAGACTGCCTTCCTTGCCTGGGAAAACCAGTGCAGCCTCTGGAGCTCATAGCCCGAGAAAGTCCCCAAACACAATCTGTATCTAAAGATTGAGCAGTCAGCTTCCCGGGAAGGTCCGATTGTGACCTTAACTCAACCCTTCAGAGCCTCCCCTGGGGAGAGTACAACACCTTCCAGAATGTTCTCCAGGCTCCTCCAGCCATGGCTCCCCACAGGTCCTCCTATATAGTATACGGTGCTTTTTTTCATCTGACTGCGACCCCCCCCCCCAGCCCCGCAGTTGGCCATGGCTCTGGCTGGGCCTCAGACCTGTGCCCAGATTCTGCTCATCTATAAGACCACGGCTTCCGGAGGTGCAAGTGCCCGCGTGCCATGCTCAAGCTGGGTGCAGCCTCTGAAGATGACCTTCTTCTGAGCCTGGCCCCTGCACGTGTTCCTGGGGTCCTCCAGCTGTTCCCCAACATATGCCTTCTGCTCTGGGGCCTCCATTATCCTCAGGGACCCAATCTCGTAGGCCTCCTCTGAAAGTGAAGACCAGAGATGGCGGGTGTGAACTGTATTGGTTCACACTGTCCCCTTAACAGATGGAGCAACTGAGTCTGGGGGATGAAAGGTGACCCCCTCCCCCCCAGGAAGCCAGTTTCCTCAGAAGTAGGTTATGGAGTCTGTGTGAGAGGGTGTGACCACCTGAAGAGATATCAAGCTTTTTCTCCGAGTTTTTCTTCCTGTTTAACAGTAGCCCCCAAGACTGGGCACACCTCTAGTCAGCTGGTCTGATGAGCTGGACGGGCTCAGTGACAGAAAAGAACTGTGGAGTCTTCAGGCTCCTGGCTGGTTGGTACAGGTTTCCAGCAGAGGATTGAAGCAGGTGAGACGGACAATCAGCCCCATGTGGCCCTGACGATGACAGTCTCAGCCTGGGCTTTGCCGAACCTCTGCCTGCATGTCTCAGACACCCCACTCCCATGGGAAAGCCCTTCTGCACCTTGACAAAGCACTCACGCCAGAGCAGCCCCTTCTTCCCTTCCCCCTCCCCAATAAAAAGAAAATCTGAAGCTTGCACTGTCTCTGACAGACCCTGTGAAAAGGTCAGCGGTGGTGTGGAAACAGGAAAGGTGATATTTACTCGTTTGGCGGGTTTGTCTAAGAGGAGGCTGTGCCTGTGCTTACTTGACCCCAGCACCTGGTGAGTTAAGTGACAGCAAACTCTGACCTTCTGTAATTCAGTAGGTCAGGAATTTGGGGATGGCCAGTGGGGTAGCTCTGTCCTGGGAGCCCATGTGGGGCCAAGGTCTCCTGAGCAGTTCTTGGGCCGGCTGTCACTGGAAGGCTTTAGGGATCAGAGGGACCCCCCCGCCCCAAAGCCCCAGGCTTGATGTTGTCCGGGGCATGCGATCAGCTGCAGGGCTTCCTCAGAACTCCAGGATAACTTTCTAAGTGAGTACTTCGGAGGCGGGTCCTACCCTCAGAAGCCTTAACTCATCGCTCTGCATTGTAGGACATCATTGGCTCTCCAGAGTGGGCCACACAGCAAGGACACCAGGAGGGGAGGCTCTGGGGACACATTTCAGACAGAGAGAAAGCAAGGAATGACAGGCACCCCCTCACCAGAGAGAGTAACTGCACAGAAGGAAAGAAGGAAATGAAAGAAAACACTATAGATCCCAAATTAGAAAAGTTGTTTCATGTGAAAAAGTTTAAAGGCAAGATGTGTACAGGGGGAAATGACTAGGAAAATGGTTTTGAGGCTCCTTTCCAAGAAGAATGAAAAGTGTAGAGAACCTGGGCAACAGATATGTACAGGGGATGTGCAGAATGAGGAAAAAG
Source organism: Psammomys obesus (assembly GCF_907164565.1). NCBI lineage: Eukaryota > Metazoa > Chordata > Mammalia > Rodentia > Muridae > Psammomys > Psammomys obesus. The sequence continues at coordinate 13,629,722 of NW_026596240.1, read as the reverse complement.
GAGAAAGGGTGCAGAGCCCTGCAGTGCCCACTTGTCGATGCGCCCTGGCAGAGTGGGTACACTCAGGGCCTTCACTGAGTTTGTGTGAGGCCCTGGGTTCACTCTCCAGCACTGCAGAGAATACGGAAAATGGCAAGAGAAGAGGAGAAGAAAAAGCAGGAGGAAGAGGAAAATGAAGAGGCAGAGGAAGAGGAAGAATAGACAGAAGAGGAGGAGGAAGAGAAAGTGGACTAGGAGGAGGAGCATGGAAAGGAGGACCCGGTCAAATACAGGACAAATCATGTATTTGAGATCATTGTATGTCAGATACCAATGGGGTTTAAAATTTCACTTAATGCTACCACTTGAAACTGTAGTTAAGTACTTTACAGGGGCCAGAGAGATGACTCAGCACTTCAGAGTCCTTAGGGTCCTGCAGAGGACCCGAGGTTGTGCGCAGTGGCCCACTACAGCCCTGGGGGACCTGACACCTCTGGCTCTGAGGGCACCTGCACTCGGGGGCATTATGCACACATACCCACATAATTAAAAATAACACAAACAAATAAATATTTTAAAATAGCTACTATTCTTCCCCCTCTAACTCCTCTCTTTTTTTTTTTTTTTTGAGATAGAGTCTCACTATGTAGTCCTGGCTGGCTTGGAACTAGCTCTATGGACCAGGCTGGCCTCAAACTCAGAAATTTTCCTGCCTCTGCCTGGCTATTATTTTCTATTTCTATAATCAAAATAAAATAAAATGAACACCAAACATAAACAAAAACAAGCAAACAGAAAGCACAAAAAACAATCCCTTTGATGTGAAGAAAAGTAAAAGGCATTAGATTCAATGAGCTAAAGCTGACATGAGAGGAATCCTGAATGCTGAGCACTACAGAACTTGCCGTTTCCAGTAGGAGAGGAAGAGATTTCCAACCGAGATTCCTGGCTTCTCCAGGACTTCACCTTGCACAATTACAGACTTCACTGTGAATCAACATTGGCCATATTTGGGTAATCAACACAGTTCTAAAGACTTCTGTACATAGCTAGCGACATCACTCATATATAGGTCAAGAAAGAGACATTCTTAGACATGTAAAGACTTATGTAAACTCCTGAAAAATAATGGTCCCAAAGAGCCACTGGTGAGCTGAAAAGTGAGTCAAGCCAAGAAGCCAGGATTGAAGAGGTGGGACAAACGACAGAGGTGTGAGTCACCTGGGCAGAGGAGACAACGTCTAAATCATTGTTCAGAACTCTGGTTGTGAAACAAGATGCAAACATCAAAAGTAATTCTTGAAGGAAAAGAAGTGCAGACTCCAGGCATGTGATTATTCTCAGAAGAATGTAAGAAACAGACGAGTCTTGAACTGCTTCTCCTGTGCCTCATATGTGTTTAAGTACACGTATGCTGTCTTCTCTGTGTTCCTCTGTGTGTGCGTGAGCCTCAGAAGTGCTGCTAATCACTGAGCCATCTGTCCAGCTCCACACTTGCTATTTAATTATCAGAATGTGTAGGAGACCGTTGTCTTCTTCCCCAGCTACAGAACTGACCAACCCGTACAGGGAAGGGGCTGAGGGGAAGCCACTGACTAAGAAAATTCATAAAAGTAAGCAAGGAGATGTAAAGCATGGAGAACAAACACAAGCACATAAAGTTCTGCGAAGTAAAAATAACTAAGTACCAGATACAAACTGCTTGCCAGGGCACAGAATGACATGCAGTGTAAAAACTATAGAACAAGGGGTGGGGCGCAGCTCAGTTTGTGGAATGGTTGTCCAGCTTTCACAAGGTCCTCAGTTCAAACCTAACAATCAGGAGGTGGAGGCAGAAAAATCAGGAGTTCAGGGTCATCTTCGGGCTACAGGGTGAGTTTACAGCTAGGCTAAGCTTCGTGTGTCAGAAAACTTAAATGAGCCAGGTGTGGTCACACACACCTGTGATCCAAGGCAGAGGCAGGCAACTTCCTGTGAGTTTCAGGGTGCCCAGGCTTCATAGTGAGCTCTTATCTCAGAACAACACACGAGGGAAAAGAAAGACATGGAAAAAAGCAAAAGAAAATGCAGACATAAAACAGTAGTGTACAGGATTGGGTTCAAGGGAAAAAATGAGTGTGTGGGCTGGAGAGACAGCTCAGGGCACAGAGCTCTTTCTGCTCTTTAGAGCACCCAGGTTTGGATCTGGGCCCTCACATAGCAGCTCCCAGCCAGCTGTCACTCCAGTTTCACAGGTTCGGCGTCTTCTTGCTTCCCTGGGCACTGCATGGACATGGTGTATAGACGTAAGGACAGCAAGCACTCCTAATGGAAAACAAAGAAGTAAAAGAAAGAACAATTAAGAAAGAAGGGTGTTATTTTTATTAATGAGACACTAGTCTGTAATAGACACATCCGAAACTGTCATTACAACCAAGGAAGTAAAAACTGTCACGAACAGAAGAAACTCAGGAAATTTAAACTGAGGTTTTTCTTATTTGATGACAGGTTAACTGAAAACGGAAGTGGAATGATGAGACGACAGCAGCAAAGGGTGAGCGCCTCCTGCAGAGTCTGCACCATGTCCCACGTCTTCACTCTGTCACTAGAGGAGAAACCCTCTGCTCCAGGCTGGCCCACACACTCACCCAGGGCCTTTGCCTCTGCTCCCTCTCAGCTTACAGCTCCCTGCCCTCTGTCCTGACCCCACATTTCTCTGACTCACCTACACTAAAATTTCCTGCTTAAAAGTCACCTTCACAAAGAGGCTTCCCTGCCTCAATGTGAAGGGACTTTCCCTGCTGGCTCATGCCTCTGCAAGCCACCTCCTTCCCTTATCTTGTTCTGTTTGCTTATTTTCACAAGCATTAGCTGGAGTTGGTGCTAAGTCAGAGAGCATTTGCTCTGCTCACACCTCACCCGTTGCTGAGAGGTTATGCATCACCAGAAAGGCACTCACCAGGTGACCTCGAACCCACACCTCATCCGTGAGCCACTTCACGTCTGCCTGTGTGCCTCTCCTTCCGTTCTTGCTCCTGATTGCAGGGGATATTTGGTGGTGTCTGGACACACAGGAATTTCTGTGACAGCAGGTGGAATTTGGGGTGTCTCTGGTCACCTAGAGGCCACAGGGCAAAAAGTCACCTTTCCCACCATGCCAAAAACAGAAGGAAGCCCAGCAGGATTTAGTTCTAAAACCCAAGTTTTATGTGTTTTCTGGGAGATGTGGGGTTTGCACGAATAAGCAGCCACAGGGGACTTAGCAGCAGAGGAAATGCCCTGTGTAATCTGTTCTAGGAACAAGGCATCTTCCCCAGATAGCAGACCCATAAAGCAGACCTTTCAAAAACACTTATCCATTGACGGGGTGTCTGTGTGCACCTGTGCCGTGGTCTTCCTGTGGAAGTCAGAGGACAGTCTGCAGGCTGGGGACTGCACTCAGGTCCTCAGGCTTGCCTAAGGCCACCTCTGGCCATCTCAATGGGCCCCACAGTGTTTGTTTGTTTGTTTTTTAATATATATATATCCGTGCATCTGCTGGAATATGAAAGCTGTCAAACAAACTTACACCAAAGGTAGATATTCTGATTATAGTTTCGTCTTCCCTACTTACCCAAATCCATGCCCTTTCTTTCTCCCTCATTAGAATGCAAACAGGAATATAATAATAATATGACAAGAAAAAATAAAACCAAACAAATCAGAATTGGACAAAACAGAAAGAAAAAGCACAAAAAATGCATACAGGTGGAAAAACCCACTTCACACACAGAAGGTTGAGGGGCAGAGCTGGTGAGAGCCAGACAGTTTAAAAACGGAAGATTGCAGAGAGCTGTGAAGAAGTTGTGGCCTCCCCCTTCAGAGCCGAGCTGCCTGGTGTAGCCTGGCATTCTCCACAAGACCTCTGCAGGCCCACGAACTCTCACCTGTGTTCAGCAGAACAAAGCCCTTTGAGACCAGCACCTCGGGTGGCAACCTGTTCATCTCCTTTTATACTGGGTCCCAATCTTGTCAGGAGTTACAAGTCACAGCTACTGAGCCAAAAGAGGTAGGCAAATGGCAACCAATGAGAGACAAAACAACAACAACAACAACAAAAACATGTCCACCGACCCCAGCCCATCTGTACCTTCTATGCCACCCTCGTGTAAAGCACCCACTGTGCAAACCCCCATAAAGATAAAGAAGAAAGTGAAAATCTTTGGCACCTTAGTCATCACAAGTACCTTGAGATGTCATCATTGAGTGGCGTTGTTATTTGGGACATATAACCTAAAAGGGAGAGAGAAAGGAAGAGCCCATTTGAGCCCAAACTCAGAGATGGGGGAGGAAGCACTTCAGCCTGACTCAGTCCCCAGCCCTGTCTACCAACAGGCGGCCCCGCCAGCATGGCCAGTCAGTGGGGTGAATGCCTTAGAATCCCATAGCCCTCTGCCCTTGCACCACACAAGCATGGGTGCTAGACAAAGCAGACAGGAAGCCCTCGCCAGGGCCTCTGTGTCCTGGCATCTTGGTCTCAGCATTGCCGGCCGCCTGGGCTGAGGAAGGTGAGTGCCCACCACCTCTAAGTGCCTCATCTGAGGTTCTTGTTCTGAGGCGCTTGTTCTGAGGTACTTGTTCTGAGGTGCTTGTTCTGAGGCGCTTGTTCTGAGGCGGAAGGCAAACCCCTGGAATCCTTCCTGTTCAGTGCCCTGAGAAAGACCGGAAGTTACTGTGTAAGAGTGTGGGCTTCCGGAGAGCGCATCCCCTGCCCATTCAAGCCCCTACAGGTAACAGAGTGTTCATCTACCATCCTCACAGTGACGAGGTGCAAGTTTGGGAAGAAGGCTGACCATGGCTCTCCATCCAGGATCTGAGAGGGCACAGTCCCGTGGGGCAGGAAGGCATAGGCAGCTTGCCATGGCCAGAGTCCAGGGCTGGCACCTCAGATCCCAGGAATGGGGAAGCAGAGAATGCTGGTGCCCGCTGGCTTTCTCTTTTCTCCCTCTTTGTTCCGTCCCGGCTTCAGCCCGTGGGATGGCGCCACCCACATTCAAGGTGATGTTTCCTGATCTTGGACCTCTCCATCAACTTCCTCACATGCCCAGAGGTGTGTCCCAAGTGATTCCAAATCCGGTTGACAATGAAGATAAAGGATTATCGAGGGAGAGAGGAGGAGGGGAAGGAAGGGTAGGGCAGGATGGGAGGGTCAAGGAGAGGAGAGAGGCTGAGGAAACAAAAGGGCAGAGGAAAGGCACAAGGCTGGTTCCCAGGAGTGGCAGACTGGAGGCCTATGCCATGTGCTACTCTGGGAGTTAAGTAGGAAACAGCCTGTACTCTCACCCTTATGCACGCTGGAGTGGGTGCGTGTGTGCGCACACTCACACACACACACAAACACTCACACACACACCCTCACACACACACACTCACTCACACTCGCACACGCACATGACTGCAGTAGAGCACACACAGTTACACTCATGCATACGTGTGTACTCGCTCACGAACTTTCGGCTCTCGGGAGCATCTGACAAAGCAAGCTTCTACAGTCACTGCTGAGGACACACTCAGAAACTGGGCTTGTACGAGGTCACAGAAGTGTCATCAGTGGCCTCTGGGAGATGGTGGTGCACCTTTTTTAGCTGGAACTCAAGAAGATGGGAAATTCAAAGCCAGCTGGGAAGTCGGATCCCTTCCGTGAGTCGGTGACGGCTGTCCAGAACAGAATGACAAAGAATGACAAGAAAAATAAATGAGCCAAACTCTTTTTTTTTTCTCCAGAGAGGGAGAGAGGGGGAAGCAAATGGCCACCGCCACCCAAGGAAATGAGAGCTGCAGACGATGAAACTAATGGGTTAGAAAATAGAACATGAATTGATGAATAAAAGTGGGGTCTGCCTCTTTGGGAGGACCAATGAATTTCAGGAACCATCAACAATCCTAATCAAGGGAAAGAGAAAATATGAGCATGTAAAATGAGAAATGGGAGTGAGTAAAATAAAACAACAACAACACAGAAATAGCTTTCATCTCTCTGCTAATAAACTTGAAAATCCCAATGAGGTGGAGATTTTTCTAGGAGGTATAAATAACTAGTTAAGACTGAAGAAGTGGTCGTAAGGCAGGAGAGACTAATAATCTGAGGGAAGGCTGAAGAGGTGGAGAGAAAATGAACCCCGGCTGCTTCAGAGTAGTTTGAAGCCTGTGGGGATGGACCCTTAGTGCTGTGTGGACTTCGAGGCCTTGGGTTAGGAGGGCGGCTCCGACCAGCCCCCCCTCTAAGGCAGCCATGCCCAGGGCCAAAGCCAGTCAGACGGGCAGGGCAAACTCAGCCCAGCAGCAGAGACAGACGCAGAGGACTGGAAAACTGACCGTGGCCGTGGGTTCCAAAGTGTCAGGGCCCACACACAGCAGGGCTGAGTCTACCAGGCAAATGCTGAATTCGGAGTGCATCGCACCTGAGAACAATCGTGTTTGTGGATCAACAGGGGTGCACCCGCTCTGTCACAGAGACCTGGGGTTTATCATTAGTGTGTCTGTGTGCTATGGCGTGGTGTGGTGTGGTATGGTGTGGTCTATGTGTGTGTGGTGTGGTGTGCTGTGGTGTGTGAGTGTGTGGTAAGGTGTGGTGTGTGTGTGGTGTGGTGTGTGTGTGTGTGGTGAGGTGGTGTGTGTGTGGTGTGGTGTGTGTGGTG
>NW_026596240.1:13604181-13619181 GCF_907164565.1 Psammomys obesus | reverse complement strand
TATATAATTTCTCAAGCAACGTTTAGAATAGATGATTTTTAAGGTGTCTAAATTACACCTCCCCCTACCAATAGTACTGATTTCTCAAATAAAGGTGGAAATGTAAAAAATAGGTAGAACTTGAAGTTCAAGAAGACTGCAGGAAAGAACAAGCTGGTGGTCCTCAGCTGTATCACCTGAGTGGTCCTGTGTTCCTGGCCAGGGTCATAGGGCTTTTGGTGAGAAGGAAATTCCAGGACAGTGACTCTCTTGACAATGTCAGCAGCCCTAGCCCACTTTCCCAGGGTCCTCATGAATCTTTTTTTGTTTTAATTGATCTTATTTGTGGGTACATGTGTATATGTGTATGTGTGTGTGTGTGTGGTCAGGGAACAACCTGAAGGAATTGGTTCTTTCCTTTCTGTGTGTGGTTTCCAGGGAAGGAATTCAGGTCATCAGAGTTGGCAGCAAGTGCCTTTACCCACTGAGCCACCTCGCTGACCCCCTGAATCTTAAGAGAGTTTCTGCCTCCAGACAGAACTTTCTCCACTGAAAGATGAGTAAGAAACAGAGAGGAACCACCATGATTCTGTTTCAACAGAGAAGAAAGGAGACAATGCATCATGAGTAACCGTTGACAGTGGATGTCAGTGAAAGAAGTACTTTAGGAGATAGACAGACATTTCAGAAAATATCTGTCCCTCACCTCAAAGGAATGCCTGAGAACCTGAACTCCAAAGAGTGAAGAGGAAGAACTCAGAGAATAGATGGGAGGGATTAGCGTGGCAACAGGAAGAGACTGAAAAGCCAGGATGGTGGTGCATGCCTGTAATCCCAACACATGGAAACAGGAGGATCAGAAATTCAAGGCCAGGCTCAGCTATAAAGCAAGTTGGAAGCCAGCCTGGGGTATATGAGATTTTATCTCAGAAAGGGAAAAGAAGGGAGGGAGAGATGGATGGAGGGAAGGAGAGAGGGAGGGAGGAAAGGAGGAAAAAGAAGTAGAGCTGGAGAGAAGGGAAGGGAAAACTGACTAACTAGAGAACTGTAGGATATGAGTGTGCTGGGGAAGCTCAAGCCTTGCTGACAGTCTCAGGAGTGGAATAGACTTTTGCAAGTAAAATAAGGAACACAGCAGTTGCCGGGGGTGGCTGGCTGGGATCTGGCATAAGTGGTAAAATGAAATGGAGAAGAAAAAAGGTAAAAAAGTAAGCCAATTAATGCCCAAAATAGATAAAAGAAACCAGCATAGTGCCGGGGAAATGGCTTAGACAGTAAGGTGCTTGCAAACACAAGAACTTCAGTTCAATCCTCAGAGCCCATGAGAAAAAGCCAGGTCTGGAGGCACAGCCTGCGATCCCAGTCCTGGGAGGCAGAGACAGGCAGATCCCTCCGGCTCACCAGCCTATCCTACTTGATCTGTCCAATGAGAGACCCGGTCTCAAAAAAATAAGGTGGACAGAGCCTGAGGAACGACACCCAAGGATAACGTTCAGGTTCCTCATGTGCCAACACATGTATGCACCCCCCACATGCTAGCATGTACACATAGACATGCGCACACACAAAGTCCAGCATAAACCAAACTTACTTCAACAGTAGCTGGAATAAACGAGTGGAGAAACATTAAAGTGAACCTGCTCTACAGAAGGAGCTTGAAAGCTATAGCTGCATCACTGATAGAGCTGGGAGGTCATTAGACAGGAAGACTCACAGGGTCAGCCAGCCATAAGATAAGTCAGTCACAAGCCAGTCACAACTCGCAGGATCGGTCTCCTAGAGGTCGAAAGTACGTTCCTATTGCTGAAGACACCATGCCCTTCACACACAGAGCACAGAGGATCCGAGCCAGATCTGAGCTGAAGGATCCCTTCCCAAGGTCTAGCTTTCACAGTATCCAAAGGTGCTGTGCAAGCTGCCGGGGTGGGGTGGGGTGGGGAAAGGAAAGGCACTCGGTATTCCTGCCTATCTATAATACCTACAAACCACAACACAACCAGCATGGCAAAATATCCCTAGGGTGAGATAGTGGCACTTGTATCTTGACATAACCAACAGCTATATAATTGGACTTAAGGTCCACTCAACAGGAGAGGAGTTACGCCTTCCACGGGAGACCCACCACCAACCTGGGGCTAGGGAGGCCATGGGTCTCAGAGGAGAATCTATTCCCACCACTTTATTAGCCCAGAACAACTCCTAACTGCATTCTAAATACTTACACCCACAGAGAAGTGTGCTTTTTCCATGAACCCCGACCATGTGGCTGCCTGAAGAAGTAGAACACCAACAGGTCTGCTCGCATCGCGCTGTGGGGAAAGCTCGGGGTCTCCACCCTTACACAAAGGCCTACAGGCAGCAAAGGAGAGCAGAGAGCAGGAAAGTTAGTGTGACCCTTACCTGGCTATCTAATAGCAAGGGTGACCCTTACCTGGCTATCTAATAGCAAGTGGTCAGCTCCCACACACGAACAAGCCACATTAGACAGACCCAACAGCCTCTGTTCACACAGTTTGTATATATCTATAAGTGACAGTAACAACTAAAGGAAAAGAAGTCATGACTTTGAGATTTTCTAGGCGGAGGACATGAAAGGAGTTGGAGAGAAGAAAGGGAGGGGGAAATTACATGATTATATTTTTGTTAAAAATAAACTAAACAAAAAAATAATAAAGCAAGCAAGCAAACAATATCAGCCAGCCCGGGCAGGTCCCTAGCAACACTCAGTCACAAGTGGTGAGGAGCTGTCTGCAGAGCGCTGAGAGACACCTTACCCAACAAGTTTTCCCTCAGCCAAGCTGTCACTCAAGTGTGAAGGCAGTAGTCACTCACAAACACGGAAGTATGCTGGGACTATTGCATTCATAAATCCTTCTGGAAAAACTACCTGGTGATGGAATCCAGTTCATCAAGAAACAACACTAAATAAAGAACTCTGGAATGGAGATGCCAGAACACACAAGGGTTAGTGATGACCGTGTCCAAATTTACATATGGAACCATTACCTTGTTGGCGCAATGTCCACTGTGGAAAAGTATTGCCTGTTACTGCAGCGCGCACCAGAACAAGCTTTCTGATTCTTAGTGCAGTAAGGATTTAGCCAATATACAATACCAGTATCTTTACTGACACTCTGGTAAGCCAGAGTCTGTGTGATGGGTTGAGGAGCCTTCTGGAGAAGGTTAGGCTGTAAGATTGGAAAGTACCATGTGTGGCCTGGCTGCCTGAGAGATCTTGGTTAAAGGAATCTAACATAGGGCATCTTTAAACAACAACAACAACAAAAACTTAAATACAGCCTTGGTCATGTTCCAAGAACTAATATCTTTCCTTTGGAGATTAAAGTGCTGTATGGAGGTAAACTCAAAACATTGTTTCACTAAAACTCTGAATAATCGTGTGTGTGTGTGCACGCACACATGTGTGAAGTGTGGCGTGGCGCGTGTGTACACGTCTGTGCGTGTGGAATGAGAAGTGTACATTGGGAGTCGTCAACTATCTTCTCCCACCTCAGTTTTTGAGACAGGATCTCTAGCTGACCCCGGAGCAAGCTCTGGGATTCCACCTGTCTCAACCCGCACCGTCCTCTATGTAAGATTACAGATTTATGCGAACACGTGACTTTGTTTATGTGGGTCTAGGAATCCAAGCTAAGATCCTCATTCTTGTGTGTCAGCACTTCACTGCCGAGCCATCTCCTCGCCCCAAACTGAGCAATATCTCCATTACAGCAATGGTCATTGACACCTGTCCCTAAGATTAATAAAAAGGAGAGGGGGCTCTCTCTGCTGCCTGGCCCTGGACGCTCTGTTGGCTTTGTTGTCCTGAACAATCCTGGATGCCAGTGACAATGTCCACTAGCAAATGTCTCACGCAGGTACCATATTTGGGACAGAGTTCTGAGTCCAGTTCTACCTGTGGTCCATCTAGCTCAGGGTGAGGCAATGAGGCTTTGGCTACCACCAGCTGACCGGTAGCAGGGAGGCCAAGGGTAGAAAGTCCAACATAGAGCTCTACCAGGAGTCTCCGGAGATGACTCAGGGCTGGGCATGTTTCCCACCTCTTCCTTTAGTTCCCATGGTAATTGCCTCTTCTTACAGATGTCAAAGATTACCTTTGCAAGATGGCTACTTTCAGGTTCTAGGTTGACACACGGAATAGGTAAAGAGAAAAAGCATGAAACATAAAACACAGTTCTCCAACTTTATTCAGATTAAACCAATCTAGGTCACATATGCAAGCCTGGCCAATATCTGTGGAAGAGAATGGCGTTACAACATTAGCTGGACCAGTTGTACTCTGCTAGGGGTAATTCCGCACCCAGGGGACATTTGGCAATGTCTGAAACACTCTGTCACAATTCAGGAGTGTATGTGATGAGCATCTAGTTTCTCAGGGCCAGCAGTTCTGCTAAACATCCCATAATATACAGGATAGTCCTATACCTCCCCCAACTAGCCCTGAAGCCAACAGTGCTGAGACTGAAAATAGCTTATAGCAAACAGGGCCCATGTTAGCGCTAAGATGGGGGTTGAGGCCACTTAGATTGCTTGGCTGGTGCACAGGGGGCGAAGGAGAAGTGGATGCTGGGAAGGTGATATTGTATCCTCAGCAGACCACTAGGTGGCAACTGGAATACTGCATGGATGCAGCTGATACGCTTTGAGGACTACTAGACATACCTGTAGTGGAGACTGCATGGCATGGACCAGAGAAATGCGGGCTATTAGCAACAGACTGACCTCACTTGTCCCCAGAGCCTGACGGGGCCTTTGCAACACAATCGCAAAGATTTTGGAGTAAAGCCTAGTGGTTTGGAATACCATCGCCTGCTAGGGAGTCAAAGAAAATGTGGCGTGTATGGAAGGGGCCTGAGTCCTGTCCTGGTACGGGGTGGGTGCTGCAGAGGGAATGTCCTCAAGCTCAGGGCTGCAGGCCTGCTAGGAATTGAACTTGCTTTCTGTAAGTGATGGGATTTTACATAGGAGAGACATCATCAGATTTGAGGGTGGGACGGTGGGCAAGGCTGATTAGAAGACCACACAGGGCCTGGTGGTAGATGGTGCCATCTCAGGAGAAACTGGGGTGAATTGGTCTGGGTGCCACTAAGGAGGAGGTAGGTGCATGGTTTGGAGATGGGTTGAATGAGGAAATAAGGAAAGGCATGGAGGACACGTCCCGCTTATCCATCCCACAGTTTGGCTGTGGGGTTGGACTCCTGGCAGCTGAACCAGGGCAGATGAGGTAGGAAAGGTGACAAAGGGGGGAGGTTATGGGTTTGATTTTAGTCTGTTGGCTTGGTGGTGCTGATGGAGGTTGGATCTGGAGGTCAAGGGGTTATGAGTTAGTTGATGATGCTGAACCAATGGTAGGCAACAAGAAAGCTTTTGTTCCTGAAAGATAAAAGCTGCCCTCTCGGGACAGGTAGGAACAGGTGCCGAAGAAGAGCTGTGAGGGAAAGAAAAGAGATGGGAACTGACAGAGGAGGACTGGGGGAGAAGCCAACTGAGAAATGTCAGGCCTGAAGGGTTGAGTGGTCACTTGGAGACTGCTGGTGATCTTCAAGTCCTCCTGGGTAATAGACAGCTGGCCGAGGAGCACTGGGGAGAGGATGAAGAGTAAGCTGTGCTCCCTGTGGGGAGGAAGCCCAAGAAGGGGAACAGAAAAACTGTAGGCTGAGGGAAGAGAGAACTGGATGATCAGAGATTCAGAGGGAACTGAAAGAGACTTCTGCTAAATAAAACCCAAATTCTCAGAAAAGATGATGATGACATTCATAACAGACTTTTAGGAATTAAAATGAGGAGTGCTCATCTGAGGAATTTGGGAAATGAATGCTTTTGAACATAAATTTCTTGTTTTTGATTGCACAATGCTGAGATTTTTTTTTTATATAAAAGGACAACTTTAAGCTTAAGTAATGACAGCTGGATACAATTATACTACATGGTATCAAATTCAGATTGACAATTAAATACATATTAATCAATGGCAAATAATTTTTATAATTTCCTTAATCCTTTTCTAACTGGCTAGGTTGGTTTTGTTCATTGGAACTCAAGACATATGAGACAGAGGGAGGGAAGGAGAGAGGAAGGGAAGGAGGGAGGGAGAAAGAGAGAAAGAAAGAGAAAGAAAGAGACAGAGAGAGAAGACGGAGTGGCCCGGAACGATGAGGCTTCTGCTCTCGTGGTCCTTCTAGGACATTTGCAGGTCTGCTTCCAAAGATCTCGGGACAGCTGATTTCCAGCACATTTCAGGGCAGAGGGTGACTATACTTGAGGGATGAGCACACCCTTTACAGCTGAGCTTACCTCCTTTCTCTCACACTCCAGGGTTCCCTTCTGGCCCTTGAGTGTGATAATTTTCCAGGATCTTATCATTACTAGTTTCAAAATGCAAAATAGGGCTAAGTTGAGAAGCTGCCATCCCTAGTAGTCATTTCCTCACAGATGCTGAAGCGTTCAGACTTGACCTTACAAAATACGTTCGGAATTGGCTTTGTCTTGCCACCCCCCAGGAGCCTTCCTTTACTACAAACAGACTCCACCCACTTCCCCGGGGCTGAAGCCGACCCTTCCAGGGGTGAAAGAGGCAGAACGAAAGCAGAGGTGTAGTTCCTACAGTGCCCTTTTGATGACTCAGGAGGGACTCAATCCTGGCCCTGGGGCACTTGATGCCTTTTCTGACTCCAGCTGGGGAGTCTCATGGGAACTACCAGCAAGCCTGGGGAGATGGGTACAGCTCTCGCTGTCAAGTCTTTGTGGAATTTAGGGGAGGGACGGTCTGGATTCAGAAGCTGGAGAGAAGGGCTTGAGAGTAGGACACTTGCTAGAGAAGCAAGAGGATGTGAGCTCAGGGCCTCAAACCAACCCTACGAAGCTGGGCATTTTAGCCAGCTTGTAATCCCAGGGCTAAGGTGACAGAGACAAGGAGTTCCCTGAGGCTTAGTGGCCTTCCGTCTAGTTGAAATGGTGAAGCGCCATGTAAATAAGACGCCATCTTGAAAACCAAGGTAGACTGAGTCCTGAGGAAGGGTGTGTGAGACTGATCTCTGCACCCACACACACGTGCACACACACAAACAAAAAGATACTTAAAAACTAGAGAGACGGCCTGGCGAGATGGCCCAGTGTCTCCAAGCTTGACAACCAAAATCCCAGGATCCGTATGGTGGGAGAATACCCAGCCCCTGAGAGTTGTCCCCGCCCTTCCATGTGTTCACCACGGCATGCGCAGCCACACACAGGCTCACAGAATAAATTAATATATATATATATATATATATATATATATATATATATATATTAAAAAATTAAAAGAGATCCGATCTTTAACAGCAACAACATAAATGCCGGCAAGGTGGCTCAGAGCCAGGGAAACACATGGTGGGAGCAGAACTGAGCCCTAGAACTGAGTCCTCCTCCACACACACACATGCACACAATAAATAAATATACGGACACTCCGAGAAAGAAGGGGGAATGTGGTGGAAGGTAGAAAACCCACACAGAGCTTTCGGCCATGTGAGTAAAGCTGTGTGAGGAGCTGTAGAGTGGAAAGTGTTCAGCAATGGAAACAGACACAAAGAACTGTCTTCATGTTCATTCCTAACGGGTCACACAGCAGGTGGAGGGAAGGGCAGGTCCCTGGAGTCACCCTGGCGAGGCCTGCTGAAGACCCATGAACTGGCCTTTAGCTGACCTTCCTTCCTCTCTCCCTAGAGCTGAGGCTGGGCGGCAGTCACTCACAGAAGTCTGGATCAGGAATAAATCATAGGTATGGAGGGCTGTAGGGACTGGGAGGAGCTAGGTCTGTGAGGGATATAAGAGTAATGTTTTAAGCTTTTCTGGGACCCAACAGCTCCAGAAACAAGGGCTTCCCTCAAGCCCCTGCTGGTGTGGGGGTCTATGAGGTTTCTGGCCTATATTGTACCTGGTTGCTTTCAGGATTTCCATTCCACCCAGGTGCTGGTCAGTCTCTTGCCCTGGCTAGTCCATTGTACCCTGTTTTCTAACTACACCCCACTCTGTGGATGTTCCTTGTTTGGCTACCTGGCCTTCTGAGATGCTCACAAACACCCACCACTGTGTTCTTCCACTGGGTGTTCCCATGCTGGCCCTGCTGGGGAAGACTCTTGTGATTGGTTGTCTTTCTCCTAGTCTGATTGCATGTCATTGCTCAGGGCAACAGCTGGTGGCACGGGCCATGCAGAGCTGCTCCAGAATTGTGTCTAATTCTAGATCCCAGCTCTCTCCACCTACAAGTCCCGGGCCCTGTCCATGGCTGAGTGCTAGAGTGCTTGGACCCCACTCCTTCGGTCCCACCTGACTGACTGGAGTCAGAACCTAAAGGGTGGAGGCATGATTGTTTCTGAACCAGAAGAACACAGCTCCTCGCCATGCTGAGCCTCTCTGGGTATCTGAGGTCAGTCTACATCATCCTTCATCTCCCACAGGCCCGGATTTCTGAGGTTACCTAAGCATGACTTTGTTCATCACCAGCTCTCCAGGATAAACGGCTGCACCCATAGGGAGTTGGAGCAAAGATCCAGGTCAGATGGAAAGAGATTTCTTCAGAGTATCTTGGCCCATTTAAGGACTGCAGTAGCTATGGAGACAAAAGCTTGTTTATCAAATTGGGGTAATGACCCAGGACTGAGAAGGATTAGTGATTAACAAGGCCAAAGGTCAAAACAACCTCATCAGACTAGAAAGACGGGGCCAAAATTCCACTGGATGACTCCTGAGGTGGGCACATGGGGAATGTGCCTTCCCTCCACCCGATTGCAGCATCCTACTGCAGTTGTCTGAGAAATACCTCCATATTAAAGGAGCACAGAGGAGGGAATGTCTTCTATTACACTGCCTTGGGGGAGTGTGGTACTGAGACAGTCTGACACACTCCACAGAAAGCCCAATGAATCAAAGTGAGGCTGATCCAGGCTCCTAACATCACTGAGGCTGAGTTAACTAAGCCTGGGTTCACAGCCCTTTTCCCCAACAGTAGAGAATGACCTTGCACATTACTGATCCAGCCTCAGGAGGTACAGTGAGCCATCAGAGACTCAGCCATGCTTCATCTGTACACACGATGCCTGCATCGCAGCCTCAATAGCCACTACGAGTGGCAGTGATGCATACCTTGAATAGATAAATTGGCTTCAAGCTGGTTTTATCTATACTTGACAGGTAGGGAAACTAAAGCGCAGAGAATGGAGGAGACGTGTGCCCTGAGCATATCTGAGTGAACACAAGCGAGAGAACTGTGTGTTGCATCCCTCTGGGTTAAGTCATTGTTAGCCGGGCATGCGGTAACTGACGGCTCAGGGCATCCTGTCCAATGGAGGAGGCAGCTGCTGCTGTGGCCTGGGAGGAAGAGGCGCATGCCTGGAAGTGAGATGGTGCCACAACATAAGAGAACATAGATAGCCAAGGCAGGGCCTGACTCAGCCTGACCCGAAGAAGCAAGGAAGAGGAAGCAGCCGTGGGTAGCGACTGGTGTGGTAGGGCTGAGGGGTGGCAGGGAAAGACATGGCTTCTGGAAGGAGCTGAGTGCGGCTTGGATCATGTTGAGGGGTTGCTCAGAGCTGTCACATGGTGCTGGCAGTCTGTCGACCCTTGGAAGCTCTTGTGTGGGCAGTCTGAGGTCCAGGAACTTCTTCTATAACACTGAAAGCTATGATCAGGTAGTTAGCTGGATGACCCAGACCTAGTGGGGAAGAAGGAGGTCTAATTGGGGGGCTATAAGAGGCAGCCAACATCCTAGAAGTACCCAAAGGGTGGAGGTGCAGAGGAGGATAAAGGCAGAGGGGTGCAGGGAATGCCATGGGAGAGAGTGCTCTGATGGACCTAGAATGGCCAGGGATGTGGTCATAGGCCACTATCAGGAAACTGGTAGTTTCTGAACAGAACAGCGGAGAAGCAGGACAGGGAACAGTGGGGATGCTGGATGCGAAGACTCACGGTGGCCCGTCTGTCTTTACATACTGTTGGTAAGGAAGCCAACAGATCTCGGTGGGAGGAAGAACTGGAGAGGGAGGGGACATTCCCCCCAGGGCTTCCGAGGATGTGGCAGTCATGGCACAGGAGCCAGGACCAGGGAAGGAAGGAGGAGAGGGGTCGCTGGCCAGATGAGCTGTAAGGGCAACTTGGAGACCGGTAAGGGAGCCTGGGGCTGTGACATCGGATCTGAGAGCTGTCTGCGGCCCGTGAGGCGGGAGGGGCACAGTGCTCGGGCAGGGACACAGAAATGAGGCTCTGTTGGCGGTGTGGCTCTTCTTGGCCAAGGCCTCCACTTCTTCCCCTTCTACTTCAGGTAATACTTCTGGTATTACCAATATGAGGTAAAGCCAATGTGAGTTCCAGGGGGTTCCTGTGGCCACGGCCTCTGGAAATGGAGGCCCAGCAGTGCTCAGCAAGCTGCTTCTGGGCTGGGGAGACGGGGCAGCACGTACATGCTGACCATGAAAGCGTGAAGACCAGACTTGGGGTCCTTAGGGCCCATGTGAGAGTCAGGCATGACAGTGAACACTGTAGCCCAGCGCCAGGGGCAGACACTGCCTCGCCTGCACACAGGAGGCTCCTGAGGGCTTGGCGGCCAGCCAGCCCGCCTGATTAAACCGATGGACTTCAGTTTCCAGCCGTCTCAAAGACCATAGGCGGAGAGGAACAGAGCAGACACCCTCTGGGTACCGACCTCTGGTCTGCACCTGTTCACAGATACACACACACACACACACACACACACACACACACACACACACACCACAAATAAAAGAGGGAAATGATACTGAGATGACTCAGCAATTGGGCAGAGTGCTTTCCATGAAGCCCGGTGACTCGAGTTTGATCCCAGGACCCAGGGTAAGATAGAAAGAAGACAATAGAATCCACAAAGCTATCCTCTGATGTCCACGTGTGTGCCATGGCGTGCCCCCTGTCCAAGACACAATAATAATAAACATCTTCTGGTGTCTTTCCCAGGTGTGGGGGAGCTGGAGAGTCCTCACACACCCTCCAGCTTCCTAAGGACCCACCCACTGGGGACCAGCCCTTCCTCCCAGTTCTTGGCCTTTGTGTTAACAGTTGCCATTGATGGACAGTCCTCATTGTTCACTCTGACCTTGGCATTTCAGGAGCAGGTGAGCCTCTGTCCATTAGGATGGCTTCCCTCCCACCTCACCCTGTGTCCAAAGATGGCCCTTCCCCAGAAATACATTTATCGGAAGGGAGGTGTGAGGGTGTGAGCTGGAGCCCTGACAGCAGAGGCCTTGCCAGAAGGTGTCCCGAGGCCGAGGCCGCTGTAAGGTGTGACATCTTCCCCCGACTTGGCTTCTGTCCTGGCAGCCCGAGAGGCATCTGGGTCCCACACTCCCACTGGCGCCCTGGCTAGAGGTTGCAAGAAGGTGGCTCCCCATAGTCTTGGCTAATCCAATCTCATAGGCATCCACTTGAGAGAGAGTCGTGGCTGGTCAGATGACTGGCCCAGTTCTGGAGATTCTGGCCTCTTCTGCCTTTCATTGGCATCCTCTACTAAGACCTCTCCCATGTGGACAATAACAAACACTAGTAATTGAGTGCCTAGGTAGGCTCCTGGCTTCAAATGCTAGTTCTGTGTGCACCAACAGAGCAACTATGGGCGTGCTTTTTAAATATCCAAATTCCACTTTCCTGTGCAGGCTGAGGTTTCTGATTCTCCTGATGGAGGATGCTGCCAGAAAGAGTCTAAATGCATTGATCCATGAGCGGGCGCACTAACAGTCTCACAAGGGCCCAGGGCAGGGTTTGAGCCCTTGCTCCTTCTGGCGCGAAGCCCCTGGCTTCTGTCCCTCCAGGACACCCTCCATCCCGGGTCTGTGTGGGGAGCAGGCAGACAGGAGACAGCGCATCCCTGGACTTCCCTCAGGCAGAGAGAGCAGAATGTGCGTGTGTTGGAGCGAAGTTGATCTGCAAAGCAGACCCTGGAATGCAGCGGCTCGTTGGCTCGATCCCAGATGGAAATACACAGACAGGCTTTATAAACAAAGGCAGCACGTTAAAAAGAACAAACCAGTGAGCCGGCATGAGCTGGAGCCGGAGCACTGGGCTTTCTGATGATTTTCTTTCAATCTAAACAGAGCCCTTCCCTCTGCTCCAGAGAGTCCTGACTCTCCTCCAGACCTGGATGCCAGTGGCTGCCGGCACCCACCTCTCCCGCAGCCCTGCCACGTGCCGGCAATCTCCAGCTGCACAGAAGTCTTCCAGCTGCTAGAAACTTCTCTTGAAATGCCAATCGACTGGCGGTTGGCTGTGAAGGAAGACATGCCCTTGGCCTTTGAGAGAACCAGAGTTTATTAGGCACATTTCCCCCTAGATTTAGACATGTGATCTTGTGTGGGAGAGTTGCGGCAGCACCAAGAGCTCCAGGTAACAGACATGGTACACGCGCAGCTTCGACATGAGTCCCTCGAATCCTGATGGCTTCCCAACTCCGCATTTCTAGTCTTGGTTATTCTGTCTCCCACTCTGACTGGTCAGGGTAGCATGAGCAGGGGACAGGGAGGGGCCTCCCTTAGACCCATCCCCTTTCCCACCTTCCCTTCTTCACTGGCCTAATTAGCTGAGGCAGTCCCTTTCCAGGCAGCAACTCCCTTGACCTACGAATGTTACTGGTCGCTCTGAAGCCCTGCATTCAGCGGGAAAGCCAGGTGAGGAAGCCTCGGTCTGTCTCTGCAGGGTCCTTCTCTCTCTGTGCCTCCCAGGCTGCCTTCATACTCCCAGCTCGAAGCTGAGCAGCTCCCAGCCGAGGCCTGTCCCTCCCCCCTCTATGCCAACTCTTAGCCGCAGGCTACCCTTCACAGCCTTCCCAGTCTTACCCTGCTTCTTGCTTCTGTACATCCTACCTACCTTCTGTGTTAGTGAAGTTCTCACCACTGAGATCAAAGACATGGTAAAAGCAGCTTAGGAAGGCTTTACTTTAGCCTATACTCAGAGAGCACAAGCCCATCGAGGTGGGGAAGTTAAGGCCGTATGAGCCTCAGGTGGCTTGTGGCTTTGTGTTTATAATCAGGAAGCAGAGAGTTGAAAACTAGTGTTCCTCATTTGTTCCTTTTCAGTCTGTCTAGAACCGTCTGTCTGTCTCTGCCCCTACCCCATGCCACAGTGGTGCCATCCTCCATCCCTTGCCGCCCCCCTGCAGGCCATGGAATGGTGCTGCTCACCTTTTAAGGGGTCTGATCTTTTCAGCTGACCTCAACTAGAAAATCCCTCACAGGTACACTTTGAGCTGTACCTTTGTACCTTTGGTGATGTTCAGTTTTGTCAAATTGACAGTATTAGCTATCACATCTTCCAAGTCCCAGGGAGCCTTCGGTTGGCATTCATTGTGTCCAGCAGCTGTGATGGCGTGCCCAAGCACTCTACCTCCAAATCAGGCTGTTTTGGTGCTCAGCCATGTTTCTGAGCTGGCCTTTCCCCACTTGCCACTCAGAAAGGCGGGACTCCTCTATGGCCTCAGGCTCTCTGAAAATGGGGAGTTAGAACTAAAGCAGTTGCTTGGACAGTGGATTCTGGAACTTGCTGATTTTGCGAGTCCTGAGCCACACGATGATAACAGACTGTGGTGGGAGCTGTCCCTCCTGCCTCATCCCTGCAAAGTTCAGCGCTCACAAAGGCAAGACGTGCTCTTCCCCAGACCATCCCCACCGTGGGGTGGCCTGAACTCCCCAGCAGTGCTGGTGTGCTGGGAGCAGGGGACCTCCAATCCTGTGCTCTTTCCTTAAATAAAGTCCCTGGGCTGCAAGCAGCAGACAGGAGGTCTGGGTAGAATTCTTTTCTGAGGGAGTCTCACTCTAAGGGAAAAGCATGCAGCCTACTTCCTAGGGGGATTCATATCTGAGAATCCGTTTTCTTCTGGAAAGTGGCATTCAGGTGTCTTCTGAGCACAGGACCAGCTGCTTAGCAGTTTCTAAGACTACAATGATCATGGCTGATTTGTCCTCCAAACCAGCCATTATTTCCCATGAAGTGTACCTTTGTACACCCATGCTACACTGGTAACATGCTGAGGGGAAACTGTCAGTCACAGGCAGGTCAAAGATGGATGAGGGAGCGTGCCTGGTTAAGCCTATGATCTTGATGTCTTGACCCCATCTGCAACACCCAGGAGCCCAGGCCCTGTAGGCTACCTGCTCCAAGCCCTTCTGCCCTGAGGCCCATTTGGCTGTGACCCTGATGTCATCACTCCTTGGAGCCAGAAACAGTGTGATTCCTGTGGTTACTAGCAGCCTGGCAGTGGCAGAACAATGTGTGACTCAACCCTCCATGCTTTTGTTGTGGGTTCTAATTTTAGGCCATTGTTCCATTCCTCTCTGCTCTTCCCAGAATCCTAAGGGGTGTGGAGGCCAGCTGGCCAAGATGGGGACCAAGAAAGGCTGAGGAGGGTCAGAAGAGAGATGCAGGATCCAGTGCTTGCCCTAACGCCTGGAGTGGGAGTGGGGGCAGACTTAGGAGGTTCTGAGAAAAATGACTAGGGCCTTTATGCTGGCTTCCAAAACAACGTGAGGTGCTCCGACCCTTGAAGTCCCTCTGATGATTCAGGTCTGTCATCTGAGCTACAGGGAGGATGATCTGGGAGCTCCACAGATCTGAGTCACTTGGGTTTGCAGGGGAGTGAAAAGCAAGCCTCAGAGAGGAACGAAGACCCTCGCGCCCTGGAGTGTATGTGTTCCCCACTGCAACCTGTGGGTCGTAGGCTGAGTGGCTGCGGTGAAGGACGAAGAACAGCCCCAAGTCCTGAGGTCACCCACATTTTCCTCTAAGTGATCTGCAGCTTTCCAACTCCATGCATGGTCCAAGCATTAGAGTGACCATTAGAGGAGGGTTACCGAAATCCAGAGTTCTTCCCAGATTCTCTTAGCGATCCTTGATGGTAATGAATGTCGAGGGAAGGGCTGGGTGTGGACTCCTGTTGCCTGAGTCTTGGCACTCACATGATTCTAGAGACCACCTTTCAGGCACACACACACACACACACACACA
>NW_026596240.1:13602698-13604171 GCF_907164565.1 Psammomys obesus | reverse complement strand
AGAGAGAGAGAGAGAGAGAGAGAGAGAGAGAGAGAGAGAGAGAGAGAGAGAGAGAGAGAGAGAGAGAAACTAAGTTCCCTCCTTGCCTTGGGAATAAGTTACACAGCCTTGACCCTTTCTGAAACCAGCTTTGAAGTTCCATAGGAGCCACCAGTCTTCTCTTGGTTTCCCCTCCCCTCGTCCCTTCCCTGAGTTGGTTAGGGAAGAGCAGAGCAGGAATCCAGCAGCCTCAGCACACCAGCTCCACCCCTAGTGGTTGAATCACCCTGTCTAGTTTCTGGTTTTCTTTAAGCCTTGGTTTTCCTGGAAGCCTGAACTTCCTTTCCTATTTCGCCCATAGAGGGCAGAAAAGCTCTGAAGGGCACTGTTGGTTCTGGTGGGTTTCCCTACAAATGAAGACATTACTTCAGGCAGAGAGGCCAGAGGGCTGGCCACCCCAGGACCACACAAAGGCTCTTGGAGCCCATGTCCTTTTACTTCTTCCTGGTACTCTTCTGTGACTGTCAATCTCAGCCGTCAACTTAACGAGATAGACTCTCTGGGCACACCGAGGAGAACTGTCTTGATCAGACTGAGGTGGGAAGGTCTCCCCTTCATGAACGGCTCCATTCTCTAGGCTAGAATCAGGATTGTTGTTTTTTTCCTTACTCTCCACAATGGGAGCTGGGGCTTCTGGCTCCCGCAGGCTTGACTTCCCACCACAACAGACTGTATTTCAGACTATGAACAATAGCAAAGCCTTCTCTCTCCAAGTTACTTGTGTGGAGGTATTTTATCTCAGCAACAGAAAGGTATCTACGCTGGATAGTTTTATGTCAACTTGATACAAGCTAAAGTCATCTCAGAGGAAGAAACCTCAAATAAGAAAATGCTTCCATAAGATCTGGTTGTAGGTAGGCCTGTAAGGCACTTTCTCAGTTAGTGATCAATGGGGGAGGGCCCAGCCCATTGTGGGTGGTCCTAGGTCTATAAGAAAGCAAGCTGAGCAATCCACGAGGAGCACGCCAGGGACCCTCATCCATGGCCCTGGCATCAGCTCTTGCCTCCAGGTACCTGCCCTACTTCAGTTCTGTCCTGACTTACTTTGACTTAGAATATGGACGTGTAAGCCCAATAAACTCTTCCTGCCCAACTTGCTTTCACCTCAGCAGTAGAACCTCTAAGACAGTAACTAAGACATGTTCCTTGAGCCCTCTTCCTCTTCACCTCCTTTTCTTTTAGGAACTCTTTTTGACAGAAAAACCTTCTTCATCTTTTTTGGTCAATATCAGGGCTCCTTTTCTCCAGTTCAGCTCCATACATTTCTTACCATCCATCATCTTTTCTCACACAAATCAGAAACTTGATGGAACTTTCTCTCATGAAAATTCTGTCGCTGACATGTCAACACAAATGCTCTGGCCCAAGTGATCAGGCTCAGCTCTTTAATAAATAAATAAATAAATAAATAAATAAATAAATAAATAAATAAAT
>NW_026596240.1:13596757-13602688 GCF_907164565.1 Psammomys obesus | reverse complement strand
AATAAATAAATAAATAAATAAATAAATAAATAAATAAATAAATAAATAAATAAATAAATAAATTTTGAGACAGGGTTTTCTGTTCAGTCTTGGTTGTCCTGTACTCACTCTGTAGACCAGGCTGGCCTCGAACTCAGAGACCCTCCTGCCTCAGCCTTCCAAGTGCTGAGATTAAAGCCATGCGCCACCATGGCCTAGCTGAGTCTCAACTCTTTATAAGAAGTAAAAACTTACCCCCAAGCTTCAGAGACTTCAGAAGTCACTGTGTATTCTAGCCCCTGTTTTGTGGGGTAGGATTCAGCTTGACAGTTCCATGCTGTGGCGCCCACTGAAGCCACTGGTGAATGTTGGTGGAACACATATGCTGAAGGATATTTGGGAGGGGTTGGAGTGGCCACACTCATACAGTTCCTGGATGATTTCCTCGGAACAAACATTCCTTGAGAGCAGGCATGGTTCAGCTCTGTCCTTCTGCCAGGAGGCTGTCCCAGAGTGGGAGTCTCAGGGTAGGTAGCTAGTCCATGAACTGAGTGGACAGACCCATCCCACATTCAAGAGGCGGGGTTAGAGCTCATATTAACGGGAAGACTCAGACTCTTTCATGGGATTTTCATAACCGCACTCTCGCTAAGATTTTACCTAAAGCCATCATGCTCTGCTGTTAAAGACGAACGACTGACTTCTAGGTCCTCGACAACGTTAGCTTTCCCAGCAAGACTGTGAACTCTCCCAGAGAAGAGCAGAGAGACATGGTCATATGCTATGGCCTGAAGACTCTGGGAGAGGCCCTAGGAATTGGAATTGGTCAAACATCATGCTAATGACGTGTCTCCATGCCATCATGTCATCGTGTTCGCTAGGGTCCAGGTACAAGTCACACTCCAAAATACCGGCTCAGGAGCTGTGTTGGGGAGTTAGCTTTAGCTGTCACCTTGACACAGCCTGGAGTCACCTGAGCAGGCTCAATAGAGGGTTGTCTGGATCAGAGTGGCCTGTGGGCATGTCTGTTTGTCCTGACTATTGGTTGAGGTGGAGGCCCTTTCCCACAGTGGTGGCACTATTCCCTGGGAAAGGGGTTTGGACATGTAAGAGAGCAAGCGAAGTTTGTCTGCTCTCCACCTAGCAAGCATCCTCCCCATAGTTCCTGCTATGCATCCTCAGCTGTGGGTGAGTTCTTAGGGGCAAATAGGCCTGCCTTTGAGCTCCTACCTTATCTCCCCTCAATGAGGGACTGTGACCTATAAGCTGAAACAAATCCTTTCCTTCCCTACGCTGCTTTTGGCTATGGTTTGTCACAGCAACAGAATGAAGCTAGAATAAGAAACTTTTTCCATTTTCTTTCTTTCTTTTTTTTTTTTTTTTTCCATTCCAGGGTATTGAGGAGTGATGTTCGGGGGCGCAGAGGTGGTGTGCTACAGAGGACCTTCTTTCTGGAATGGATTTGAAATCTTAGCTTTGTAGGCCCAGGCTTGCACATGGCCAGCATCTTATAATTAACATGAGTAATCAGAGGTGTTCAAACATAATAACATTGATTATAAGAAATATTCAGGCATATAATTAATCCTGATAATCGACAGCCCCATTTCATTATTTTCAGCACCTTTTCTCATCTATTGGTAATCCCTTGCTATCTGCCCCTTTTGAAGAGTGGAGTGTTGAAAATCTGATTGGAAATGAGGCTGTGTAGATGAAGCTTGCTGACCATGGGTGAGCTTTGAGGGGCCACAAGGCAGGGCTGGAAGGAACAGCTGTCATGGGGACAGAATCCTCTCTGCAAGGATCCCCTGGTAGTTGTCTACCCATCCTCCGGTCAACCAGGGCTGAAATCTGGCAGAAGCAAGTACTAGAGGCGTCTGCCTACCTGGGACATGTAGTCTGCATGGGCACTGGCACACAAACAGCCGCTCCCAGGCCCCATCACGGTCCTTAGTCCAGTCAGATATAAACCTGGGGCATGGGCGAGGCAAAGCTCCAGACGCATGAGCCAATTCACCCACTTAAACAAGGGCCAGGGAACAAGAGAATGTACTTCACTAGAGCCAGTTCGAACAAGGAAACATTGTACCTTCATATTTGCAGTGAGTTGATGAGGGCTCACCTGAAGTCAGAACCCTGCAGAAGTGGAATCCTCCTTTGGAGCCTGGGTTGTAAACAGACTGCTCTGCAGGCAGAACCCACACCAAGCTTTTTCACATGAGTGCTGTGGATTTGAACTCAGGACCTCGTGATCTTGAAGCGCTCTTATCCAATGAGCCATCATTCCAGCCCCCAGAAATCAAACTCTTTAGAGAACTAACAAAATAAAAATATGATAATATGATGATGATGATGATAATTTGAAGTAATAATCTAGTAATAGTCTGTGGTTACTTCAATGGAAGCCTTCAGATTGGACTATGCCAGAAAGAGTCAGGATGTCAGTGGGGGACAGTATTGGAGCCTGGACTCCTGGTCTGTTATTCTTGCCTCTACAGAACTGGCACCAGCGGCACAGGCAACAGGAGGGGTCTCAAAGGGTGTTGAGGTCCTTGCACTGGCCACTCAAGCAAGGTCAGCCAGAAGATGCTCAGCAGCTGTACCTGGCATTGCACTGACCCTTGGTATAAACACAGGGCCACTCCTTCCCCACTGTCTTCTAGACCCCACATCAATGTCCCATGGGGCCATTCGGTGAAATACAGTTTTCTCAGCATCATAATAATTCAATAAGAAAGAATAAAAGCAAAATGCATACAGTAGTTAAATCGTAAATTCACAGAGACCAACAAAATACACTTAATGAAAGTACAAGGGAAGAACTAATAGAGACCAAAGCAAAACTTAGTAAATCAGGAAATGAAGACTCAATAGACTGATTAAGCAAAGTCAAGTATTTTTTTTTGTATTTTTTTTGTATAAAGTAAGAAATCATGTGGCTGCTTATAAAACAAAAGAGTTCTCACAGATTACTGAAAATAAGAAAGAGCACAAAATCCTAGAAAGACTGATTTCTAAAACGAAGACAGCAATAAATAATTGGAAATTGAAATGAATAAATCCTGGTTCCAAAAACACAATAAACAATAATCAGGTAGATATTTCAAAACATGCTCACTCAAAATTAAGTCATCCTGAAATTAAAACCATTATCGTGGGAAGGAAACGATACCGTGTTCATGAATCAAAGGTCTCAACATTAAGATCTTCAGTGTCCCTCGGATGAACTACAGATTTAAAATAACTCAATGTAGGGCTGGAGAAATGGCTAGAAGCTAACTAGCATGTGCTGTGATTGCAGAGGACCTGAGGTCAGTTCCCAGCACCCAGGGTGTCCAGAACCTTTTCTGCCCCAAGGGCACTGCATTCACGTATTCACACCCACAAACACACATATATGGATAGATATGCATGTATATATATACCCATATAATTACATTTTTTTTTCTTAAAATGAGCCAGGTGTGGTGATACACACCTTTAAGGCCAGCACTTGGGTGGTAGAGCAGGTGAATCTGTGAGTTTGAGGCCAGCCTCATCTACAGAGCTAGTTCTAGGGCAACATCCTGTCTAGAAACCGCCTTCAACAAAAAGATTGTTCTTGCCTTAAAACAATTTAGCTCAAAATCTTAGCTGGTTATTCTTGGGGAGCCTGAGAAGAGATGGTGGAATTGACAAGTGGATTTTAAATTTTATATGGAAAAAAATCAAACACCAACAATATTCAAAGCA
Source organism: Psammomys obesus (assembly GCF_907164565.1). Classification (NCBI taxonomy): domain Eukaryota; kingdom Metazoa; phylum Chordata; class Mammalia; order Rodentia; family Muridae; genus Psammomys; species Psammomys obesus. The sequence continues at coordinate 13,598,977 of NW_026596240.1, read as the reverse complement.
AAATTTAAAGACAGGAAATGGAAGAGGAGAGGCTGATTTGGTTTTATAGCTGAGCCCGCGTGGGATGGCCTGAAAGCAGGTGAGCTGCTGGTGGGAGGAGAGCTGCAAGGTCACGTCCCACCCAGGCACTTAGGGCTGTGTTTAAACAGAGGCAGAAAGACTCAGTTCCGAACTCAAACCATAAAGGATTGGCATGAAGCCAAGCATGGATTCACACGTAAGTGACAAGATCCTACAACTTGTAAGAGAGAAGAGCAGATCTTTGAGACTGCATTAGGAGGGTTTCCTACGTCACAAAACCCACAAAAGAAGGAAAAGAAAAAAAATTAGAATCAAGCAAAATGAAACGTCTTGCTATTTTGAGAACATTTTAAGGAACTCAAAAGATCAGTTATAGCAGATGTCCTGGTAGGCCAAGTAAGGAATTCATTTCCTAATAAGGCAAAGACTGCGTGAAAATGGATACATTGTTTGAATAAACACTTATCCTAAGAGGTATTATGGGTGAAGAGGGGTGTGGACAGTTGCTCAAATAATCAGACATAAGGAATATGCAAATTAAACCACAAAGAGATATTACTATACGCATACTAGAACAGTTAAAATTAAAAGGAAGGGCTGCCAGTGGGAGCAAGAACACGGACCCATCACAGCCACTCTGAGCACGGGCGTGCTCTAACTATGTCAGAGCCATTTGGAAGGAGTCAGTTTCCCATAAAATTTACATCTGTCCTTTCCATTCCACCCCTGAGTGACAGATACACCACCACAAACATGCAACATGTCCACTCTCAATATGAATACGAAGGTTACGACCCGAATTCATTTTCTAAGGCCATCAAATGTTAGCATGACCACAAGCTTCGTGGCTTAAACTAACATAAGTTTATTTATTCTCTCAGTTCTGGAGCTCAGGAGGTCCATCACCCCTTTTCTGTGGCTGAAATGAAGGTGCTGGTTTAACTGAGTCTGTGTGGAAGCTCCAGAGCGGCCAGTATCCCTTGGAATGTGGCAGAGTCGCTCCATCTCCTTTGGACTCTTCCCTTCTCTGCCCTCAGCCCTTCTTTTCTCTGATTATATGTTAAATCCCCCTTGTCCTCTTACAAGGATTCATGAGGCTGCGTGCAGGACCCACCTGATAGTCCAGGGCAACCCCCTCCCCATCTTAAGATCTATAGTGTAATCCTCTCTGTGAAGTTTTCTCTGTACTAACATTTGTAGGTTCTGGGGATTAGTGTGAAGATCTTTGGGACAGTGATTTTGTTTTTGAACTGGTCTTCTGCAGGAGCAACAGAGCTCTTAACCACTGCGCCATCTCTCCAGCCCTGAAAATAAGTTTTAAATTTATTTGATGAAATTGATTTAATACCACATAAAAAGTTGACAAAATATCATAAAAAGGAAAACTAACAATATAAATAAATAAATTATAATAGGTGCTGTAAGTGGCCCATCAACACACATCACTTCCATGGAGCCTGTTCCAAAGAATTAAGATAAGTTTGGAAAACTAAGAGAAATAGTAAAGGGCTAGATTCTAGAGCTCAGAAATAGATAAATTGCCTAGCATGTGTGAGATTTTGGGTTCAAGCCCCAATAACACACTGGAAAAAATAAGGAAAGTGAGGGAGGGGGAAAGAATCGAGAAACGTAGAAAAGAAGGAGGAGAGGGAGGGAAGAGAATAAAGATGGTGGAGCAGAAGAAGAAAGTGCTGGGATGACCTTCCCTCACATTGAAGGTGTGATCTGGTATTTTCAATTGTTAATTCTGTTCCAGAGCTAAGAGCTGGCAGGATTTTAGCAGTGTCATTTCTATGGCCCATCATCAGTTTTCCATTTGGAAATGCTTGTACTTCCTCACCTGCCAGAGGGTAATTTGGAAAAGACAGTTTGGTGTTGTCTTTTTGCTGATTGGTTCAAACTGGAATGTGACTTTTGTATAATAAAGAGAGCTGGTGCAGAACAGGATGCTAGAAGAGACATGGAAGAAAGCAGAAGGAAGATAGAAGCAGGGGGAGAACCAGGTGGAGAGATGAGATGGCAGAGAAGTCAGGGTAAGTTAGTAGACTGCCCAGCAGAAGGCCAACAGCTTTAAACTCCACAGAAGTATCTGTGTCGTAACTAAACTGCAAGTAGTTTTAGAGAAAGCCCTGTAATAAGGAAGGAAAAGTGAAAGGAAGGAAGGAAGGAAGGAAGGAAGGAAGGAAGGAAGGAAGGAAG
>NW_026596240.1:13572243-13596747 GCF_907164565.1 Psammomys obesus | reverse complement strand
AAGGAAGGAAGGAAGGAAGGAAGGAAGGAAGGAAGGAAGGAAGGAAGGAAGGAAGAAAGAAAGGGAAAAGGATAAGAGAGCCGAGCATCAAGCACATTGATATTTCTAGTGACGTAGGAGGCTGAGCCAGGAGGATCACTTGAACTCAAGAGTTTAAAACCAGCCTGCGGAACAAAGCAAATCCTGTTTCAAGAGCAATGCTTGCCAACAAGGTACCCAGATACAAGTGGCTCACTGTGTGTGGTGGCTGTCAACTTGACACACTGGGAAGCTGGGGCCTCCCTTGGGGAGTTAGCTCCATTGGTTTGGCCCGTCATGGCCCGCACTTGCACATTAGTGCTGAGTTACCAGGTCCTGAGGTAGTCGTCTCCGAGACTGGGCCCAAGCCTCGACAGCACACTGGGTGTGGGGGTGGACAGAGGGGAGGCAGGAAAGAAGGAAGAAGTGGCTGTTAATCCCTCCCTTCTCTGTGTCCACTCCTGCTTTGAGAACTAGAGTCGACAACTCTCCTTCCTCAGCTTCTGACTCTGGTCGCAGGAGGCCTAGGACACCCACCTCAGCCTCTCAGTCAGTCAGCTAGAGTCTTAAGCTTCTTGGTAAGAGGTCCAAGTACCCCCAAGCCTGGCACGTGTGTTGTAAGATAGCCCAAGCTAGCCCCACAAATAGCAACAGACCATCTCTGGCCAGCAGGGGGATGTTTCAGTCCCCAGCCACTGTTGCTGGAGGAGACTCTAGCCATTGTGGAACTGAGCTGAGCCTTTTGTGCCCTAGCTAACCCCAGAGAGGCATGCAGTGTGACGAAAACAAAAGGCATTTAAGCCACTAAGCTTGGGCTTAGAAAGTCCAGACCGGACAGATGTTTATAAAGACTTAGCAGAAGGTGAAGATGACATTCCTGGCACTGAGGAAAGGGCAGGATCTCTGGTAAACATGGTTCCCACAGTTGTTTCTTTTTAATACAAATTGTAGCTGGGGACCAGCAAGACGCTCTGCAGATAAAGGTGCTTGCTGCCAAACCTGATGGTTTGAGCTGAATTCCTAGGCCCCACTTGGTGGAAAGAAAGACTCAACTCCTGACAGTTGTCCTCTGACCTCTGTACAAGCATTGTGGCATGCGCACATACTCCTAACAAAACAAATGTCAAAAATTTCAAATGTGAATTCATAATGTGGAATTATTATAATTAAAATGAAAAGAGTGCAACATGAGAATGTTTTTGCAATAAGAACGTGGGAGTCAATATTCTCTCTATATAAGGAGCTCTTAAAATCAATAAGGAAATGAATAGCTTAATTATAAATATTGATAAATTAACAGCAGGACACTCATGAAATGTCATCCACCCCCTACAATTATAGTCAAATTATTGGAAATAAGTTCAAAATAAGTCCTGAAAAGACTGGCAAAAGTTGAAAGGAAGAACACTGTCCTGAGCCTGGGCACTTCCCTAACTTGGTTTGAACATAAATTGGTGAGGCCTCCCTGGGGCTTGTCATCCGTCTCCATTAAGTCTGACGATTGTGCAAGTCCTTTGACTTAGTGTTTCTACTTCTGGGGTGGAAAGTTTTCTACAAAGAACTGGAGAGCTCTGAGTAGAATGTTGGGAAGACACATAGCCTTCTTCTGCACGCCCACCCCAGCCTCAGTAGGCTGACATTAAGTTAAAAGGGAAGTGTCAGTGGACAAGGAGCTGACAAGGGGATAGAGTTGTCAGCAGAGCCTCAGAAGTCAGGAAGTAGACGCATGAGCAGTGAACGAAAAGAGCACAGATATGCCCAGTTTTGCTTTCTAAAAGATGGTTCTAAAAGGCATGACCTCACCTCACTCCAGCGTTGCACACTGGCGGTTGAGGCAAGAAGATTGAGATTTCAAGGCCAGCATGACTACACAGTGAGGCTCTGACTCAATTCACAGGGGTAGAGATGAGAGGGGACACAGAGGGATGAGGGCCTTTCCAGCGGGTCTCTAGGCTGGAAGATGGTGGAGCAGGGTAAGTCACTTGGATGATCTCAGGAGACTGGGAACTCACCTGAATCCTCAAGGCCCGATAATTAAGGCCCCAGAGATTCTAGAAGCAGATAATGGAAGAAATACATGTGGCAAATGTAGGTGAGCTTGTGAAAGCTGTTTAAGACGTGGTTTTGTACAGTCTAGAGAATGAGCAATAGTAGCACTTTTTTTTTTTTTTTGGTTTGAATGAGTGAATTTATTAAATAGATAGCAAGCCAAAGTAAAAGAGTAAATAGCAAGAGATGATAGATAGACAGACAGACAGGCAGACAGACAGACAATAGATAGACAGATAGACAAATAGATAGACAGACAGATAGATAGGACAAAATATGATCAAAATGGGTGCTCAAATACCCAGCAGAAATAACTGGGGAAGCTAGGCTAGATCGGTCAGCTGCGGCTCCTCACAGGGAGAGCCCAGCAGAGCAGTCTTTCTTCTGGTGAGGTTTCCAAGTAAAAGAACAAACAACCACAGGAAAGTGACATCATCAAATCAGGGTCTTATAAACACCCAGCAGAGCCAGCTGGGGAACCCAAGGCAATCACCTGGACTCCCGGTTGAGCTTTCTCTCCATGGCTAAGCTCCCAGCCTCCCTTTCCCAGTGTTTTCATATCATGGGCTAAACAGTAGGAACCTTTGTTGGGATTGGTTTGGCTTCTAGCTGGTCTCAAAGACACACTGTTTTTACTCTTGGTCTGTCCTTCTGTTCTCTGCCCTTCTGTCAGAGTTAGAGAGGCCAGCCCATCTACAGACAAGGGGCCTTGGTAGGCACTTTCAGACAAACATGCTTGGATCTGAAATGGGGCGGTGCCAATTCCCGAGGCAGCTTTGCAGTGACCTCAGCCAGTACATGGCCATTTAGCAGTGTATGCACGACAGAGGTGCTCAGATCTTCAGGTCTCTCCCTACATCTGTGCCTTCCTGCCTGTCTCCCTCCTACCCTGCAGGTGTGAAGACAGCTGTGGGCACTTCCTCATTTATAGCCATGTCCTGCCAGGTTCAGCCTCTGTGGCCACCTGGCCTCCCCCTCTGCCCTGCAATCTCCCTCTTCTTCGATGACATTTAGATTCCTCCCAGGTGACCCAGGATAACCCCCACACCTCAAAGTTTAGTGTTAACTGCAACCCCCCCTTACCAAGTAAATGTAAATGTAAATGTGTAGGTTCCATGGACTGGGGGGTAGGTATCTTTTGAAGGGTCATTTTTAGCCTTCCCTGTGTACTAAATAAAACTGATCAGTTTTAGAATATTCGAAAAGATGTATTATTATTTAAGATTTGTTTTTGTTTATGTGCATGTGCATGCAGTGCCCTTGGGGGCCAGAAGAGAGCGCTGGATTCCCTGGGCTGGAGGTGCTGGTGTTGGCGGGTGCTCAGTGTGGGCGACAGGGAGCAAGGCTGGGTCCTCTCACCTGCTAAGCCACCTCTTCAGGCACCCCACCCCACCCCCTTTAATTGGAACTTTGTGGTGGAATTTCTGTGATAAGATGGCCATTTGGTGTTTTCTGTCTAACTTGAGAGGTAGGTTTTTGCTTAACTTGTGAATCCCTGAGATGTGTGACCCGGCGCATCTGAGTGTGCTGAAGGGGAAGTCAGATCCTGTGTCAACAGGAAACAAAGCGAGTGTGTAGCACACAGTTTTAATCCCAGCACTCAGGAGGCAGAGGCAGGAGGCTCTCAGTACGTTAGAAGACAGCCAGGTCTACACAGTGACTTTCAGGGCAGCCAGGACTACACAATGAGACTCTGTTTCTTTCATTCATGTATGGCACAGTACACGCACATGCACATGTGTGCAAAGAGAGGGAAGCCACTGAGTGGCCAGCAACAGATGAATGTGTAAATGAAGCCAAAGGCATGCCCACAAAAATAAAAGGAAACGGATTCTGACATGCTAGTACAAGGTTGGTCTTTGAGGACATTACACTAAGTGAAATATTCACCCCCAAAGGACAAATACTGTACAGTTCCATTTGAACGGAGTATCTGCAAGAGTCAAATATACAGAGATGGGAGGGATGTATGGAGCTGGGGACTGGGCTGGGAAGAAATGCGCAGGTACTTTCAGATGAGTTCGGAGTTTCAACTTGAGATGACCGTCCAAAGCTGGCACTGAAGGGGCCACAAAGCAGTGTGCCCACGCTCACAACCGAGCAGTAAACAGTGTGTTGATGTTCTTACATTTTACCACAGTACAAAAATATTAAGCAGAGCGTGGGACACACGCTTCTAATCCTAGCGTTTGGAAGCTGAGGCCTGGGGTTGGGGGTTGCTGCAAGTTTGAAGCCAGCCTGGGCTACATAGTAAGTTCAAGGCTAGCTTGAGCTGCACAGGTTTTAAAAATCCATGTTTCTGGTTTCCTCTGGCTTTGATGCCAGCAGTGGTCCCTGTTCTCATGCTCTGGAGAGGGAAGACAGACTGGACACAGTGGAGGCTCAAACAGCGAGATGCTGAATAAGCGAGCACAGACACAAGAACTGTTTAGAAGAGGGAGTGAGCGGAGTTCAACAGCTTCTGCTAAGGTTAGTATGGGGCTTCTTTCCCTCCCTCCCTCCCTCCCTCCTTCCTTCCCTCTCCCTTTCTCCTTCCCTCCCTCCCTCCCTCTCTCCGTCCTCCCCTTCCTCTCTCCCTCTTTTCCTCCCTTTCCTCTTCCCTTCCTTCCTCCTCTCCTCTGCTGCCTCCTACCCTGTACTTTCTCCAGGGTTGGCACTTCTACAAAAGGGGCATGCTTTTCTTAGAAACCCATTTTCCTCAGAATTCAGGCTAAGATACATGCAAGAATATGTGTAGGGTTTAAGTATCCCAAAGTTGAAGAGTTCTCTAGGGCAGAGGACAAAGACACTCTGCAATGCTCCCCTGGAGAGGAAGTCTTCGCTAGCATGGACCACTATCAGCTCTCGTCCCTCACATCCAGAGCTGACCCATCTAGAGTCGACCACCTTCATATCTTGACCAACAGCCAACCACCTTCATTATCTTTATACCCTGTTCAGGATCCTTGAGTTGGCCTACCCTTTCTCCCTTACGTCCTACCTTGGGGACCTATCTGTCAGTCCTTCCTGGAACTGACCTCTTGCCTGACAACTAGAAGTTCCTTTCTCTAGTATCTAACCTGTGCTAGAGTCACTGTAGACAAACGAAATCACACTCTGGGCTAACAGTCTTTTATTTTTGGCCTCCGTAGTTGGTGCCATTGAAACTCTGGCCTAAGTTCCGAATCTGAATGATGGAGGGCTAATTCAGCAAACAGACCTTTGCTCATGGCTACCTGGGAGGAGCTAATGAAGTACTGCATGGAACAAAAGCAACATGAGCTCCCAAGATGCCAAAGGAGCTGCAAACCGACACACTGGAGCTGAAGAGCAGATGGTAGCAGCCACACGCAGCTGCCTGTACCAGTCCACTGGGGAACCGTCATAAAAACGGAGGTGCTGGGAGATGCAACTTACTCAGAGGGTTTGTGGTTCTTTCGTGAATTTGGGCAAGAATTAGTAAGTATATTGACAAAGCCGGCAAATAACACTCCGGAGGCCCTAGTACCAGAAGAATCCAGAACTGGGAGAGGAGCTCATCTGATTGTGCTCCCTGGTTCACATCTGCCAACACTGTGATTCCACCCTTCTAGAAGATTTGGGAGGTCGGGGGCCAGTGTGTGGACAGGGTAACTACACCCTACTTCCAGCTGCCACAGCAGGAAGTAAAACCTTTTAAATCTAAGCCATCTAGAGAACAGAACATACACAAATCATTGAGATATAATAGCTAATTGCCAGAAAAATCACCTTAAAGATTGCAAATGTTCTGGAAGAAGGGGAAGGACGAGGAAAGGCAGTGAGTTTTCACCAGATTTGCTTGCTGTTTTTTTTGTTTGTTTGTTTGTTTGTTTTTAAATAGTCTCACTGCGCAGTTCTGGCTGGCCTGGAACTCAATATATAGACTGGATTGGCCTTGAACTCAGAAATCTGCTAGCCTGTGCCTCCTGAGTGCGAGGATTAAAGAATAGCACGAGCAGCCGTCACTATCACTAGGTTTGGCTTGACATTGTGTGTGTGCCTGCTCACAGTGTGTGTGCATGTGTATCTGTGTGTGGAGGCTGGAGGTCAGAGTCGGTGTCTTTCTCTACCGCTCTCCGTCTCAGTTTTCTGAGCCTGGACTCCCTAATTTAGCTAGACTGGCTGGCTAATGAGCTCCAGGGGTCCACCCATCTCAGCCTTCCTGGGGTTACAGCTGTGCACCACAGCACTAGGCTTTTTGCACGGGTGCTGGAGATTCGAAGCATGGTCCTTAAGCGTGTGTGTGGCAAGCACTGTACCGACCAAGCCATGTCCCCAGCTCCCTGACTTGACTTTTGAAATATTTAGAGGAGTTAGCGATATGGCACAATGGTAGAGCATTTGCCATAAACGTGGCTCAGGGTTCAAAACTCCAGCACTGTTGAAATTACGTTTAGCATGTTCTTCTGGCTTGAGGAAATGTTTTAAAAATGTAAAAAATTTCATTTTTAAAAAATGTAAAAATATTCATCGTGGTATTACTTATGAAAGAAAATATTGTCTCAGGAGATGGTGCGTGCTGAATCACCTCTGCAGAAGAGAGATGCAGCTCAGGAAGACAACAGAAGAGAGACTCTCGTCTCCGGGAGCTGCGAGGAGAAGACGCTTTGGGCACCTCCCCTCTTTTTCGTTGTGGATTTCTTCTGGCTTGAGCTTGTGCGGATCTGTGTGTGCTGCCTCAACTGCTCTGAGTTGTGCAACTTCCCTGCTGTGTGTCTGGACTGTGTTTAATAAGTTGGGTTTTTTGGTTGTTTTGTTTTGTTTTTTTTGTTTTTTAAAGGAGGATGCAAAGTTGGGGGGTGTGGATGTGGGAGGAGTGAGGAGAGGAGCTGAATGCAATCAAAATGCATTGAATGGGCTTCTCGAAGGACTACTAAAAACGAGGAGGAAAAAAAACCCCTAAAAGTGAAAACATAGTCACCAGATAATAGTAGCTGTTTTCACTTTTGTTTATTGAAGTGCTCAATTTCCTGTATGGATCTTAAAGATGTAAGTTTGAAAAGTTAGATAGAACACACCAACAGACTTATTTCTGACAATTGTCAATAAATAAAAGATTTGTAAAATATTTGAAAGAGAAGACAATGGGAGGTTCTAGATGCCTAGGCAGATGTGTTGTTGTTTTGAGACACAGTTTCTGTGTAGCACTGGCTGCTCTGGCTGGTTGCTCTGTAGCCTGGCTAGCCTCAAATTCATAGCAACCCGCTTGCCTTTGTCTCCCGAGGGCTGGGACTAAAGGTCTCCCGGGTGTATTCACACCATGATCGGCGTTCCAGTGAAGGACAGACCTTTCTAGATGGGACTGGCTGGAGCAGAAGGTAAAGTTTAGTCCTGGTGGGTAAGGCTGGGCTCAGGGGTCCCACTAGTTTGTGTTGTGATAACAGAGAACCTGCTATTGGATGATCTATAAATAGACAAGGCTGTTGGGCTATATCCCATGCTTCTGTGACAGTTAGAATACAGCAGAGAGGTGGAAAGGGAACTGTCTGCTTGAGGAAGGGCTAAGGCGCGAGACGGCCTGACTTCATGCCAGGCAGTTCTCATGAAAACTGACCTAGCATGGGAGACATGACACACCTCCATGAGATAGCATTAGTCCAATGACCCACAGCCTCCACGTCCTACTTCGTCTAGGCCTTGTTTTCTAAAGATACCACAACATCTCGGCTGGCATGTGAGCTTTTTGGGGATTGGTCATATTCAAATCAGATCATGAGGTGGACAAGATGGAAAAACAAGATGGTAAGACTGCCTGGTAAAGAAAGAGAGGTGATGGGATGGAAGTCCACCTACCTGGGAAGGGTCTTAGGGCTGTGCTAGGGAATCACAAGTCTTTTCCTGGCCGTGCAAACACATCCAACAACACCTCAGCACCATCCCATGGAGTCTGACAGCTGTGTGATTATTCTAGAAATGTCTACATGATCTTTCCCCAGTCCTTTCAGTTTGGGAGCTGGCTAGCTGCCAGATTTAGGCTCAGCATAGTTGGAGGAGTTGGGATTAAGGATGAGTCTGAAGACAGGTTTAGCAGTGAGCCTGAAGCCAGGGTTAAAGTTTAGTGTGAGGCCAAACTGGAGGTTCACTCTGTCTTTGGGGTTCAGGTTTATCAGCACACACTGGTTTCTGATTAAACCTCATTTATTTCTTTTGTCACTTGCACAAAACAGAGCAAAGTTTAGTCAGCTGCTCTCTCTGCCTCTGCCTTTCTTCATCTCTGTCTTTTTTGGTCTCTTCCTGCTGGGTGCCCCACCCCCACCTTTTATCCTTTGGCACATAGAAGAAGGAGTCTATCTCCTCTAAGTCTCCACCTAGCGCCTCACGCCCATTTTCTTATTTTGATGGGGAGTGGTGAAGAGGGCTTACTATATATAGTCCAGGCTGGCCTTCAACTCGCCATCCTGCCTCTGTCTGCTGGATGTTCTCACCCCATCATCATTAGGTGGTCCCTTGGGTACACAGGGTCTGGCGTGGGAGGACGCAGTGGTGAAGCTAGTATTTTCTGCAAGACACAGCTGGGATCCCTGTCCCCTTGGTCATCCCTCGAACCTGCAGCCAGTCCTTTCTCCCTATCCACACAGGGATAGCTGCCTTACTCAGCACCCTGGAATCCTGGCCCACACACTACCTGGGCACTTTCGAGGCAAGTAAGTGAAACTTTAATCCCAGTGTTCCTTTGGTTCATGACCCCCAGCCACCATGGTCTCAGCTGGACCACTCCCTTGCTATGTTCCCAGCAGCCACTGAAGGACTTGCCACCCTACTAAGCTCAGCCAGCCAGGAGCAGGGTGGAGGGAGTGTGACAGAGGGACCACAGAACCAACAATGTATCCTGGTCACTGCCGCTTTCCTGGGCGCACACCTTCCTGGCAGCAGGTTTTGGGCTGTCTTCCAGTTTGGCTGATTCCTCTTAGCCTTCAGTCGTGCCTTGACATGCAAGAGTTTCAGGAGCGGCTCTGCAGATGCAAAGCCCAGCCTGGCTCCAAGGCAGCCAGGGAGGGAGGGGCCACATTCCCTCCTTCTGTTGGTTCCTCTCCTCTCCCCTCCTCTTCCTTATCTTTCCCTCCCTTCCCCTCTTCTCCTCCTCTCCTCTCCTCTTCTTTCCCTCTCCTCTCCTCCCTTTTCCTTCCTTTCCCTTTATTCTTATCTCTTTCTTTTTATACTCATCTTTCCCTTTTTCTTGTCCTCTCTTCCCTCTACATCCTTTCATCTTCCTCCTATCTTCTTTTTCTTTGTCTTCCTTTACCTGCTTTCTCCTTTTTCTCTTCCTCTCCTACCTCCCCTTTCTCTTGCTCTTCTTTCTCATACTTTTCTCCTTATTTTCCCTCCTCCTCTTCCTTTGCCTTTTCTTTTTGTTTACCTGCCTTTCCTTTCTCTTCTGCCACCCTCCCCATCCTCATCTTTCCTCTAACCACTTACTGTCATATGATACCACTGCATCTCCACATCCATCCTTGCCTGGTGTCCAGCCTGCATGCCCAGCTCCATTTCTGTATCTTTCATCACTTGCTTGTAGACCCCCCCATCACCCCAGAGCAGATTAACTTCCACATTCTTTCACAACAAAAACTCGCCACAGATATCCACTGATAATGATAACAATTTGAGAGAATGGCCATTTCTTAGCATCTTCCACCCAATTATCTCCCTACAGGAAATCTCATCATTGAATCACTCCTTGGAATTGCAGCAATTCAAAAACCACTGAACCTTCTCTGTGCTCTAACTAGGCAGCTGCTGGGAATGTGTGAGGAAGACAATACTCATTCTCAGAAAGTTTACAGTAGGGTAGAAGGGAGTGGGCCCAGGGCCCAGCACAGAAAAGACCAAGGAGCAGTGTAATGTAGCTGTTCAAGGTAACTGATACTAGATACCCACTGAGGGTACAGCTCCCAGTCCCCTTTCTGAGACAACTCTCTTGTTCCCCGGGCAGGCTGAGGAGTCACTCTAGAGCTGAGAATGACTTTGAACTTCTGATCCTTGCTAAGCTAGGATTATAGGTGTGTACCCCCCCCCCCACACCTAGGTTGCGCTGTGCCCAGGATGCAACTGAGGGCTCTGGGGAGGCCAGCGCTCTGCCAGCTCAGCCCCAGCCCTGGCCTGCTCTCTTGAAGATGAGACGAGTTTGTGAGAGAAGCAGCAGCTAGTTAAAGATTCCCGGGATCTGTAGATGAGCTGTGTGATGGCGACAAAGAGTGGCTCTCTCAGGGAAGAGAGCTTCAAAAAGGAGACATTAGAGCTCCAGGAAATCACCTTTTGTGATACTTAAACCCAGAGGAGAAAAACGTGAGAGGCTACCTGAGCCCGGATGGTAGACGTGGACTTGCACTCTTGATACTTAGGGAGCCACAGCAGTTTCTGCAGCGTGGGATGGATCATTGGGGTACGAAGTGATTTCCGAGTAAGCAAGTCACCACCGTGTGCTGCCAGCTTCGCTCTCTGAGGTCTGAAGCCCTAAAGGCTGCACACACAAGGCAGCTGTGCATATTCCAGCCCAAACTCAAGGGTACTTCATCTGAGTACAGTGGGCCTGTGTGGGAGAGATTCACTGTGTACACACCCGGAACCAGGGAAAGGCCGACTCAAGGTGGCCATATCACCTTGTGCTCAGCCCCTGCAGTGGTCCCTCCTGTCCTCCACTGAATCTCGGAATCTGCTCTGTGGTCTGTGCCCTGAGTGACTGCATCCTGCATTCCACAGTGTCTCCAGGCCAGGGTCCCACCACAGCCCTGCTCCTCAGTCTTTGAGTTCCGCCCTTGGAGGTTTAGCAGGGGCTTCCCTGGGGAGTCCTTCCAAGCTTGGGACAGGTGAGGCTTGGTCTTGACTCTTTGTCACCCTTAGAAGCCCTGACTGCTGGGCAGGCACCCTGGGGTGGGGCGCTTGGCAAATTGGTGCCTATAAAGCACTTAACAGCATAAAGGATGACAGGGATAAGGAATGCAGCCCTAATCCCATCTCTTGAGTCAGAGGAGGAGCTGGGGAGGGGACAGGCCCCAGGCACTCTAGGACCAACCAGTCTGTCACCTGGCCAGGACCCATCTCATCTCCAAAAGATCTGCCTTTTCCGAGTCTGTACCCCAGGGGTTCTACGGACCCCCTTTCCGGGAAGCTCCACTAGGTGGTGACTGGCTTCTTTTCCTGGACATATGAAGAGAGCAACAGGCAGCAGAAACCGGGAGACCTCTGCCTTCAGAAGTCTGCAAAGCCATTTCTTCGAGGTGCAGCTCAGTAGAGCCTCCGCCTAACACAGAAGAGGCTTTGGGTTCAGTCCTCAGCCAGGCAAACAGAAATGCCACTTCTCCTTCCATCTGGACACGCATGATGATGAGTGACCGAGGGTTAGCCTCAGAGCAGCTGAGACAAAACGGGCTCATCAGATCAGAGTCTCAACGAAGGGGGATGTCAGTGTTTGTGGGTCTAGGAGCTGAACTTTCCATCCTTCCTTTACCTAAGCTAGCGGCTTGTGGTTCCCTCAGGCCAGCAGGTGATAAAATGGTCCGCTATGTGAACAAACTTTCCCTAAACCCGCAGGTCCCACTGAACAAGAATGGTTGACAGTGAGGCCAGGAGAGGGAGATCCTGTCACAAGCTTCCATATACTGACTCTTGGAGGTGGGGGGTGAAGTGGGGGTGGAGTGGGGGGCGGGGGTTCATGGACATTTTTGAAGGCTGTGGTGACCTGGACCTGCATAGTTAGGCAGCAGCTGGTAGAAGCTGAGTTTGTCCCTTCCATGACCTCTGTAGTCACACCAGTCAATCTTGGAGGTGAAAAACCTGCTTTTTATTATCCAGGCCCAGGCCCTAACTCTACTTTATAGATTCATTCTTGCCTAAGATTTACCAGGTAAATTGAGGGAAAATACTTGGTGGTTTCTTTGGTGCTTGGCCAAGAGCCACGTCCCACTTCTGAGAGTTTGGGAAACCTCAGCTGAGGGCCCCTCCCAGCAGGAGCAGCCACAGTGCTGGTCAGTGGCACTTGCTGCCTTCGCGGTGTGGCCCTGCTGGCCCTCTGCCGCTGTAGCCCGGGCTCTGGTGGAAATCCATTCTCTGCTCAGACCGCCTTCATACCAGCTGAAGTGTTGGGATGATTTTTTCTATAATGTTACACTTGAATTCCATTGCAGGACAGCCAAGAGGATGACTCTGATTATGTTAGCAAAAGGGGTTGGGTCTGAGTGGGCAGTCTGGGCCCACTCTGAGATCCACAGCCAGACAGGCTGGAGAAGGGCGGTTCCGCCATCATTGAGAAGTGGGCCAGCAGGAGAGCCCCAACAGAACCCACTGTCCTACCTCCTGAGACCATGCCCAGCAAGTGGTGGATTTAGTTCCGTGGATATCTCCTCTGAGTGCCTGGGACAATGACATTCTGGATAAAATTGGGAGTCCCCAGCAATGAGAAGTTGTAGGTCCAAAGCAATGCCCTGGTGTCCCAAATACTTCGCCTGCCCCTACCGCCGTGGGAACCCATGTCTGGTAGGCTGCCCCGGGACCCCAGCTACCGCGCTGACTCTGTGTTCTGGGAGCCCTGTAACTGCTGGTGTCCTCACTCATGCTCCTAGGAAGCCAGAGAAGCCTGTGGGCACCTCTCTCAGAGCAAGCCGCCTGCCAAAGAAAGGAAGCAATGGCTATGACAGCATTAAGAACCAAGAATGAAGGACAGTAGTAATGAGGCTGATAATGAGAGGCTCAGTGGGTAAGGACATTTGCCAAACCTGACAACCTGAGTTCCAGCCCTGGGACCTGGTGAGGGAGAGAATCGACTCCGACCATCGTCCTCTGACCGCCATGCGCCGTGTGGTGTGCAAAGAAAATAAACAAATAAATATGCTAACAATGAAAAAGAAAAACAGCGCTTCTTTTAATGCAGCCCAGGCGTGACTCGACTCTACGATCACCTCGCAGTGATGTATTTCGTTAATGGAGTCTGAGCTTCAAGCCTCCTCCAGACGGAAGTAGGAGATGGGAACATCTGGCAACTCCTGGCACCCCGTGGCCTTCTTGAATGGGCAGCTTCCTGTTGATCTTGCTCTAACAACCAATGATGGTTAAGAATGAAGCTGGCCACCTGGGTTTTAAGGACCAGAGCTGTGCCTCAGTTCCCTTACCTCTGAAGCAGACAGTAACATCAATTGGATTAAAAGAAAGGCTTTGGAGCAGCCTTACCAGGCTACAGAAGAAGACAATGGAGCCAGTCCTGATGAGACCTGATAGACTAGGATCAGAGGGAAGGGGAGGAGGACCTCCTTTATCAGTGGACTGGGAGAGGGACATGGGTGGGGAAGAGGAAGGGTGGAATTGGGAGGGGAGGAGGGAGGCAGGTACAGTGGGGATACAAAATGAATAAACTGTAATTAATGAAAAAAAGAGAAAGAAACGCTTTGGGCTGGGTTGTAGCTCAGCAGGTAGAATGTTTTCCTAGACTTCTTGAAGCCCCAGGTATGAGCCCAGCATGGCTGGACACACCCGTAACCCCAACACTAGGAGGATCAGAAGTTCAAGGTCCCTGTGCACTACATAGCAAGTTCAAGGACAGCCTGGTTTCAATGAGACTCTGTCTCTAAACATAAAAACAGAAAAGAAAGAGAGAAAGAAAGAAAGAAAGAAGAGAAAGAAAGGAAGAAAAAGAAAGAAAGAAAGAAAGGAAGAAAAAGAAAGAAAGAAAGAAAGAAAGAAAGAAAGGAAGGAAGGAAGGAAGAAAGAAAGAAAGGCAAATCTGATGTAAATTATGCCCCCATATATGCGCATAAGGCTCCCAATGGCCTGGCCACTGAGTATTTGCTGCTGTCTCATGAGGTGTGGGCCTGGTGTGGTGGGGTATTCTATTTTCTGAAGCCCAGTAACTGCAGTCCTGCAGATCCTGTCTCATAGGTGTTCTGGGGGAGGCACAGCGGAACCTCTGCTCCCCTCCCAGGCCTGGGGTGGCTGGGCCCTTGGAATGACCTCAACTAGGAAGAATGAGGGGTGAGGAGTCTATAGGGCTGGGCACAGGCTTCTGCCTACCCCTGGAACCTCCCAGCCCCACCTTGTACCAGATCCCTAGCAGGTGACCCACAGGCAGCCAGACTCTGGGGTCAATCCAAGGGTCACCCTAATGACTCACTACAGAGCCTTGATCTAGGCCCAGGACATGGAACCTCCCAGCTCTTCCTTCATGCAGCCCACTGCTTAAAGACCAAGCATCAGACGAGCCATTAATCCTCAAGCATAGACCTCAAACCGGCCTTTAAC
Source organism: Psammomys obesus (assembly GCF_907164565.1). NCBI lineage: Eukaryota > Metazoa > Chordata > Mammalia > Rodentia > Muridae > Psammomys > Psammomys obesus. Next base: position 13,582,455 of record NW_026596240.1, on the reverse strand, counting down.
TGACATGTGACCCTGACCTTTGACTAACCTCTGACCCTGGCTATGAACTGACTGGCTCAGACAGTCAAAATGGCTGGGCAGGGCCTTAGCTGCTGTTGGACCCATCTCACAGAGGTAGGTGGTACATAGGGGGTTTCTGGGCTGTGCGCCTTATTGTACACATACATGTCTCCTCCCTGGAGGGAGGGGCCTGCCTGTCCTGAATGCTGGCCATGGTCTGAGGAGATATGCTAGTGGGCTCTGTTGGTCCTCTGCCCCTGGTCCACTTCTCGATACCCATGGAGGGGCTTCCTTCCTTCTGCCCCTCTGAGCGCAGCTCTCAGCTTGTAGGGACTGTCTAACCCTTGCCATTAGCTGAGGGGCTCTCTTGGAGCCGTCATGGACTGGTTTAGAGCAAGTTTCTTTCATTGTGAGACAGGGTCTCACTTGAAACCAAGGCTGGCTTCAAACTCACTATGTAGACCCAACTGGCGTTAAGCCAGCTTCAGAAATCCATCTTCCTCTGCTTCTTGGGTTCTGGGCTTAAAGGCATGTGTCACCATGTCCACTGTAGGTCAGACATTTTAAAAACATGTCCATTGGGCATGAACAAATATGGGCCATGTCAGTCACTGGCGTGGGGTCTCTGGAGAGTGTTCAGTCACAACCTGAATGCTGAATTTTAGCACACTTGGATTCAAACCCTAGCTTCCCTGTTGGCTGTGAGCCAGCAGGTCTCAACCTTCTGGAGCTTTGTTTCCTTCCTGTGAAATGGCATCAGTAGTAGCATGACTTACCTCACAGAGCTGTGAGGGTTAAGTGGGATAAACTACAGGGAGCTTATGTCAAAGGTCAGGGTAGTCTGTGCTTTTTCCTGTTAGCCTTTCTCCAGGCATGGTGACTCTGTGGCTGAGAAGAGCTTATGAGGGCTCTGCTGCCCACTGCTGTTCCTCACAGCTTCTCTGGGCCTCAGGGCCTAGAGGCCAAACCTCTCCAGAATTCTACACCATCAGAAAGCCTCACTTCCAATCCTGCCTGCACTGCCTGACCCAGCCCTCTCCTGTTGAGCTCCCAGGGTTGGCATCTTCCCAGACCTGGCTTTCTGGGGCTAGGTCACAAGGCCATTGCTGAGGCTTCACTGTGATGGCCTCGCTGTGTTCCTGGTTGTTGGTGCTCTTGAGACAATGAGGATCCAGGCGGGCCTGTCTCTCCTTCGGGAGACCTGGGGCATGGGTGGGGAGATGAGTCCCTGGTGCAGAGTTACACACTAGGGACCTCTCAGCTGCACTCATGACCCAAGCAGGCACTCAGACAGCCCTCAGAAGGGCTTGGCTTCCTTTCCTCTTTTCAATGAATTAAATCAATTAAGTCATTTGGAATGACGGCTGCCACTTGAGGCTTTCTCTGTAGTGAGCCCTGACTCATTATTAGGGCAACAGAGCAGGTGCCAAAGTCAGCCATGACATCCTGGGTTCTAGCACTTCCTGTGGGCTGTCTGAGGGTCCTGCCCATGGACCATCATATAGCGCAGGAGGTCAAGTATAGGCCGGAGCTAGGTCCAAGTTAGCCTCAGGTAGAGACTGTAAGAACTGGGGTGTGGCTAGTCGTGGGATCCCTAAACCAGAAGGGTTCAGGCTCTCTGGAGGACAGGGCTCATTTATGGCTCATTTATGTGTGTGGTGAGATGCCTTTCAGTCCTTCTGGAAGCAGAGAGAATAAGCTTCACCTCAACTAGTGGGGTACAAGGATATTCACCCTTCAGCTTTTGATCTTGGTGGAGGAGACCTCAGGCTGCAGAGTGTAGAACAGCTGCCCTTTTAGAGCTAAAGACAGGGAGCGGGTCTCAGCTGTCGCATCTCTGTGAGAGGAGTGGGAACGCCCAGCCTCGCCCACCCTGGAGCTCTCTGTGGAGGGTTACAAGCTGGGTGGGAATGCTGGCTCCAGCCTCATTTCCTCCCAGCATGGGACCCTAGGCAGATTATCCCAACCCTCTGGGGTTTTCTTTATCTGAGTGTTCAGTGGGTGTGGTGAAGGCCTGAGCTTGGCTCTCACAAAGAGAAGTTGTAATAAATTTACTTTATGATGTGTGTGTGTGTGTGTGTGTTGTGGTATACATGCATGTGAAGGCAGCGGACAACCTTTGGGAGTCAGTTCTCTTTTCTTTTGTGGGTCCTAGAGATCAAACTGAGGCCGTCAGGCTTGGGCAACAATCACCTTTACCTGCTGAGCCACCTCACCGGCTCGGAGACGGATTTAATGATTTCCCTGATTCAGGTTCATTTGCACATCATTCTGCTGGCTGAGCATGGAGCACAGACTGAGATGGTGTGCTCCGACTCTAGGCCTGGAAACATGGCTGACCCCAGCTCCCAGCAGTGGCTCCACAAAAGACAAATGATTGGACCTGTTTCTGCCCCAAAGCTCTGTACCCTCTGCCTTCCCTCATGCACCTCTGCTTCAGAGCTGGCTGGTGCCCATTTGAAGAAGGAGCCTGCTTCTCAGCCTGGGAACACCTTCTCACAGCCTGGGCAGGAAGACCCAGGATGCAGCACCCCAGGGGCATCTCCTGACCTGGAAATGAACTCCACAGAACCTGACCAGGTCACTGCCTCCTGGTGGCTGTGCAGGTAGGCAATGCCGCACTTCAGCCCAGCAAACCAGTTAGTATCCTCAGCTAACTGCAAAATAAGGAGACTGAGGCAGAGAGACTGAGCCAAACTTTGCAAATGGCAGGTGAACAAGGTTAAGATAATTAAGATGACCATTATAATCTTTTCTTTCTTCTCCCCTCTCTTCCTTTCCTTCCTTCATTTCTTTCTTTCTTCCTCCTTTTCTCTCTTTCCTCTGTCCCTTCCTCACTTCCTACTTTCTTCTTTCTTCCTCTCTTCCTTTCTCTTTCTCTTCCCTTTCCTTCCTCTTCTTCCTTCTCCCTCCATCTCTTCCTTCTTCCTTCCTCCTCCATTCATCTTCCTTTCTTCTACCTTCCATCCTTTTTCACCCCCTTTTCTTCCCTCCCCCTTTTCCTTCCTTCCATCCTCCTTTCCTTGTTTCATCCTCCTTCTTTTCCCCCTCTGCCTTCACCTGTATGCTATGTGTGTACCTTGGGTCAGGTGTCAAGGATTCATGTGGCATGGCCATTACAGACCCAGAGCCCTGCCCGTCCTGAGCTCCCATCCCAAAGTAAAGAGAAAGACATCAAACAATAAACATAGTAGACAGACAGGCACATTTCAAGCATGTTTGAAACTCATATGTGTTGTGGGGAAAAGATGAAGAAGAGAATGTGGACTGGGGACACTGTGTACGTGGCAGGTCTCTGTGGGGGGGGCGGTGTGGGTATATGTCGCAATCGAGTAGGGAACCTTATTTCAGGTTGTATTCATTAGCTTGATCCCATTGAGAACATGCCACCTGATAGAGACCACTTAATGGAGGATCTGTTTTAGCTTTTTCAGAAGGTTCAGTTCTCTGTGGTAGAGAAAACATGCAGGTGAGCGCATGTGGTGGAGAAAGCATGGGGTGGGGTGTGCGGCAGAGGCTGTTCTCATCACACAAGACCAGGAACCCAGGTCTGGGACCACTTTCAAAATGACCTGCTCTTGCAGCTAGACACCACTTCCTAAAGGTTCCACGGCCTCCCCAAATGACTCCTGCAGTTAGAGCACAAGCATGTGAAACACGACTTTCCAGACACATTTTAGGCTCCATTCGCAGCACAGGCAGACTTGGAGCAGAAGGAAGAAGTGCATTTTCAGGAAGAAGACTCGAACAGGTCCTGGAAGGGGAGACAGTAGGGAGTGGAGGAGGTATGACTCCTGAGGATTGGGGAAAATGGGGAGCACATTAGCCTTGTAGGCACTACAAGGCCTTTGCCTGCTTCTCAAATCGAATTGGTTCTATCTTAAGAAAAGGAGAATGACTGGGTTTCTGGGCGTGACTTTTACTCAGTGGATCTGGTCTGGATTTGGGCTTGTGAAAGAGCCTCTGACTGAAGTAGGAGGGCTGGCAAGAGGAAAGGGTGAGGCTGAGAGACACACAAGGGAACCTTATACTTTCCTATAAGGTCTAGCAGACCACGGGGATCCCATCAGTGAGGGAGCAAAGATAGGAGAGATGTTGGATTCTGGGTCTGTTTTGTAGGAAAAACCATAGAGATGAAGGGAAAAAGATAAGCCAACGTGCACTTTGAGTACCTGGAAGGATGGAGCTGTCTGATGCTGAGATCTAGGACAGAGTAGGATCTGATAGGATCTGAGAGGAGGCCAGCTGAGAGCAGGTGGAGTTCACAACACTGGGACAGCCGCTGGGCAGGCAGGTTTGGTGTAAGGGAGAGGTCCAGGCATAGGACCTGCCTCTAGGGTCTCACTGGCAGCAGAAGGGTGCAGATGCTAGTAGACAGTGACAGATGGAGCCTCATAGCTGGTGAGGCATGGCTGGGCCTCTTCCTCCCTGGGCTGCCCCACAGGTTCTTCTGTGGCTTTCCCATAGGACATTGCTTTCCCAGAACGACAGGAAGAGACCCTGGCCTCCTTCAGCAGAGAGAATGGAGGCGCATGGTACTTCTTGGCCTTCCTGCAGGACTGTCTGACAAGATAGCTCTGGAGAGGTGTCTGGACAGGCCTGGAATGTGAAAGTGTGATTACAAGGGTGCCCCACTGCCTGGCCAGGAGCACATTTCGGCAGAATTGCCCTTTCCCCTAGTGATCATTGTGGACGGCTCATACTCTTCTTGCTGGGAGAGGCTTCAGCTCTGGGGTGGGGTCCCCACATTCAGTCCTGTTCTCCCTGATTCATCCAAGCTCTCCTGGAGGTCTGAGTCACTTTCTTTCCATGTGAGAGCTGCCACCCCGGGCAAATCCTTTGGGTTCCAGGGATGCGGAGGAGTCGGGGAGGCAAGGGGTAGTATGGGAAACTCCAGCCAGGCTCAGTCTGAGCAGACATGAGGAAGGCAGGCCCATACACCTTCGTCAAATCTCTGTCTTAGCATGGAGTGCACTCTCTGTCTCTGTTTATGGGCCAGTAATACCCAAGGGCATCTCTGTTTACCAGGTGTCAGCATTTTGTAGCTTACTGACTTTTCAAATAGTCTTATTTTTTAGACAGGTAAATGGAGGCTCAAAGAAGGAGAAACCCGACTCAAGGCTACTCTCCTAGGAAACAGGGGAACTGTGTACGGTCCTGCTCTTCAGCAAGGGCTTGTCATGGGCCATCAGGGCCATCCCCAGGCTATATTTCACTGTTGCTCTAGATAGGAAAGCTCTGGCCTTGAGGAAATATGTTGATTGCCCTTGAACTGTGAGGGTTGACGGATACATGGAAGGACAGGCTGGTGAGTGAGTGGAACAGTCTGGAGTCCAGCCTTGAGAGGTCCTGGGTGGTCTGGGAGTTAGCCTTCGGTTCATGGAAGCAATCAGAATATTAAAGAAGTAAGTTGGGTAGAGAAAGTTCCAGGCAGGGAAATCATCAGAGGAATGGAACAAACCTGTCCTCAGAGGCCAGGGACATAAGGTGGAGGAGGACCGCCGGATTGCAGAAGCTTTTGAATTCATGTGGAATGTTCTGGGGCCTAGGATTACTGCCTCTCTCCCAGAAAACCTTCCTTGACTAACTCTTCTGGTTCCTCAACCCCAGCGGGCTTTCCTGAGAAGGAAGGCTCCAGACTTTCTGCATCACGCCTGCTGACTTAGAAAGCAGGGAATAGGCAGCACTCAGGCTGTCTGTCCCACTGATGGAGATCTTAAAATTCCAGGAAGGTCAGATATGTTTCCAGGAGTGACCAGTGCTTAGAGAGAGGCCCATCCTCACAGACAGGTGGTCCCTGGGACAGTGATGCAGGGGGGATCTTACAAAGCCCCAGGTGTGTTGTACTGTAGAATTGTAGACATGAGTATTCCCTTGTGGACGTGGGTGCATCCTTTTAAGGAGTATGGCTGCACCCATCACCAAGAATGCTAGGACTAAGTGCTTTGTAGGTAGGGGCCCAGAGAGGAGGAGGGAAACCTAGGACCTGTAGGAAGATGCAGAGCCTCATGGACCTGCCTTACCCCCGTGTTCACTCAGACAAGGTCTAACTTGGCCTGCCATGGTGCTTCCTTATACAGACAGCAAGGGCAGTTCTCTTTTGCAGTTTTGAAGAAAGCCAATCTGCCAGTGTTCAGAGAGTCCAGAAAATTCAAGAGGCAAACGTGGTACTGTCTCAGAGTCTATTCATAGTCCATCCGTGACTGACAAGATGCAGATTAGTTTTGGCTTCCTGCCACCGACAGTGCCTGGGGTGTGGTGGGAGTGGGGTGGGGGCTGAGAAAGTGTGGTACCAACCCATTTTGCTTGTTACTTGCTATTCCTGTAGCTGACACAAATCCTGCCACCAGACACAGGGCACACAGCATTGTTTAATGATTTGCCTTACCAGAAAACATTTTGATTATTGTTCATTTTTGTTTCTGTTTAGTTTTTAGGTTTTGAGGCAGGGTCTTGTAGCCCAGTGTGGCTCTGAATTCTCTATGTAGCCGAGGCAGATTCTGAACTCTTGACCCCTTGCCCTTCCTTCCCAAGGACTGGGATTGTAGCTATGTACTATCACACTCAGCTTGTTTCATAAGAGTCTCACTGTATATCTCAGGTTGGCCTCAAACTTAAAGCAATGCTCCTGCCTCAGCCTTCTGAGTGCTGGGATTTCAAGCATGTACTACTATGCCTAGCTATGAAATGTAAAGTCTTGATATTGACTCTTAGAAACAGGTGCAGTTTAGAAAAACAAAGGCTAGGAATTTGAGAAACACAGTCGTTGAGTGTCACAAACCAGAACAAAATAAGTAAAAACTATGTTGGTAGCAATACGCCCAAGTTAGAGACAAAGAGAGATTGTGAATTAGATAACTTCAAGGACATGGAAAGATGCTACAGTCACTGAAGTATCTGGTTCTTTATTCTGAACACTAAAAAGCACGCCATCTTGTTAACTGAAAACCTGTTTCTCTTCATTTTTTTAAACTAAGTAATAGTTGAGTAAAACCAATATTGATAGATTACTTGGATAAGCAAATCATTCTTCTCTACTGTTGGCACGGCTGCGCCATTTTCCGTGAGAAGCATGGCTGTGGGGACACTGGTGTTGGGCAGGGGACACCGCCAACCTTCGCTTGGGGACTCAGCCGCACTCACATTTCTCACCATTGGGTGAAATGGCAGCTGGCAGCGGATCTGCCCATTGTGTCATCCCCCAGGAAAGATGGACACTTTCAGTATTTCAGATGTTCTCCCGAATATAATAGTATGAAAGCTTTCACACCGCAGCTGTTTACTAGACACTTGTGGTTTGCTGTTTCTGAGTACAAACTGCAGGAAATTGGGATTGAGAAAACACGAGGCTCTTTCTTACTCCCTTCCCAGACCCAGCACATTCTATTCTCAGGCTCCCAGGCTAGGGGTCCTCAGGCAGGTCATGGAATCCCAGCTGCCAGGTGCATGCTGGAGAGCAAGGCTCTGGAGCTGACCTCTGCCTAGGCGTGTGCCCCTTGCACCCCTTCTTCAGTGCACACATCTTTTCTACGCCTGGGACCCCCTCCCCCAGCTCTCTCCCTCGGTGGATACTACTTCATCTTTCACAGTCTGCCCATTCCCACCTTTCCTTGCCTCTCGTGAGCCATGCTTCTTCCTCCCTCTTTGCACACTAAGAGACAGAGTTGATCATAGCCCACTCTACTTAAAATTCTCCCATGACTCCTCAGTACTCTCAGAAAAACAGGCAGACATCAGCCCCCAAGGGCCCAGCCTGGCTGCCCCTCACCTTCCATCGGGGCTGTCCGGACCACTCCCACAGTGAGCTTCTGGGCTGGTGCCTATGTGCACCTCTGCTAGGCTGCTACCATGAGCTCCATACCCAGACACCCTTCCAGCTGTCAGTGGAGGAATCCCAGTTCCATACTGGGGCTCTGTATTTGTCTCTAACTCTGAGGAGGTGTGGAGGAGGTAATGGAAGGGTACACACTCTGTGTGTGTGTGTGTGTGTGTGTGGTGTGTGTATGTGTGAGTGAGTGTGTGTGAATGAGTGTGTGGTGTGTGTCTGTGTGAGTGTGTGGGGTGTGTCTGTGTGTGAGTGTGTGTGTGAGTGAGTGTGTGTGGTGTGTGTGGTGTGTGTCTGTGTGAGTGTGTGTGTGTGAGTGAGTGAGTGTGTGGTGTGTGTCTGTGTGAGTGTGTGTGTGAGTGAGTGTGTGTGGTGTGTGTCTATGTGAGTGTGTGTGAGTGAGTAAGTGAGTGAGTGAGTGAGTGTGTAGACCCATCCTCATATCAGGAGCTGTGGAAGGTTGTGGGGTAATGTTGGGAACCTGGTCCGTGGGTCTGGGCTGGCAAGGGTGAGGGTGGGCGGGATGAGGTAGGGGAGGGTGGGAGTGGGTGAGGAGAAGGGGAGGGGTTCGGTTGCCCTCCTCATGTGGGATCTCTTGGCAAATAGGAGCTGCTGCCTTCTCAAAGGCTTCCCTGCATCTGCAGTCACTTTTCTTTGGTCACGGCGTCTTGCTAGCAGACTCAAAGCAGATGGCAGCCAGAGTCTAGCAAGCACTCGGTGGATGCTGTCGGGGCAGGGCATTCTCTGTGCCCACTTTCATGACACACCTGCGGAGCCTTTGTCTGCTCTCCTTTCCACTTGCCCCAGCTTCCGAAACTCTTCACTCTTTGTGCTCGGCTAGGGAGAGTGGCTTTTGCCCACTAACCAGCTTCATTGTTTTGTGGGAGAGCTGACAGTGACTCAGAGACCATGGCGCTGGACTGGGCTCCTTGGAAGTTCGCTTCAGCTGAGTAGGTGCTCAATAAACGTGTGCCAAGCTGAGCATCGGCCAAGCTTGGAGGCAGAGGGATGGACAGGATAACGTGGTTGGAAGATAGTGGTCCCGGGAGGAGAGAACGCACAGGCCAGTCGGCAGAGTCAAGGTCCTCGTCCCAGTCAGGTGCTCTGGGGAGGCGCTAGTTGTCTGTGGCATTCCAGCCCCATGATAGGGCTGGATGCTCTAGATAGGATCCTGGCACTCCCGCGTGGCCTGCCCCCACCTGCTCCTCGGGGCGGGGGCAGCAGGTGGGGCCCACTTATCACCAGCCAGGCTAGCGGGTGGAGCCAGCCCAGCTCTAGGGAGATGACAATCACGCGCTGACACTCCTCAGTGGAAAATCACCACAGTGTGTGGCCCCTTCCTGGGAATCACAACAGAGAGGCCAGAGCCAGAGGGCTGCCTTGAAGCCTGCGGCCTGGGCAAGGCATTCCGGACCCTCCAGTGGGGTCAGTGGGTGGGTCTCCTCCCCGCCACGCCCACGTGGATGGCTTAGGTTGGGCCAGCTTGGGCTGAATTTCTGCCTTTCAGGGCCTCATGGAGCAAACGCAGCTTCCTGCTGGCCCCTCAAGATTTCTAACCACTTCTTTTAAACTTTAAATTTATTTTATTTTAACTGCTATCCCCAAAACATAAAAATTGTATGTATTTATGGGATACCACTGGATGTTTCAATGGCTGTAGCCATTGTGCCATGACTATGCACGATTTAAACATAAATTTTTTTCTCTTAGACTCTGACATTTCTTTATGGTGAAAGCTTCCACCAGATCCTTTCTTCAGGCTTTGCAAAGCACACAGGCTGTAACTGCTGTCCACTGCCACCCTGCAGTGGGACAGTCCCCAGGGCTTTTTATCCCGCACTCCCCAGCCATCACTTAGCAGCGTTCAAGTCCCAACGCCTGTGGCGTCAGCTATGTGGGTTGCCACACGAGACCAAGCGCCCACAAGCACGAGACCACGACTGCTGGCTTAACACACATCATGACTTGCAAGTCTCCGAGTTGTCACAGGTGGCAGCTTCTTTCTGTAGTGTGAGGGTCCATTGGCTGTGAAGCACGTTTTCTTCAAAGGTTGACGGTCACTGCTAGGTTGTTTCCAGTGTCTGGCTGTTGTGATTGTTGCAAACAATGCAGCAATCAACACAGGGGGTGTCTTGTCACTTTTATTCAGGACTGGCTGTCTGAGACCTGCTCCAGCTGTTGTCCTCTGTGTTCTGTTGGACTTTTAGTGTGGATGTGACCAAGGTTTTTGAGAGGGTCAGCTCAAGGACAAAGGATACTTGTATATGGACTCTGACTCCCGGCTGCCTCATGGACCAGGTGTACAGGTGCTAACTGCTTTGCTGAAGCACACAGTCTGTGTGTGTGTGTGTGTGTGTGTGTGTGTGTGTGTGTGTGTGTGTGTGTGT
>NW_026596240.1:13533270-13572233 GCF_907164565.1 Psammomys obesus | reverse complement strand
TGTGTGTGTGTGTGTGTGTGTGTGTGTGTGTGTGTGTGTGTGTGTGTTTAAGCACAAGACAGGAGTGCATGCTCTAAGCATGCTCTGTGTGGGATTGTACACCCACTTCTACCAATGAAGACCACGTCCATCACGGAGTCCCAGCGCACCTGAGGAGCAGAGCCCCAGGTTTGAGGATTAGCAGTACCGTAAGGGTGGCACACCATGCCCGTTTCCTCCAGTTTCTTCAGTGCACTTAAAAACCACCGTTGAGGCAGGATGAGGGACACAGGCTTGCACACCTAGCATTGAGAAGATGAGACAGGAGGACCACAAGCTCCAGGGCAGTGAGGCCTTGTTTTAAGGAACAAGCAAAACCACCTCACACTTGTGATGAAAGTGTAGGGTTTTACTTTTCTTTCTTCATAAACATTCTTTTCAAGCCTTGCATAACCACTGACATGCGGGTGGAGCATAATTTATTAAACCAATCCCCTGTTACTGAAGATAGAGGTCCTATTTGCTTTTCACAACACCAAGCAGAAACTTTTGTCCACTTATCTGATGATTTCCCAGAAGTTGCTATGCTGGTCAAGGGGCAAAGGGTTTTGTTGTTGTTGTTGTTTTGTTTTGTTTGTTTGTTTGTTTTAAGCCTTAGATTCCCACCTCAAGTTCACTATACCCATCTGTGCCCAACACTTGGGTTTGTTTTCTTGTCTTCCTGTTTGGCCAGGACACTATTATTAAAAGTAATTTACTAACTTCATCCTTTTTATGTACTCTGTGCTATCGACAACAAACACCATTTACCTGCTTGCCGTCTACATTTTCACTCTTTCTATGTTATGCCATTTATCTACTTTGGTCCTAGGATTTTTTCTTTTAATTATTATTATTATTATTATTATTATTATTATTACTATTATTATTATTTTGATGAAGCATGGTCTGAGGCTGGTCTGGAATTTATTATGTGGCCCAGCCTGGTTTTTGCAATCCTCCTGCTGGGATTACAGATGTGAGCCACTACACACCTAGCCTGATGTTGTTTTATAAGAGCTTTTTATATATTAAGGATACTAACTCTCCCTTTTACTGTCTGTGCTTTGAGTATTGTTTCTATGCATCTTGTTTGATTTTATACTGTTTTTAATGGGACAGAGAAAGAATTTTTTTAACTGATAGCTTTACCCACTTTTCCTTTATGGGAGTTCTTCTTTGTTCGAGTTGTTAGTTTTTTTTTAACTGATAGCTTTATCCACTTTTCCTTTATGGGAGTTCTTCTTTGTTCGAGTTGTTAATTTTTTTAACTGACAGCTTTATTCACTTTTCCTTTATGGGAGTTCTTCTTTGTTCTAGTTGTTAATCAGCACTTGTTCTTTTTTTCCTCCGTCTGTCTGTCTGGCTGGCTTCATGTGACATATGGCTTCGTTCTCACCTTGGACGTAAGAGAGGACACTATTCCTGCCCTGGAGGAGCTCGTAAGGAGCAGAGGTTGCACAGTGACAGTTGTCTGTCCCTGTGCACTATGTACCACAGATAAGGTCTGCAGTGAAGATGGAGGCAAGCACACAAAGGCAGTGAGGAGGAGACGGGCCTTGTGCTGTGCTTGAGGCTGCACTGCTCAGGGAGTTTATTCACTCATCAAAGGTGTGCAGAGGCTTAGCACGTGACAGACAGCACTTTACAAACCCCAACCCTTTCAACTTCATAAAACCTTAGCAAATGATTATTACCCTCATGTTACAGATCAAGAACCAAGGCACACATAGCATGATTAAGTCCTCAGCGTGGGGAAGGTCTGTGTTCGGTCAGGGCTGGCTGTGTGCTGAAGGAGGCACTGACGCTCACAGCTTCAGGATTTGAACACTTTAAGGAAGAGTTCCTTTTGACAGCAAGATAGGCTCTTGTCAACACTGCCTTCCTTTCTCCTCTTCCCCTCCTCCTCTTCATCCTCCTCATCTTTCTCCTTTCCCACCTCTTATTCTTCCCCCTTCTCCCTCTCCTCCTCTCCTCCTCTGCTTCCTTTTCATTTCCCTCCTCCTCTACTTCTTCCTTATCCTCCTCTCTGCTTTCCTTCCCCCTTCCCCTCTGGGGTTCCACTGTCTCGGTGCTACAGGCTCTCCCAACTTCGCTGGTTCTTTATTTGCTTCTCTTCTCACAGGCATTTTCCCCAAACAAAACCAAAGCCTTTAATCCCTGCTTGGTGCCTGTTTCTAAGAGGGCCTGAACTAACTGATCTTGCAGACCTCAGGAGCAGTTATTGATATTTTCAACACTTGTTTAATTTATTTTTGCTTCATCTTTCTCTTTCTTTGTTTCTTTCTCTACTGAAATGATTAAAAGCCAATCTCAGAAGCCATGCCTTAGAGATTTAAATGTAGCACTTGCTCATTATTCACAGAGTCCTCATTTGCATATTTGTCTACTATATAAACATATTCACTGTTTGTGTCATTCACAACTAAGTACAGAATGAAGAGAAATGTGAAGTTCTGGGTCCAGCAAGGTGCCCCTGGGCCTTGCAGTTATGGCTCAAGACATCACAAATGTCTTTCATGGTCTGCTTAGTGGCACTATTTGCGATTTTACTTTTATTTTTATGTCTGTCTGTCTGTCTGTCTTATGCCTTGAGATGGAATCTCTCATTGAACCAGAGGCCAAAAGTTTCAGGTGGGATGGCTGGCCATCAGGCTCCTGGAATCACTACCCAACGCTGGGGTTGTAGGACTTGTAGACGTGCCCAGTTTTTCCTACAGGTGCCGGGGATTCAAACTAAGGTCCTTCTGCTTGTTGGATAAGCACTTCCACCCACTGGCCCATCTCCCAGCTCCTAATCTGGTGAGTGTTGCTACTCATTTTGTTGTTTAAAGTGTCCCTAAGTATAAGAACTACCATGTGCCTTGCAGAAGGAAGGCGTGTGGAGGATGCACTTCATGCAGGTTTGCGTTGTGCTAGTGTTGGCCATGAGTTCAAAGTCAATGAATCAGACATGTGTGTTTCATAAGGTGCCCTTCAACAGCCAGGTGAAACAAGGTTAGGTGTGGGTCAGCTGGGGAAGACAGGCTCGCAGGAACTTAGCCCTTTATTTCCCCCGGAACAACGACACAGTACAGCCTATGCTTTGGTGATTTTCTTTGGCAGGTCTATGACAAATAATAAGAATCCACTTTATGTTCTTGCCACGAGTGCATCCTCACAGCATGGTGATGGTATCACACTCGGCAAATCAGCACCCATCCTCTGGTGCCATCTAATATTCAGCCTGTCGGTAAGTGCTCCAAGTGTCTTAGAGAAGTCTCTTTCTCAGACTGAAATGGTGCTAGAAATGTTCGTACCTGGTTATCACTCTTCTGAGAACACTTATCTTTCTTTACAACTGTAGAAACTCATCTATTGTCCTGCCTAAGGCTCCCATCCAGATGTCTTTTGTCTCCCAGTGTTGACTTTGTCCCTTTATCTCTTACATTTCTGTTCAAAGAATTTCTCTCTAGAAGATTCTATTATTGTCAGGGTTAGAATTATGAAGGGCAAACTGAGGCAAACTGCTGAGAGTTGGGAAAGGAGTTGGGACTCTTTGGGGAGGGACGCCTTGGCTGCGGCTTGGATTCAGGCCAGAGCTGGCTGCCTGCACAGGATGATCGATGGTGAAGAGCAAAGCCTCCGGACCTGGGGCTTCTGGGTTTAATTCATGCTCCGGCCACTAATTACCTGTTGACCTTGAACAGCTGATGTAATGTCTCTCCGTCTGTGTTTCCTCATTTGGAAAATGAGCATAACGACAGCCCTCACGCCGTGTGCTAGTGGAGGGCTGTCCACTATGTGAGACTTGTAAAGTTTCAATGAGTTAATGTGTTTCATGCATTTGGACTGGTGCCTAGCACTTGGTAATTGCTATCTAAGTGTTTGCTATTGTTACTAGGTTAGGGGAGAGCCTGGGGCTGGGTCAGTTGCAAAGAAAGGGTAACTATAGTTCATGAGTCTACTTATTATTTCAGGTTCTACCTCCTAGTCACTAGGGTCTGAGGTTGCGAGGACCTGCCTCCCTTCTCTTAGCCCCTCCCTGGAGGGTTAGAACTGAGTTGTAGAGTGGGCTCTGCCTCTCTTGTTTCTGGGAATGCCTCCATTCTTCAAACAATTTTGACTCTGAGCTTTGCCCTGTTCATAAGCCAGTGGGACTGTGGGAGTTTCTAACACAACTACAGTCCCGAGTGGGGGCTAGGGAGGGCATGCATACATTGATCTCAGTCCCTAAATCACTCCTGAGAATGACATTTTTTTCCAGCCTAGCAGATTCAAGTGTAGAGATTTGAATTAGTTGCATGGAACTAGAACAGAGAAGGGCTGAGCCAGGAAGGAAGGAAAACACCACGCTAGGCAGAGGAAAGTTAAGAGATATGAGTGCTGTGCTCACTCATATGCCGGCCCCTCACTTCCCACTCACACATACGTATCTTTCTGCCATCCATCCATCTGCCATTCATTCATCCATCATCTATTTCTCTGTCGTCCATCTATTCATTTGCCATTTATTCAATCAATCTATCCATCTGCCATCATCTCTCCGCCTATCTACCTGCTATCTATCTATTTATCCATCCATCATCACAACAACTCTTGAACACCTGCTCTGAGTCAGGCATGCCTTCCCTGCACTGCAGCAGCTCATTAGCTAGTGAAGGAAGTACATGTTTAATTACTACACACTGTGCTAGGGGAGGAATGTACAGTATGTGATGAGGGTTAGGGAGGGGTGGAACCATCTATTACTGAAGCCAAGGAGGCCCCTTTTCCATCTTCGGAACTGACTCTTCCGCCCTGGAGGTAACCTGGGCCCAGGGCTGGGGCCAGTGCCAGGTCAATTTTTCAGTTTCCTGTTTGCGTATCATCAGACTCAATTTGAGCAGAGAACTGGTCCTTCTGGAAAGGAACTCTAGATGGTCAAAGATCCCTACCACACTTTGTCAGGCACCCTGACAAAGTCCCTTGAAGATAGGCTATCTTCCTTACAAAAGTTACCCTGTAGACACTAAGTGGCTTGGCGCTCCTCTCTGCTGGCTTGATTAAGATACATTAATATAGTATGTCAATAGCACCTCTGCTTTGGAGTGCTTCCACTCCTCTAGACTGGTCTGGTGGACTTTGGGCCAGCGGCTCTGCTCATATATCAACACTATTTCCCACTCCCGCCTCTCTGCCTCTGGCTGATGTCTATCGTAGTGGCTCTCCCACTTAGGTGTGGGAATGTAGCTCATTGTAGGCTGCAGAGGTCAGAGTGCAGAAACTGTGGTTCTCCTACTGAAGCCCAAGTTGATGGATGGTATGACACCAGCCTTTGCTACGAGCCCTGGTCCATCTGCTCAAGTGGTCCAAGGGAAGAGTTGGCATCGCATTCTCCCTCCCTAGCTCTATCTGGAAAGGGCTTTTGGAGCTTCTTGGGCTGCCTGTTTGCCAGGAGAAGCTAGCCAGAGCCTGAGGTGGTTTCAATACACTCTCCCTCCCTCTGTCTGGTTGGGTAATATTGCCAGCCACCAGCCCCAGGTGAGAGACCACAGCATCGCCCTTTGCCGCTGCCCCAGCCAGCAGCTATGTTTGTAGCGTGTCTGCGATGGTATCTTGGTGAGTGCTGTGGGTGAGCTGTCTCCTAGGAGTGTCTGCTTGCTGCTTGCTCAGCCCATACTTGGCCCCCACCCCAGTTCTGGTCTGAGCTTCGTGAATATTCACAGACACAGACCAGCGTCCCTGCTCCCAGCACTCTGGGAATGCCTGGCTGGCTGATACCAGAGCCTGTGCGTGCATGTATGCCTGTAAGCGTTGGGGGGGGGGGGGGGGAAAGAGAGAGAGAGAGAGGAGTCCTGTCATGAACTAATCTAAAGATTTCTCCTTAGTAGAAGCGTTGAAATCATCACAATTCCCAATGTATCTCTGGAGATGGGAGGTTTACAATGAACCCCATCACGGACGCTGAGCTCTGGTTCCTCCATTTCTTTGTGTTTTCGTGTGTGTGTGTGTGTGTGTGTGTGTGTGTGTGTGCACGCATGTGCACATTTCTGTAGACCAGAGGTTGACATTAGGTATCTTCCTACATCACTGTCCATCTTGCTTTTTAAGGGAGTTCTCACTGAACCTAGAGCTCACCAGTTCAGCAAGACTGGCTGGCCAGCACTCCCTAGACCCTGCCGTCTTCATCTTCCCAATGCTGTGATGACGGATGCATGCTACCATGTCTGTGTTTTGTTTTGTTTTGAATTTATGTCCTAGACATTGAACCCAGGTCTCCATTCTTGCCCAACAAGCATTTTACCATCTCCTCAGGCCTCCTGAGCCATCTCCCTAGCCCCCTTGACCCCATATTTCTGACTATATTCTCCTACATCCTCTTCTGCTTCCGTGAACTTTATATCTCCTGCTGGTTGTGTGGTCCAGCCCTTCTAAACTGTAAAGGGGGGTAAGGGAGATATCACCATGAAGTTTCCTTCTGGTGTTAAGGAAGATCTCCAAAGTAAAAATGCCAGAGTCGGTAGCCTGGTGCCTTAACCATCTTCACCATGACTTACATTCCCTTGATCTTGCATTTCTCAAAGTTTGAGAGTCCTGAACTTCTGCCATGCAAGGAGACTATCAGGAGAGAGAGAAAAACACAAGTAACAGATGGGCTCCACCCTTTAGGATCTGGGACTGATGGAAGAGATACATTCTCAGCCCCAGGGAACTCCCAGCCTGTTTCATCTGTGTTTGTGTGTCTGTGTGTATGTGATGGAGAGCCTCGGATTGCTCCCAAACCAGGAAGGGAAGCCTGCATGTGTTCTCCAGGCTAGATGACGACTAGGAGGGCTTTCAGCAAGCAAGAGCAACCAACAGATTCATCAAGCTCCTGTTTACACATCTCTTGTCCAAGCCAATAATTTGATGTAACCAAGCCGATTACCTTCATTAAAATCATTAGTTCCCACAAGCAGATGTTCCTGCGTTCGCATTTTCCTAATGATACTGGAGTTTCGCAACCGCTATTGTAAGGAAGGCCTGTGCCCTGGCTCCTCCTTGGCCACCTCAGCTCACAGGGCTCTTTGCACAGACCTCCCTTGCCTTTGTATGCCCTGTGAAAAGTGTCAGAGGAGGGGAATGAAGATAGGCCAGTGGAGCACTGTCTGACTTCCACTCTTGGTGTTTCTCGTGGCCTTGTGCCCTTGTGTATGGATGGAACCATGGGCAGGGCTCAGGTCAGCCTTATGGTGGGTTTCAGGCACACTGTCAGCTTTTGATCCAGCCTCTCAAGGGCATCATTAATACAACCACAAAGGGAGGTCTCTGGGTCTGTCAGTGTTTTTCACCCGTCCACTGGTGCCAAGTGATGGCTCTGTGGTTCTCTTCTTAATTCCTCTAGGAACATATCAATAGCTTTGTTTTATTGACAATGAAAAAGAAAACCAGGAGTAAAGTGAGTCTGAGGTCTATATGGACTTCCAGAAGGCTGGACTGAGAGCTATGGAGGGCTCATCACAGGGGAGCTGGAGCTGCTCTCCTCTCCCTCCCCTCCAGTCAGTACCTCTGTGGGGTTCCACTGCCCCTAGCGTGGAACCAGGATCTGGGCCCAGGGATGGATGTGTCGTGATGGCACAGCCTGGGGAAGTAATGACACCAGAGCAGACATATACTGTGTATTAGCTATCCTCAGCACCCTGCTACTGAAAGACAGCTGCCTTGGGAGCCTCACTCATTCTCTCCAACCACAGACTGGGCTGAAGAATCTTGACTGTTTGGACAGTATGTTACCTGGGACCTTGTGCAGGTAGGACCTCCTGAGACCTCTAGCACACTTTCCCTCTGGATAGTGAAAGAAGGAGGTTCTGTGCCTGCTATGCCCCTCTTTATTGGCCTCTGGGGTTGGAGAAATACAGGCCAGAGGAAGGATAGGTCCTTTCATGAGGTGGGGCTGGATCAGAGGGCACAGAAGGACCACACTTGAGCAATTCAAACCAGGCTAGTGTGTTATCTTCCCCTTTCCTGTTCCTTTCTCTCACTCCTGTGTCTCTGGCTTCCCGAGGAGGCCATTTTCCACCTCCATCTTTTTTTTACTTGCCCTCTCTCCTGCTTTTATTTGACCACAGGCAGGGGCAGCCCTGCTGAGGACAAGCCAGGGCACAGGAAATCAGTCATATCTCTGACCTATCCACCACTGCAGTTCCTTCCTAGGGCCTGCTTGACCCTCTCCATCTGCTTGCCTTTCCTTCCCGCTTGTCCTTTGCCTTTCTTTCCCCTTCCCCATTCCCTCCATCTCCATCTTCTTCCTTGATTTTGAATACCTGTCCCAGCCCTGTTCTCCTCTGACTATCTTTCTGCATCCCCCCCAACATGTTCTCTTCCCTGTCTCGGTCAGTCAGTCAGTTGTCAGTCAGTCCATCCATCTATCTGTCTCTGTCTCTCCCTCTGTCTCTTCCCCATCTTCCTTGCTGAGTCCATCTTTCCAACCCTGATGTCTCTATTGGCACCATCCTCAGACTTGAGACAGGAGCACCCTTCACATTTGCAAGAGACAAACTTCCAGAACCCACATGGGACAAGGTGTAGGGCTGGTCCAGGTGCGTCAGCCACTGTTGGCTTTACTATCTAGGAAGCCAAGTGAGCCCGAGACAGTAGAGAACAGTTTCTTTTTGACTGTTTAAATTGTGGTTCTCAATCTTCCTAATGTTGTGACCCTTCAATGCAGTTCCTCATGTGGTGGTGACCCTCCAGCCATAAATTTAATTTCATTGCTTCTTCATAATTGTAATTTTGCTACTGTTGTGAACTGGAATATAAATATCTGTGTTTTTTAATGGCCTTAGGTGACCCCTGTGAAAGGGTCTTTTGACTCCCAAAGGGGTTGTGACCCACAAGTTAGGAAATGCTGCTTTAACACAACCCAAAGTTGATTTCAGTCAGATGGTATGACCAATGTCATTGAGCAGAAGGGGGGAGGCTCCCTGCCAGCGTACTTCAGCTCTGGCATGGACACCAGCTGAAGACAGACCATTTTCTCAGACTTGGGGGTTGTTGGAGAGCCACAGCCACCCCATCATTCTCTGTAGCTCATGGCCTGTGATGAATCCTGAGAGGGCTATGGAAAGCAATGCAACGCTCACTGCAGGTAATGGTCTGAGGGATGGGAAAGCCTCTGAAAGAACTGTTTGCCTTGGAGAAGACATGAGGAACCTAGAACTCAGTGGCAAGGTAGAGAGCCGGCCTGGACCCTCCCCTTGGATTCTAACACGTTCTGACTGTGTAACCCTGAATGAATGTTTGGCTCTCCTGGGTTTGCCTTCTTATCTAGAAAATGGGGTGATTTTCATGGTACTCTCTTGCTGTGAGCACAAGACTTAAATGACAGACACAGTGTATTGGAACCTTTAAAAAATGGGTTCCATTTGTTGTTTTTGTTTTGAGACAGGGTCTTTCTTTTTAGCCCTGGCTATCCTGGATCATGTCATGTTGCGCAGACTGGCTTCAGACTCATATAGCTACACCTGCCTCTACCTCCCAAGTTCGGAGACTGAAGGAGTGTGCCGCCATACCTGGCTCAGTGGTCTATTTAAAAACACGCAGGTATTGGGTATTTACGCATGTGTGAAGGCCGGACGTCAACACTGGATGTCATTCCTTAACCAAGATCCACTTGGTTTGAGACATGGTCTCTTACTGTGGCTCACCAATTAAGTTGGGCTGACTGGCTGGCTAGGGAAACTCGAAGCTCTGCCTGCCTCTGCCTTCACAGTGCTAGGATTATAAGCATTCAGCAGCGTGCCTGGATTTTTACATGGATTCTGAGAATTGAGCCTCACACTAGTATGGCAATTATTTTACCAACTGAGCCATTTCCCAGGCCCTCGAAAGCATTTAAAAATGAAATAGAAGCAGCCTTGTACCTAACAGCACTCATTCAGCTGTCTTTTGGTCTCCCAGAACAGGAACAATGGCCTCCATTCTTTCTCTGGCTGGCTTGCCATGTGTCCTTTTGTGGAACATCTGCCTTCCTGAGCTTTCCTGGTCCCTCCTGTAAGATGAACCAAACTCATGGATGCCATAGAGGAGTCTAAAGTTCCTGTAGCTGTGACAGGCTTTCCTTGAGAACCCATTGCCAACATTTTTCCCCGCTCGCTGAAGGTAGTGAAGCCAGTCACAGGGTGGTTGGGGTATGGGAGAGATTCTGCTCCAAGCGGGCTTGGACACAGCAGAAGAGACTCAGGTGTGAGAACCCTTTTCTTGAGTAAACTTCTGGAAGGAACTAGGGTCCCTGCATGGCCTGGAATCTCAACTCAAGCATTTGGAAGCTTCTGCAGCTGGGGTGTGACAGGAGTGAGTCACCTAACAAGAAAGAAAAATTAGGAAAACCTTCCCTAGTCCTCCCTTCCTCCTCCTGTTGCTCATGAGTAGGGATGCTGAGAAGGATCAAAGCCAGCCACACCTCCTGACATCACCAGGCTTCACACCAGGATAAGCCAGGAAGGGGCTGAGGGGACTGGAACAAGAAGAGTGCCTACACACCCAGGCACACATGCATTCCCTTGGAACACACACACACACACACACACACACACACACACACACACGTGTGCGTGCTCCCTCCAGCACTTCCACACTGCTGAATATACATGCTTTTGCTTCCTGGCCATGCCTTGCTGTGGCCCTATATGAGTTCTTGCAAAGCTGCATCCCTTTCAACAGGATCCACTAGTCCATCTGGGAAAATACAAATTAAGGAGTTGCCCTCGGCACCCAGTAATGATTGGGATCTACTGTAAGCCAGGGGACACCAGGGCCTTGCAACTTGAAAGAAGACGTTTCCCAAAGGGAGGTGATGGGTCTTGATAATTGTTGTAATAACAGTTAGGTAGGCCTGGGTTGGTTCCTTTTATCCCGTGAGGTCATAGGTGGCTTTCTCCATCGGAGAAAGGCTGGGGCCTCCACCCATCACTAACACCCTCTGGCCCATACTCACCCAGCTGGGGACCTGCCCAGCTATGATTTTGGGGCTGGAGAAACTTCAGGATAGTTAAAACAAGTGAGCTAATCTCCTGCATGCCCATTCTCCCAGGATGGGACTGGAATTTCCACTTGTCAGGTGGTTTGGGGAATCTTCTGCCAGGAAGCTCATCCTGGCGCATTGTCTCAGCTTCACTCATTGTCCCCCACACAAGCTGACAGTCCGTGCTGCAGCTAAAACACTGGCTTTGCTGCCTGAGCGGCAGCTGAATGCACAGCAGATCTCCCTGTCCTCTTGAGATGTGTTTACTCTTGGGAAGCTGGACATCTTGAAGGTTGCAGGATTCTTCTGATTTAGCCAATGAGCCAGTAGCTACAGGCTAATTGGCAATGGGAGCATCTGCTTGGCTTTGCCATTGTCTGGGTCTGATGTTAAACAAAGGCTTCTGGTCTCTACCTGTGTACATTTTTGTAAACCACCCTGAGACACTATGATTCCAAAAGTGTACTTCGGCTGTGATGCCCACTTGAGAGCATAGCAGCACGGTAACCCTGCCCATTCATTGCCTGGTAAACTCTCCTACAGCAGGGCCAGGGTCACTGGGGTTGCTGGAAAACAGCATCCCATACTCAGTCTCCAGTGTGACATTACCTGGCTTATGTCTGGCACCCAATGTCCCCCTCACCCTCTGCAAAGGCTTCTCTAGGGTGTCATAGCTTCCCCATGAGTCTGGTAGGAATCACACACCCCTGGCTTTCCTGGAGAGCTTCGTGTTTAGTTCAGCCTGTTGACAGGCACTGGGTCCACATATAGATTTATTCTATTATAGTGCCAAATTCTGTCTTCTACATGGTTGACTCACAGCATCTCAGACATACAAGTGATTGATCACAGTGGAGGGTTTGTTGTTGTTGTTTTTCATGTTAGATTCTGGTACATTTGGCAACACATGAAGCTCCGTGCTGGGAATGCTGATGAGGTCAGCATGAAAGCCTCCTGAGGACGTGCAGGTGTGCGTGATTACAGGCACTGGGGTTTCAGATCCCAAACCCCGGTGCTTCTTTGCCAGGTGATGTGGGTCTCATTGTCTTTGCTCCATAGTTTTCTCAGCCGTGGAAATGATCGCCAGCTCCTTATAGGAATATGAGAATCATACATGTCAATCCAAAGGGCCAGAGAGACCAGTGCTGGAGCCTGGAGTATCCGTGACTTTGATCACGGTGCAGAGGCCAGACCCAACTCTGGCCTTTCTCAGTCCCACCGTGACACACAGCTGCAGAGGTAGTTTTAGTTTCTAAATGGCAAACTTTCAAAGTCACTTTATTACCAAATGTGAAAGGGAAACTCAGGCGACTTATAACTTAGACCACAGTGGATTCCTGGGGATGAAACCCAGACCTTGATGCTTGCTCGGCATGAGTGCCACCACAAAGCTGCTGTGTGAGCCCCATAGTTTAAGTGGATGATAGTCAGGAAGTTCCTTCTCTTCCATCTGATTGAGCTCTCCTCTCATGGACAGTGGCTTCCCCTGGTTTAATCAGTTTACTAAGTGGGAGCAATGAGAGCCACCTCTCAAAACTCTTCAGCAAGTGGGCAGGTTGAGCCACAGGCCCAGACCATTACTTTCAGCTCCTGGTTAAAGACTTGAGGGCAAAGGAGTCAAAGACCAGCCTTAACTCTCAGTGAATGGTTCAAACCAAGTACCTTCTGCCTTAGGTCAGACTTCTTGCCTGCACTTTGTAGCCAAATAACTCTGATTTCCTAGGATGTATAATACAGAGGAGACTGGCCTAGTTGGTTCTCAGGCTACCAGGAATCCCAGTGAGCAAAGAAGGGGGGGGGGGATCCGGAGGCCACTCCAGCCCAGTACCTGGATATCTGTGGCCCTGGCTCCTTGGACCCATTCAGTACAGCAGAAGTTCTTGGGCTTTGTCCACTCAGTACCCTCTTTTTCCCTAGACATTTTTACACTTAGAAATTTTTGATGGCCCTGGGCACATTGGTTTATTAAACAGGCAGCGCCTGGAGAGATGGCTGCACTGTAAAGAACTCTTGTCACTCTTGCAGACCCTGGTTAAGTCCTCGCACTCACAACTATCTGAAGTCCCAGCTCCAGAGCGTCCCACGTTCTCTTCTGCCTGCCTGTCAAGACACCAGGCAACTGCACAGCACATACACATACAGGCAGGCAGAACATTCGTACACATAAAATAAAACAAATGAAAGCTAAGGGCACAGAGGAGGCCAGGGACATGGATCCGTTAGCAAAGCACTTGCTGTACAATTTTGAGGACCCTGAATTCAATCCTTAGCACCCACATTAAAAAGGCTGAGCATAGCAGCATGCACTCCCTGAGATCCGCTGACCAGCTGGCCTGACCAAGCTCATGCACCCCAGGCTCAGTCTCAGAAACTGAGGGGAGAGATTGAAGAAGACACCCAATGCTGACCTTGTGAACATACATGAACACAGTAAACAGGTAACAAATCCAAAGTACTGTTCACAGTCAGAAAGAAATTTATTTGGCCACCTTTTTGTTATATGTATAATTTTGCCATTTTGAGGACAAAAAGTAATGCCAATAAAACAAAGGTACACTGATTTGATACTCACGTGCTGAGGAGCAGCAATAGAAAAATAGCAAAGGTCTTTATTTTCTGTCACGAAACCATTATGTTTCTACACGAGCAGAGAGCTTGGCATGATAAAAATGCTGCAGTTCATAGACAGTGCCTGCCCCTGAGCCACGGCGTGAGAGCCAGCACTTGTCAGCATTGGCCCATGCGCTTGTATGCACATCAGAAAGTCCGTGCAAGTGTGTTCAGTGTCAAGGCTGCAGTGAGGGCAGTGGTACACACAGCGGAGTACTGTAAACCGCCCTCTCCATGGTTCATTATGCATCTGAACTTAAATTCGTTTTAGTTGTATAATGAGATACCTTTTGCCAAGTTGTTTTATTCTTGACCCCCATGTGGGGCTTCGGCCCGGAGTGTCAGAAGCTCTGTCTCAGAAAATGACAGCCGCTCTAAACACCAAATGCAGTACCAATTAGGGCTTTGGATGCCCACCTCATCTGTCCACTCCACACCTCAAAGCAGCCTTTGGCCGTTAGGGCCGGGGGATGCTCTCCTGACACAGTTCTGGTTCATGTGTCCCTTCCCTTAATTTTCTGTCTCTTGCTGCAACAAAGTACTTGAAACTATGTAACTTACAAAGGAAGAAGGTTTATCCAGCTCCTGGTTGTGGAGGCTGGGAGGGCCACGGCTGAGGGAATGTATCTTCTGAGGGTCTCATTGCTGATGGAGTGGAGTGGGGAGGAGAGGGACTCATCCAAGAGATGAAACCAAACTTTCCCTTATAACAGATCACTCTCAAGGTGCCTTGGTGGCCCATTAATCTATGAGTGGATTAACTATTGGCGAGGGCAGAGACCTCATGACCTCACCCCTCATAAAGGCCCCACCTGCTCCTGCCTCTTAACAGTCACAATGGAGATTAGATTTCGACATGAGTTTTGTTAGGGCATTCAAGCTGTGTCCCCTGCCCCCAGCTCCTGGCCAAGGCAGGGAAAAATGCAGCTGAGATTGCAAAGGGTGTCCCTTCTTTGCTCCGAACCTGCTGCAATCCCTCCTCAAGGCTCAGCTTGCCGTCTCTGCCTGAAAGCTTCCTCTGGCCACTTCAGCCCACATGGATCCCACAGCATCTCTAGCTCCTGGTGTCAAGATGAAGCAGGGCTAAGCTTGGTGAGAGCTCATCCCAGCCTGCTACCCCACCCCCAGCCTCCCACCCCTCCCTCCTGATGCCTAATGTCTGGTCAGGTGAGACAACAAAAGATTGCAATGTGTCTTCAGAGACCAAGAAAGAGACCTACCCTGCTGCCCCACTGGCCCTCAGCATTCCCCTGAGCTGTAAGCCAGGATGGGGCCTCATCACACTGGCTTCTGGAAGGATGAGCTTTGAACTTGCCTGAATGATTCAGGGCTGTAGGCTGAGTTTTGTGTGTTGGATGTGGAGGCAAAGGACAGATCCTTGTGAAGCTTTCTCACAGCTCACACAGCCCAGATAAACTCCTGCTTCCATCCCTTAGTTTTTCTGTCACTATGACCCTGCTTTGGACCTAAGGCAGGATGGCAGGAGGGTGGTAGGGCAGTGAGACCTCAGTTCCAGTCAACTGGAGGTCAAAGGTCAGGAGAAGCATGTCCAAGTCAAGCAGGCTACAGGCAGGGGTGGACTCCATTCCCAGTTCTAGGCACCCACTCTGCTTCCCGGCTGGACACACCTTGCCTCGCTCTCTGGAGAATGTCCTTCTGCCCCAGGAGTTTTCACACACGATGGTTGGCAGACTCCGTGTTCATTTTCAACACTGTTTTAAAGGTGAATGGCATTTGTCACATTCCTTCCTGGCTGACTTTGATGTGGAGCATTTCCCACTCCCTAATGACAGGCGCGGAACCAGCTAACACCCAGCAGCGCTGGGCGGCTGTGCTATCCCCTGCGGATCTGGTTCCCACAGCTGCTTGTTTTGAGTATCTATTTCAGGGACCTTAATTAAGATCCTCTTTAATGAAGGAGAGGAACTTCTCCAGTGATTACTCTTGACTTCACAGCTCTCTCTGGCCCTTTTGTGCTCCCTCCTCCTCGGCTCCCACAGTCTCCACTCATGGCGCTGGTTTGAGCCCCACAGAGGGGTCAAGATCTGGCATAGAACTTGTCCCCAAACACTCCAGTGATGCTCAAGCAGGATGCAATAGCAGATGCATGAGCACTTGAAACCCAGACTAATGACTAAATGACAGCACTGGAGCCTGGCGCAGAAAGGACCCGCTATGTGCTTGTTTAATGGGTGAAATTGTGTCTTTCAAGTCAGTATATAAATTAGTTTAGTACTGTGCAGCCAATGCTGACATCTGAGGCTGAATACTTCCGATTCCCTAACAGGAAACTAGAGCTGGGGGTGAAACTCAGAGATGAAGTGCTTACCTCGTGTGCATGAAACTCTAGGTTCACTTCTCTCTTTCACAACACACACACACACACACACACACACACACACACACACACACACCATGGAACTAGAAAGAATGGGTGCTACAAAAACTCTAACTGAAAGCAGTTTTGGAAGCCAAGCATGGCCTATGCCTTTGTGTGCATCAATGCAGAGACGCAGGGTCCAGCCAATGACTGGTGTGCTGGGGCCAAGGGCTCTCTGGTGGAGAAGGCATTGGTTGAGGCTCTGAAGGCCCGTCTTCTTCTGCAGTTCTGCACTGCCCCACTTCTCTGGCCTTGGTTTTCTTGTCTGAAAAAAAAGGGAGTCTTAGTCCCAGGGGTATAGTAGGCTGTGGGGCAGTGGCACAAATTGCTCAAGGTCAGGCCAAGTTAGCATTAGGGTTGTGTGGGTTTTTTCTTTCTTTGTTTGTTTGTTTCTGTCTGGTGGAAGAAGGGATTGGACTTTTTTTTGACAACAAACCTTGGACTGAGCTCCAGCCACACAGAGGGCAAAGAGACTTCCACCCTTTGCTGCCTTCAGTCCTCTCCCGGGCCTGAGCTCCTGGGCCTCTTTCTTAGTACCTCTGCTTCTCTGCCTCCTTCAAGTGGTCTCCTGCCCCCAAGCTCCACCACAACTCAACACTCACCCTGACCACCAACACTGCCCTGCAGAGGGTCCCACCTCATGCACACCCAGCTTATGTCTCCACTGGAAAGCCCTGGAATTCTAGAACGGGTAGTGAAGCTAGAAAGACCCAGAAGTTCGTACCAGTCAACAATCACTCTGTGGCAAAGACTAAGAAGAAGCTCTTCGGCTTAGAGTGGTCAGCTGCCAGAGTGGGATCCAAGGGATGGCAGTGCCCGGTCCTGTGATCCTCCTAGGATGCTTAGACAAAAGATGGAGGGTGAGAGGCAGACATGGGCATATGTGGCTGAGGAGATTTTGCCATCCTAACCCTTACTTAAGTACTGATGGCCAATTCTAATCATAGGCTGAGCACTCAACAAAGGAGCATTTCTTCTCTCCGAGCCTCAGTTTCCCCACCTGTAAAGTAAGGAGGTAAATGGAGAAACCTGGGTTCCTTGGAAACATGAGGTAAGACCATAACAGGGTTCCAGAGGGCTCCTCCCTCATTCACCTTGAACCTCTACATACAGACACCCTAGGTCTGTGTATTCTGTGGGTCCCCTAATGCAGTTGATCCCTTCTGCTTCAGAAGGCTGGTTCAGGGGACCAGGCTGTGTGTAACACAAGTTCAGGGCTTGGAGGACAGAGTTGTACTTCCTGCCTGGACACTCACTATGGCATGTTTGTGGGAAAACCACGGGGCAATTCTGAGCCTGTTTATTTATTTATAAAGTTGAGATGATAATTAGCTTCCCACCACCTACCTCCTTGTGGTTGTGAGGAAGATGTAAGGTGATCTTCTGCTATGCTGATGTGAGAAGTTATTATGACTAACCCTAAGGAGCAAACTGGAGGGTAGGACCAAAGAGACGGGGGTCAGCCAGAGCGGCTGGTCCAGGCTAGGGGCTGTGCAAGGGTGCACGGTGCATCTGTGGAACGGACGGGGCAGGTGAGAGGTCAGCTGAGAAGGGTCTTCAGAGTCCAGGGAGCCGCAGGTAGCCGGAAGGGCGAGTGCCACAAATATCTGAAATGAACATGTCACGGGCTTTGGTTTTTTAATGTGTTCAGCGTTGGTGGACTTCACCAGGAGCTTTAAGATGTCTCAAGGGGAATTTAGGGGATAGAACCATGGCTGCGTAGGTGAGAGCACTTGCGCAACCATGAGGATCTGAGTGTGAGCCCCAGCAGCCACATCAAGTGGGAATGAGCGTATATGCATCTGAGAGCTCCGTGGTGTTGGAGGCAGAAGGCAGGTGAACTGCTGGGGCTTCCTAACCATCAGCCTAGCTTCAGGGTCATTGAGAGAGCCTGTCTGAGGCGATAAAGTGGAGAGCGAGAGAGCAGGGCACCCCATGCCCTGCCGTGGCCTTGACACACACGCACAGACATGGGCGCCTGCACATCACACGGTGGGGGGGGGATGGGGAAGGGAAGAGAGGAGGAGGATGCTGTGAGGACAGCTTACATTACAGTGTCTTAAGCAACTAAGAAGAGGAGGAGAAAGAACAGACGCTTTTCACCTTCCTTCCCAGGACCTCAGAGGAGAGGCAGTTTGTTATCTTGGAGACTTTCAGCACCCCAGGAAAGCTGGGATCCCTAACAGAGGTGGGTGGCTCTAGTCATGCAGTCTGGATTTTCTAAGGGAAATTCAGCTCCAGTACTGAGCCCCAGAACGCAGCTGGCCTTGCGGTTCGCTTCCTGCGGGAAGGAGACTTCAGAGCAAACAAGCTCTCAGCAGCTGTCATTTTCGGGAGTTGCCATTCAGCTCTTAGAGACAGTCCTTCACTCCAAACAGGGTTTGTTTTGGAAAAAAAGAACAGGAAGACAACTTTAGTGACACTTACACACACACACACACACACACACACACACACACAAACACACACACACACTCGGTAGGTAGGTATTCGGCTGGGTTTGCTCTAAAATGTTCCTAGGCTACAGTTGTACTGAGATTGGGAAACTCAGTCAGCAAAGAACCTAGTGTGCAAGAATGACCACCTGCATTTTGATCCCTAGCACTAACAAGAAATAAACAAACAAAATAGAACAAAATATGATGACTTGGGTTTAGTGGTGAGTGCCTGAACCCAGTCCTGGGAAAGTGAAGGCAGGTCTCTGGAGTTCACCGGCTAGCTATCTACCTGAACTGGTAAACTCTAGGTTCACTGAGCCACCATGTCTCAGAAATCAGGGGGAAGTTGGGTGTGTTGGCACACAACCTTAATCCTAGCGCTCAGGAAGCAGTGGCAGGTGAATCTCTGTGAACTTGAGTCCAAGCTGGTGTCCATAAGCTACATAATGAGATCTCAAGTGAACAAAACATTAAAAGCAGGCCAGAGCTCAACCGAGAAAGACAACCGACACTGACCTCTGGAGCCTCCATGCACACACTCAAATGTGCACAAACGTATCTACCCAGGCTGGACTGTATTAGTTGTTCATCTCCTGGAAGATGAACATTTCCAGAGAGAGGACAGGACTTTCTGGGGCCTGCTGTATGGCTCAGCTTTCCCTCAGCCTGATGTCTGCTGGCTCCTGGGATCACCTAGAGTAGCTTCAGCTGACAATGATCCCCTGCTACCTCCTAAGCGTGGCCCAGGGCATGCAGGAAGCACAGGCCCTGTGTCCTTCAGACCACACTGCCCACCACCTGCCTAAACACGTGTGTGGCTGGACTGAACCCTGCACTGGTGCTCCACGTCATGGCCTCCCCTGAGCGGGACTGGGAAACGTAAGAAGTCAAGCTCAGAGCGCCTGTGAGCCCTCCCGACAGTGCCCCTGTCCCCTCTGGGCAGGAGGCGGAAGATGCCGCTCTGTTTTCCAGGCGTCAGGAATGTGGCTGTCTGTCCCAGGCTGGTGGTCTGCTTTAATCTTGAGGACCCTGGGAGTCGGGAGGAGGATCGTGTTACATCCTGGCACTAGCAGTAAGAAATATTAGAGCCCAATTTGTGGCCCACCCTCATGAATGGATCAAAGTTTATGTGATGTTTATTTTGCATTAGTCCCATCCTTGGCTCCACTTTATAGCTTTACTCTGCGTGGACACCCCACCCCCTTCACCTGCTTCTAATTTATGTCATCTTGCTGAGCGCTTTGTAAGCTGCCTTAAATCCTTCTGTGAAACAAAGGGATGCATTCCCAAACAGACAAACAAACAAGGGAATGCCCTTTCTCTCTACTAGACAGCATACCATAATTTTTGGCTCTGGAGACAGGATCCCCAACAGCTCCTAATGTCCCCCAGGGCTGTTGTTCTCCAACAAGACCAGCCAAGCAGATCAACAGAGCCAAGTGTCTCCTCCCCTAGGAGTGGAAGACAAAAAGCAAACGATACACCGGAAGTCCGATGGTGATAGGGCTGTGAGGAAAATCAAGCAGAGTGGCGGAGATGGCCTGCCCAGTGGGGTGGACACACTGAGAGGGACATCTGAGTAGGGTCCAAGCAGAAGAGTCAGGGCGCCTATAACAAGAGCATGTGCAGGCTGCGGGAGGGCTGGGCACAGTGCCAGCATGGAGGCTGTGGAGCTGAGTGAGCAAAGAGGAGACTGGAGACTGGTCCTCTCAGGCAGTAGACTTGTGCTCTGACATGACAAGCCTCCTGCGGGTTTGGGCAGACGCCTGACATGATCAGACTGAAACGCTCACACAATCACTGTGACCCACGGGGTCAGTCAGGAGCTACAGGAGTCCAGACAGCATAGATGAGGGCTGAAACGACAGTGGTCAGAGTACGAGCTTCTCCACACGCTATGGCTCCTTTCGAAGTTAGGTGTGTGTGTGTGTGTGTGTGTATGAGATGCGCTTGTGTGTGGGTGCTTGTGCACAGCTGTGCCTGTGCCTGTGGGGCCAGAAGTCAATCTCCTGTGCCAGTCCTCAGGAGCTGTTCCTCTTGTTTTTAAAGACAAGGCCTCTCACTGATCTCGAGTCCACCAAGGGGGTGAGCCTGGCTGCCCGGCATGCCTCAAGGATGCTCTGTCTCTGCCTCAATGCTGGGATTACAAGTGTACCCTCAAATACCTGGCCTGTGCTGTGAGTGAGGGCTGAACTCAGGCCCTTTACTCGGGAGACGCCTCAGCCTGGAGTTCAGTGTTACAGCTGCTTTTGTCCAGTCGGGTTGGATGTTGTTTACCGCTTTTGTACCCCACATAGTGTTGTGGGGAGACCGCCCAGATCTCCTTCTAGGTGGCTGCCCCTTCTTCATGGTGTGGTGCACACAGGACCCTTGTCTCTCCCATTCCTAGTAGTCCCTCACCAGCATTCCCTCCCTGAGGGTTCCGTCACAGCCTTCTGTGCTTCTCTGTGTGGTGAGCCTTTCCTAGCTTGGCTTTTGGCCTGCTTTTGTCCCTTCTGCTCTTAGAAATGGCTACATTGTCATCAGGGCCCAGTCACAGTGAAAATGTGGCTCCTGCCTCAAAAGTTATTAAGGAGGATAGATGAATAGATAAAGTGATCACTACGTAAGCGTGGGGACCTGCCTCAGCTCACACGCCCAGGACACACAGAAAGTCCATGCGTGGTGGCACGTGCTTATAACCCTACCCTAGGGGTAGCGACAGAAGGAGCCCAGGGGCTTTCTGGCCTATGAGTCCAGCAGAAATGGTGAGTTCCAGATTCTGGGACAGATCCTGTACCAAAAAGTAATGTGGAGAAGCGTGTGGAGGACACCCAACCTTGATGTTTGGAGGGCATGCACACACACATATATGCCCCCCACACAAGCAGTTGTTAAGGGGCTTCAGGTGGCTACAGCAGTGTTCAAGTCAGCACAGAGCCCACGAGGCCAGCCTCAGTTGTTCTACACGCTCCCAGCACAGCCTCACACTGGTATTCGAGAACATACGTGTGGGGAAACTCGGGAGCACAGTGTGTTTCCAGCCCCAGACTTGAATGTTGGATCAATGTCATGACCTCAGTCAGCACTTTGTTATTTTGGAAGTTAGAAGCATTAAGTTCAAGCCTAGGCTCACAGTCTGCCTCCAAACCTGCTCCTCCTCCTCCTCCTCCTCCCAAAACCTCTTCTGGATGAACAGCAACATAACATAATCCCCTGAGTTGCCGCATCCAGAACTCTCTGAGTCACTCCTGACTCCTCCCTGTATCCATCAGGTCCTCAGGTTCAAGCGAACATAGTTCCTATTATCTGGGTGATCCATCTCCTCTCAGTCTTCTGGCTGCTGCCTGGGTTCAGGGGTTCAGCTTCTCCTGCTCCCTGTGACACAAGGCCTTCTCTTTCCCAGCGCCAGCCCACAGCCTTCCTCCACCTTGTCTCTGCAGTGGAGTTTCTAAAACTCAAACCTCACTCTTCTCCTTCTCATTTCTGCGGCTCCCAGAAGAAAGTCATACTCTGGAGTTATATGCTGGACTTTGAGGACTAGGCCCTGCCTGCGTGCCTGCCTGCCCCTGCCCCAGGACACACCCCCATCTCCCCATCTCCGGCAGATGAGACCCGGAGTGTCACCACCTGCAGGTCATACGGGTCCTTCCAGGGCGTTCCTATGCACTTCCACAGATCCAGATTCAGGGCAATAAGCTGCTCCTCTTCTGCCTCATGAAGATTCCTGAACACTGTCAAGAACACTGACCAACCAGGCCACCAGGAGAAAGGAAGGGATTTGGGGATGGGGCCTGAGGTGAGCACGGAAGTGAGTGAAGGGGAAGTCCCAGCAGTTTCCAGGCCGGCCTTCCCTACAAATCCCCAGAGGACCAGCAGCTGGAACAACAGGGATGACCAAGGAGGGCGTGGAGTAGGACAAGCCCTGGTGACAAATTCCAAGTCCCTGAACTGGAAACCGGGTCACTTCGCCTTGATGAGAGTGGCAAGGTCACTCGCTGTGGCTTTCTGACTCTCAGAACTGAGAGCGTGCAGTAGGTGAGGCAGTGACCTGTGACCTCTGGCCAGCACCCTGGTTCTGGAGGACGGGAAGGAATCTCATGGTTGGCGAGAGCCCCTGAGGCCTTCAACACCCACAGGGTACCTCTTTTCCTTCTCTTTATTGGCAAGAATGACTTTTGCTACAGAACACGGCCCTACCCCTAGGGCCCTGAGCCCTTCACTCCAGAGGTTCGCCAAAGGGAAGCCCTGGAAAGACAGCAGCAGTCGAAGGGAGCTGGGAGAGAGCACTCCACCAAATCGGATGAGAGGAAAGAGGTTTGACGGCAGGTGGCCTGCAGGTGGGGACACTCCACTGGCGCAAACCAGGTGGCCGTTCGGCTGCCACCGGCACAGTGCCACCTCTGCTCTCAGTGCGGCAGCCGCAGCACTGTCCTGAGAGGGTCCGCAAGCCAGGCTGACTGGAATGTGGAAGCCATGGCTCATCTGCCTTTGGGGGGGGGGGTTGTGGCTCAGACCTCTACCCCCCATTGGAGGATCGTCTTGAGAGGCCGAGAAGGATGTCTGTGAATCAGAAGGTGCTGTACCTGCTGTGAGCCCAGCCTCAAAGGAGGCGAGAGACGAGCCAAAGAAGAACCGTGGAAAAGAAATCTAATATGGGGAAAATCCAAATAAAAGAGACAGTTCAGCATAGAGAAATGTCATAGAAAGGTAGCCAAATATGAACACAGGAAAAAAATATGAATATAAAAATCTGAGAGAGACAAGAAAATCATAATAAATATAAACAAATATAATAAAAACTATAGTATTGAAAGAAATGTTCATTTTGTTTGTTCAAATCAATTTTTTGCTTAGTGTCTAAATGTTTTACAGATTGATATGCCAAAATTGGAAAACTACAGATATTAAACTGGAGGACAGAGGGCTGATGTGAAGGCTCAGCTGGTACAGACACTGGTGATTTTTGGGACCCACACGGTAGAAATAGAGAACTGACTCTCCCAAGTTATCCTCTGTCCTCCGCATGTACCCAGTGAGATGGACACACACACACACACACACACACACACACACACACACACACAGTAAAATAAATAAATATCAAGGAATAAAACTTTTATTTAGTGAAACTTCAAAAAGAGAAACAAAAAATAATTAAAACAAGAAGCTACCATATAAAGGATGAACTCAAATGCACAAATGATATTTAGTGAGACCAAGTTAAAATTCCAGAGAAAAACAATTTCAGCTTGGTTGTAAAAGTCCAGTCAAGAATTGTGCAGAAACCTTATATAGCAAAGGGTAGTTATAAAAAGACACAAATGCAAAAAATGTGAGAAAGTCCAAATATTGAAAAGTGACAGTTGAAGTTCAGCACACTTCCCTCCCAAAGAGGCAGACACGCAGCAGGCTTAGATGACGCCATTACTAAGTTTGATTCAATGTATGATAGGATATCATACCCCACATTCTGAAAAAAAACAAAAAACAAAAAACAAAAAACAAAAAACAAAAAAAAACAACTTTTCAAATACTTCTGAATTGGACTATGTATAAGCACGCAAATGAATTATCCATCAGTTTCCAAAATCTACTGGACAGCAGTGAAGCTGGAAGTGAACAGAATCACTTGGAAATGACCTTCACTAATTGTTTTCAGGGGCTGGAGAGATGCTCAGGGTTAAGAGCACTGACTGCTCTTGCAGAGGGCCCAGGCTCAATTCCTCATACCCACATGGCAGCTCACAGCCATCTGTAACTCCAAGTCCAGGAGAATGCAATATATGTAAATATATATTTATTTATATATAATTATATATTCTCTCTCTTTCTCTCCCCCCCCCCAAGTTTTACACACAGGCATGCACACACACACACCAAATATATCAAATCATATGGCAAAATCAATGATGTACTCAGAATGGGTTTCATTGATTGAGTTGCTTCATTATAAGAATGGAGAAGAACTAACTGAGCCCTTTATTCTGGTAACTTATTTCTAACAGAAAAGAAGGAGCCAGCAGAGAATAGAAGAAGGAAATTGAAGAGGAAAATGGAATTGATGACAAAAAATGAAAACAAGGTTCTATAGTCTTAGCACATCAATAAATATCATGTCTAGTCAGTGCTCTCAAGGATGCTGCTGAGATGAATAACAGATGTGATCCCTTACTAGTGTCTTCTTCTTTTTTAAAAAATAGAGTCTTTCTATACAACTCTGGTTCTGGCTGTCCTGGAATTCACTGCGTAGACCAGGCTGGCTTTGAACTCAGAAATCTGCCTGCCTCTGTCTGGGATTGAAAGCATATCCTGCCATGCCTAGCTATGCATGCATCCTTAAAGAAAACTCTTAGAAAGGAATGAAGGATACCAACAAGGCAGTGGCTGTAGCAAAGGCGGAAGGACAGTTTTAAGATGCTGTGTCATACGTGGATTTATGTGTGGAAATTTGAAACACTGGATGAGACAAGCATTTCTTGTGCCTAATAAATGGCAAAATGAGTCAGGAGAAGGCAGAAAAGCTCAAGAGATCACAGAAGAATGTAAAAAGCCATAAAAGATTTAACACCCACAAGACCTCAGGCTGGATGACTTTGGACTCAGCTATAGCTTATCTCCCAAGGACTAATAGGCCTTATCTGTAGCTAGAGATAAAGTGATTGTATCTGTTGGTAATTTTATGAGACTCGTTAGTGCCGCTAAAATCTGAAAGATAGCCGAGAATGATGGCCAAGTTACGGAAGATAAACACTGCAAGTACATCACTGGCAGCTTCAGCATAGACATGCATTAAAAGATTGTTTAAAAATACATGAGGATTTGAGGCTGGGTCCTTATT
The DNA here is from genome assembly GCF_907164565.1 of Psammomys obesus. Taxonomy (NCBI): domain Eukaryota; kingdom Metazoa; phylum Chordata; class Mammalia; order Rodentia; family Muridae; genus Psammomys; species Psammomys obesus. The sequence goes on along the minus strand of NW_026596240.1, from coordinate 13,547,004 downwards.
AGAAAGCCATCAATTAAGGATTAAGGGGTGTGAATCAGTAGCAGAGCCCTTGCTTCACTTGTGCAAAGCCCTGGGTTTGATCCCCAACATTAGAAGGAAGTAAGTATGTAAGTGAAATACAAGGTAAAATCCACTAAGGTATAGTAATAGATTAAGAAAACAAAAACATTATAGTTATGATAGTCAATATTGTTATTTAGCTTCATTCAAATTTTGTCCTTGACAAAAATTCTAGAGAGCCAGGAAAATAAGATGAGTTTTAAAAACTTGATAACATTATTTACCATAAAATACCCTAGCCATGAAACTGGAGAGATGGCCCAGCGGTTAAGAGCACTTGCTGTTCTTGCAGAGGAGCGAGTTCAATTTCCAGAAACCCCGTAACTCACAGCTATCTGCAACTCCGGCTTCAGGGCAGTCCCTCTTCTGCCCTCCTCAGCACCAGGCACACACATGGCGCACGCAGGCACGTTCAGACAAAAACACTCACACAGAGAAAGAAAATAAGTAAGTCTAAAATAAAAAAGAATCAAGCCATCTTGGTAAATAAAGAGAGAAAAGCTGGGCTGGAGAGATGGCTTTGCCACTAAGAGCTCTCGCTGCTCTTCCGGAGGACCCAGGACTAGTTCCCAGCACCCACCTGGGGAGACACCACAACCACCTGTAACCTGAGCTCTCGGGGATCCAGTAATTTCTTCCAGCCTATGAAAGAACTGCACATGTAGCTTTCACACATACATGCACACACACACACACACACACACACACACACACACACACTTTAAAAAAGTCTTTGAAAAGAGAGAGAACGAGCCATTCCTGTGGTTGATGAAGTAACTGTAGCACCAAGTGAAGCCAACAGGTATGTAAACAGTGGGTTCTGTAAGACAGCTTACACTTATATAAAAGTGCCAAGTCAGCAGGCTTTCTATGTTGGCAATAATTTATTAGTAAACACTTCTTAGGAAAGTATTTTAAAAACTTATTCAGGTTCTGGCTATTACAAATAAAGCTGCTGTAAACATGGTTGAGCAAGTATCCCTTTTGTGTACTTGAGCAAACTTTGGGTATATACCTAGCAGTGGTATAGCTGGGTCTTGAGGAAGCACTATTCCTAATTGTCTGAGAAAGCACCAGATAGATTTCCAGAGTGGTTGTACCAGTTTACATTCCCACCAGCAGTGGAGGAGGGTTCCCCTTTCTCCACAATCTCTCCAGCATGTGTTGTCACTTGAGTTTTTGTCCATCAATGGAGGAATGGATACAGAAATTGTGGTACTTTTACACAATGGAATACTACTCAGCAAATAAAAAGGAGGAAATCATGAAATTTGCAGGCAAATGGTGGGATCTAGAAAAGATCATTCTGAGTGAAATATTCCAGAAGGAGAAAGACAAACACGGTATATACTCGCTTATATAGACCTATAAGATAGAATAAACATAATGAAATCTATACACCTAAAAAAGATAATCAAGAGAGCGGACATGGGGTAAGATGATCAATCCTCATTTAGAAAGACAGATGGGATGTGCATTGAACATATGACACGAGTCTACTGAGCACATCTGAAAGACTCTAACTAGCAGTGTTTTCAAAGCAGATACAAAGACTCATGATCAAACCTTCGGCAGAGTACAGGGAATCATATGAAAGAAGGGGAGTTAGTATGATGGGGAAAGGATAGGAGCTCCACAAGGATCAAATATATTTGGGCACAGGGTCTTCTCAGAGACTGTCATTCAACCAAGGGCCATGTATGGATATAACTTAGAACCTCTGCTCAGATGTAGGCTGTGGTAGCTCAGTAACCAATTGGTTTCCCATAGTGAGGGGAACAAGGACTGTTTCTAACAGGAACTCAATGACTGGCTCTTTGACCTCCCCACCCCCCAAGGGAGGAGCAGTCCTGTTAGGCCACAGAGGAGAGCTTTGCAGCCAGTCCTGAAGATACCTGATAAAACAGGATTGGATGAATGGGGAGGAGGTCCCCCCTATCAGTGGACTTGGAAAGGGGCACGGTGGAGATGAGGGAGGGAGGGTGGGGTTGGGAGGGTATGAGGGAGAAGGACACTGCTGGGATACAGAGTTAAAATGTAATTGATAAGAAAAAAATTAAATTAAATTAAAAAAATTAAAAAAAAAGAATACCAGAAAAAAAACTTATTCAAGGAGCATGCTTAAGTATGATTTAGTAACACATTTAACAAAGAACATTTAAGACATCTAAAGTTCCATAATTGTACTAAAGCACAGTGAGATGTTAAATGTTTGAATTAATAAAGAGATACAGTGAGTCTTTAGATGGGTAGATTTAATTGTGTAACGATGTCAACCCTTCCCAAATTACTTGTTAATTTAGTTTAACTTGAGTAAAACACACGATGGAGCCTTAACATTCTGACATGACAAACAGACTTTCATTTTGTTAAAAAAAAAAGTCTGAGAAATTTTATTCTTCACGGTGCTAAGAGTAGTCTTAATGCTATCGCCCTCTTCTGGTGCCTGCAGGTACTGCACACGTGATGCACGTACACACACGTACACAAACTTTAAAAGCCTTTGCTGCACGGATGTATACATGTTCGTGTATCGATGTACACATGTCCATGTGTTTACATGTATGGTCTGTACTGCCACCGAAGGCTATGTCTGGGTCCATGATCTTCTGCAGCAGTGAGTCGTGTTGATGCCCTGTGTTACCACGAAGGCCTTGTGAAGGTCCCTGGTCTGTGCTGTTTCCTGAATCCATGCTGATGTTCTTGGCGTGTGCTGGCACCATGCTGAGGTCCATGGCATGTGCTGACACAGGAGACTGTGTAGATGTCCGTGGTCAGTGCTGTTGCCAGAATCCACGTGGAAGTCCATGATCTCTATTGCCACTGAGTGTAAAGAGCAAGGAAGCTACTTCTGTCATTATTGATGACTGAAGGCTCATAGTTGGCAGAGGGACATAGAAGGATTCTGTGACAAGCCCTATCCTCCCAAAAAAGTAACAGTCTAGACAGAAAGTCATAGAAGAGAACTGTGGAAGTGTAGCTTTCCACAGCTGATGGCTTCTGGTGCGAGCGTGACGAGGAAGGACTCAGTGTTCTTTAAGGGGCTGGCCACTTGGAATTTGACCATGCTCCAGCAAGAATATGGGCAACACAAATCTTCATCCTCCTCTTCCTCTTCTTCTTTTTCTTCTCCTCTTCTGCCTTCTCCTTCTTCTTCTCTTCCTCCTCATCCCCCTCCTGTCTTCTTTTGGGGGAAGCACAAAGGTAGGGGTGGACCTAGGAGGACGGGAAGTGAGTGTAAACAGGTTTACGACGTGAATTTTCCAAATAATCAACGAAGGTGTTAAGTTAAAAACCTTTGTGTATGGAAATACACATGTCCCATAGCACAGCGTTTACTTAAATAAAGATACATGGATGAGCAACATTTACAGAATATTGACAATTCACAAAACGCACAAAGATTGAAGAGAAAATCAAAGGTGGTGGGAAAATGGCTCAGCAGTTAGGAGTGCTGGCTGCTCTTACAGAGGACCTGGTTGATTCCCAGTGTCCACTCGGAGCAGCTCACAACTGCCTGCAACCCCAGCTTCAGGCGATCTGGCCCCCACTTCTGGCCTCCGTGTGCACACACACACTTTTTCTAAATAATAGAATAAAATACTAAGAACATAAATTCACAGGAACTTAGTCATCATAAGATGCTCAACTTCCATATTAACCATGACATTTAAATTCAGGTTGTTGGTTTATTCAGTAGAACTGATAGTCTGTCCTTGAGCTGGGTGTGGGAGGGTCATTAAGAACCATTCAGGTTGCAATTCTGTTCCCAAGAACTCACTCTGTAAAAATATTTATGTAAGTGTCTCATGGGATATTAAAACATATTTATTGTACTATGACTTGAAAAGGAACATGGGGAATAAACAGAAGGCTCTTGAGATGGGGACTGGTAAAATTAATTGTGGTAAAGTCAAACGCCAAAAGGCCTAAATGTGCTCATGAGCCACATGGAAGTGAGGGGGAGCCTGGCAGTCCCACGCTTCTCAGCCTGTGAAGGGGCCACCTCCACCCTGACAGTAGGAAGGTCTCAGCCACAGCCCAGCTTCCATCCCTTTGTTTTATAGACAAGTGATCTGATTCCTGATTGAGTGCTGGGATCCCCTTGGGGAAAACCCCTATGACAAAAAATTTCTTTATAAAGAGAAAAATCGACCCTCAGGCTCTTGGTCAGCGCACAGCTAAGGACGGGGGAGGGGGAGGGAGAGAAGGGGGATGGGAACCACTGTGTCATGTGAAGCCCAGAGAAATGGCCCTTCACTGAGGTGTTACCCACATGCTTGACTGCTGGCAATGCTCTCCAAGGGCTACCATGAGGAAAAACAGGCGAGTTGGCCAACGTCGCCTCCAGCCACTGGTCCTCACAGATCTAGGATTTCACTGCTTGGGCCCAGCTTTGGTATTTGGAGAAACAGAATTGATTGGTTCTCTCTCCTCCCATTACCCATCAGGTATTTGGAGACAATGCTCTAACTCATTACCAGGGTTCATCTTAAACCCTCCCTCCACGTTCCCGTCCTCCTCATTTACAGTTTTGTTGTTGTTGCATTTTTACACAGACACATTTATCCATTCTTCATGTAGTTGATTAAATAACTAAATCCTTTACTCATTGTGTGAGCACATGTATGTCATGGCATGCATGTGGACGTCAGAGAATTCTTTCCTAACACCCTGAGGATCTTGGGGCTGGACCCCAGACCATCTGCCAACACAGGGCCTGTTCCGCTGAGCCATGACACTAGCCCAGCTTATTTTCTTTAAAACCAATTCTCTTGACTTCTTTACTTCTTTGCTCTTCCAGTGCCTTTTGGTCTCTTCTCTTTTAATCTCAAGGATGGAATCAAGAATTCTGGCAGATAGATTCGTGATGGTTTTGACCAACATCAGCATAGAACATAGTGAAATTTGACTTTTCTTACTTGGGACCTACAAATCTCAGCTATAAAATCCTACGCTATGTTGATAGCAGCCATTTCCACAGCTGGATCATATTAGACTTCCAGAAAGACACTGTTAATTATTGTGAACCTCTGCACCCCTCTAGGGGTTCTCTGTTTATAGTACAGTCCAGAATCAACTCCCTTTAATACTTCCCAGCAGGTGGCAGTACAGTGTCTACAGAGCCTTTCCCACTTCGTGCAAAGACACGTGGGTCAGCAGTGCCTGGCTTTAAGTCAAGCCAACCGAAAAATCTCGTTCAAGAGTTAATGAGACAGCTTAGTTGGTGAACCCACATAAAAAAGTTGAGTGTGGTGCTGTGTGCTTGTGACTCCACCCAGCTTCGGGGAGGCAGAGACAGGCTGATCTGTGGGGTTCCCTGTCTAGACAGGCTAGCCAGTTGGTGAGTTCCAGGGGGGAAAAATCAAGAGATTTTGTTTCAAACAAGGTTCATGATGGCATTTTGAGGAACAACACTGAAGGCTGACCTCTGGCTTCCATAAACACACACACACACACACACACACACACACACACAAAGACAGACAGAAAGAGAGAGAGACAGAGAGAGACAGACAGACAGAGAGACAGAGAGAGATCTGTATGGCAATTTCTCTCCTTTGTTACAAACCCCACTTTTGTTCCCATGTCTACTCCCATTTGATGTTGGGAAATGCAATCCTTCCTCATTCAAGGGTAGATTTTTATTACTGTAAATCAGAGTTACTCAGTCTTGAACTCTTGCCATTTGGACTAGGAAACTCTTTGTTGGGGAGGTAGCCTGTATACAGTAAGTGCTTAGCAGCACTGCTGGCTTCCCTCTATACGATAAATGCCAGTAGATCATTCCATTTTATCAGTTACAACAATGGAAAAAAATGGCTTTAGTTGTTAAGTGTCCCCTGGGGGTAAAATTGTGCTAGTGTGGAGTTACTCCCTACAACACCTCAGAGATGCAAAGCTCTCCTGCCTTCTGCTGCTGTCACATGTCTCCCATGGCCGAGGGTGGGATTGATGCGTGGCTGTCACTTGCAGCCGGAAGCATCCCTGTCTAAGGGGAGGAATCACACACAACTCACACCCACACTTCTCTCCATGCTTTCTGTTACTGCCTCACAGTAGCTCCTTTGCTCTGTGACTATTCCAACTCAGGCACCAGGCCACTGGGAGACTTTTGAGCCCTGATTTTTATCCCCTTGTAGCTTGGCATCATTTTCAAACTTGCCAAGGGCATACATTTTTTTTTGTCCAAGTTGCTAATTAAAGTGTATTATATCGGGTCTGGAAAAATGGCTCCAGTGTTGGGTTCTGAGCACCCATGTTGAGTGGCTCATAGCCCTCTGTAACCCCAGCTCCAGGGCATCAGACATCATCTTCTCACTTTTGTGGAAACCGTCATATACATGGTAAACACACACGCAGAGATAGATAGATGATAGGCAGACAGACAGACAGACAGGTAAAGGGAAATTAATATGGAAACGTACTGCACCGACATCACTCAGGGTCAGCTACTTAGCCAGTTCTTACTTAACTTGTCACCAGCTGACTGGAGCTTTTATTACTGAGACCTCCACGGGGGTTTCATCAGTTGTCTCACAAGAGCCGTGAAGAGTCATGGCCACAAGATTCCCTTATCAGTAAGTCAAACACCAAGAGCAGGTCACTTGGGGTGAGCTGTTCCTGAGAAACGATGATTATGTGGGTGATTCCATGTGCAAGAACTGTCTGCTCATTAGCGTCTTCCCGGTAAAAGATGACACCCTCACCAGCGCGAGGTTTCCCATGTGTACACCATCTGGCCAATGAGCAGTACTCAGCCCTGACTGATTTCCTGTCTCGTGGCTCATTTCTAGCTCTTCCTGACCTCCGTGGTGCTGTCTGTAATGGGTTAGCAACCACACTGGCAGTAATGTTGGATGCTTTGAGAGTTAATGCATCCAAGACTTGGGGTCACTTAGAGCCTCTCCATGACAAGAGCACTCAATGAAAGGTAACTGTACAGTTACTTAGACCCACAGATTCAAAGGTGTGTCTATTAAACAGTGCTGGTGACATGGGATGAAGGAACAGCGGAAGTGCTACTGAGGTCTGTCTCTGTATCCAAAACAAGTGGCCTGGCCAACTGAAGGGAGAAAGAGGCTCCTGCCTGTGAAAGCCCTATAGACACAAGCCAGGACGCTGCAGAGAAAGCCAAGTGGACAGTGTGCGCAGCTGGGCTGGGAGTTGTTCAATATGCAAAGTGCGCCTTCAGCCCAATGTAAAAATCAGGGCCATGGCTCCTGTCTACAAGCCCAGTGCGGGGGTGGGGGACAGATGCACCCCTGAGCCTCCCTAGCCAGTAAAAAGGTCCACCCAGGTTCAACGAGAAACCCTGTCTCAGAAAACACGAGGTGGAGACGGGGAGACACTTGACACTGGCCTCTGCATGTACATGTATACCATACACATAAATGAACACACACACACACACATGCACACACACAATACATTTTAATGAAATGAATTCCACTGATGACCTTCACTAATCTGGAATTTAGTTCCCTTTCTTCTTCACCTGACCAAAACCTACTTTCTCCTCCAGAGGTCAATCAGAGAGCTGCCATGCCACTGATATGGAACCTCAGGTTCTATAGTTTATATATGGTTGGTTCCTTCCAAGCCATGTGGAAATTGAGCCCTCCTTATGAGATGTTAGGAGGCAGAGCTAGGTGGAAACTTTGTAAGGTGATTAGGGTCTCGCTCTCACGGATGGGCTACCCCACTCATGAGTGAATGAACTGCAGGCCAAATGGATTTTATCTGGAGAGTGGGTCTGCTCTAGAGGCCAGTCTGACTGGGCCTCTCTCACACTCCTTGTCTTTTACGTGATGCGCTGTCTGTCTCATGACACTGAGTAAGCAGGCCATCACTAGATGTGGCCTGTTGACCCAGGCGTAAATTAACTTCTTTTCTTTAGTCTGTGGTGTTGAATCATTTGCAACAAAAAACAGACTAAGAGAGCAAACGTTCTGTGGCGATGGCAGAGTCTGTGGGCTGTCAGAACTCCCAGCGGCTGCCGGCCCCTCAGTGAGCCAGCACCAAGAGAACTAACAACGTGAGAAACAGCCAAGGAAGGTTCCAGTTCTCCTGGGCAGTGGGAAATGGAGGCTGGATCCCAGCTGTCGTCTCCAGGCTTAGGATGGAGCAGGGCTGCAGGTGGAGGAGGGTGCGGTCACCTGCTGTGCACCACGGAAGGACAGTGACTTTTCTGTGCACACCAGGAGAATGTGGAGATGCCCGAGGTCTGCTCCCTGCTGCCTGGACTGCATTCAGCTTCTCCACATGGGAAGCCCTGGAAAAAAGGGCTGGAGCCAGGCAGATATGATTCCCATGATGGTTCTCACGGCTTTGGCTGTGGGACCCTGGGAAAGCCACCTAACATTCCTGATCTTTTTTTTTTTTTTCTTTTCTCTGGAAATACATGCAGACTATTTAGCTCCTGTCAGTACTGAATCACCTGCTTTGAAAACTTCCTCCTTGTAGAGGCTTTGATGGGTAGAGAAGGTCAAGGCATTCTGAGCTTCTTGCTCTTCAAAGCAAAAGCAGGCAGTGCCCATGTCATAGGGATCAGGAAGTATAAAGTATTGGCAGCCTCTGTTGCAGCGATTTCAAAGGTTTCTGCATCCTTCTTTGTTGCTGGAGGCTGTTTAATGGATTTAGTCTTGGGCAATGACCCTTCTGATTAAGCAAAGCATGATCCCAGATTTCCAAAGAGTTTCATTTCTCTGTATGACAACTCTTCACCGGTTCCCCTGGACGGGGCTGGCGCAGGTGGGGAGGTGTGGACATAGCTGCTCCTCTGCAGATGCAGGACTTCCTTGAAAGGAACCTCTTTTGCAACCTCTGGGTTGGTCTCTTCCTTGATAAAGCATTGCTTATTCTTATTCTCTTTCCCACGTGACCTTCAAGCCTTAGGTCGCAAGCTTTACAGGAGACCCTGCAGGCGTCTGCAAGCCGTGAGAGCCTGTCTGCACAGATGGGAGGGAAAGATGGAAAGAAATGGCTTGGGCCTGCCAACTTGGTCTGTTAATGGGTTACACATGGCATTTCCAAGACAAACTCAGCCAGTTTGGGAAGCAGCTTGATTTGTGACTTTAGATTTGAGGTATCGTGTGTGTGTGTGTGTGTGTGTGTGTGTGTGTGTGTGTGTGTGTGTGTAAGGGGATTTCTTAGACTGGCTTACAGACTGTGGTTCAGGTAGCCCAACATGTCTGTCTCACTATGAAAAGACAAAGAATCCAGTAGTTCATTTTTTGAGCCTGATGTTCCAGTCTAGCACCGGAGCCCTAGAGGATCCCTGGAGATCTGCTGGTCTACACTTGACCCCTGAAGAAGTTAATTCTAACACAGGAGGAGGATAGCTGCAGCAGCCGAACAGATGAACTTGCCAGCAAGAGTGAAGGCAAGCAGGCAGAAGCTTCCTTCTTCTCCCATGTCCTTTTTACTTGAGCTGCCGCTAGATGATGTGACTCAGACTTAGGGTGTGTCTTTCCACCACAAATAATTTGATCAAGAAATTCTTTCAGTGGTGTCCAGTGCCTTGGGTTTTAGATGATTCCAAATGCAGTCAAGTTGACAGCTAAGATCAGTTCTCACAACTGTCTCCCCTTCTTATTTGGCCTGGGAACCGCAGCCCACAGAATGGTGCACCCCACATGGAATGTTTTCCCCAGAGGGGTACCCCAGGTCTGTCTCCTAGGCAATGATTCTAGGAGCTGTCAAGCTGATGGTCCCCGTTACCACAGCAGCCACTGACAATGGTTTGGTGTAAGCACTGTGTGTTAGCTGGGACTGAATTCTCTGCTCCAGGCTGGCCTCAGCAGAGCAAAGTACTCTTCCTGCACATGGGAGGAGACAGTACAGGTGTCTGATGAAGCAGCAATGGTTTACCTTTTATCCTACAAAAGGCAGGATAAAAGAGGGCACCATCCCAGAGCCAGCCAATGCAAGGAACAGTGTCTTCAGGAATGGAGTGAGCGCACACGGAGCAGCCTCAGCCTCCGGGGTTTAAAGGGGAGCTTTCCCCGACACTCAGAAGCCTGGCTTCCTACGTCTGCACAGCTTGGGGGTGAGGCAGAGCACCCATGTCTGGAGCAGACGGTGCACCATCGTCATGAGCCACTTCTTAGCCTAAGAAGTAGGATCATAATAACACCTATCTCCTACAATGCTCACACAGAGGCAGCGAGCCCCGGGAATAGCCCAACGCGTAGAGGCTGTTAACACCATCCTTGCTAATCTCAGAAATGCCAGGAAAGGGGCTTAGAGCATTAAGCAAAGACCTCCTACAGACGCTTGCCAGGATCATCCCAGGTGTAGGAAGAAGAGGCATTCTTTGCTCCTGTGGACCCTGAGAAGACAAACCCCACTAGAGTTCCCAGGCTGGGCCTTCCCTGAAACCACAGAGCCGCTAGATGCAGTAGCATGTCTAAGTCTCATCTTCCCAGAGCTGATTCAGGCAGAGAACTGACCTAGAAAACTACTGGAAACTGGTACTGTGGTCTGAACCCATGCTGCTCCACCCATCCTCCCCCAAGCTGGCTTTGTGGAAGAAGCTTCAGAAGTCCCTCCCAGCATGCCCTGTGCTCCCTCTAGCTCCGTCCTTGGGCACTCCCCCTGTACATACCAGCTCCTTCCTTGGGCACACCCCCTTTTTAGTCTCTATAACTTTCCTTGGGCATCCCCTGGGCCCTCTAGCTCTTTCCTTGTGAGAACCTCATACTCTCTAGCTCTTTCCTTGGGCACACAAACTTTGGAAATGGAGCCCTCATGCTGTCCCCAGATGTGGGTGCTCCTCAGCCACTCTGCTTTTCTTTGTGTGGTTACTGCCTTCTGGAAGTTTCCCTCCAACCTGCACCCCCACAATAGGCCAACGGGTCTGTTATTCCACATCACTTGGCATGGCCTCCCGCTGGAGCATCTGCTGTGTAGGGGCCATGACTTCTTCCCTTGTTTATTCCTACTTCTGGTTCAAGTGTTTATTTTTCCACACAGCAAACATTTTTTTAAGCCTGTGCTAAGTAAGTCTGTGAGTTATTGAATGAACTCAAGTACAGAGAAGTCACGATACAAAACACTTTCACTTATTCATTTACTAAATCTGATTCCTTGTAACCACGCTGAGCACCGATGGAGCGCCTGTTGTCTGGGAAGGCATGTTTTACTGTCTAGACGCCTTTGGTCTCTCTGGAAGCCTCGGGCCCAGGGCTCAGGGCCTGCCCAGGCGCTTGCGTACTCTAAAGTAGAGGGCAGAAGGCAAGCAGACACGATGTTCTCAGTTGTTAAGGTGCATATGAACACACACACACACACACACACACACACACACACACACACAGAGAGAGAGAGAGAGAGAGAGAGAGAGAGAGAAGGGTAGGTAAACCATTGCTGCTTCATCAGACACTTTGGGGGCTTGTTTTGGACAAGAATTTAAAGGGAAAATATTGAAAATGGTAATAAAATTATGAGAAAAGAGGAAGAAAACCAACTCAAACGTGTTTGAGAAGCAGGCAGCGCTGCTCCTGCTCCTAGCCCTGAATTTGATCTCTGAAATGAAAGCAGAAGAGGCATGGCTCTACCACTTAGTCTCCCGTAAGTGACTCAGTCATTATCTTTCGTCGTTTCTGTTGGTCTGTGGATAGCTACTTTTATAAGAAGGGTGGAAGCATATTGCTGTGGTGTTTGGTAACCCGATTCCGTTTTCCTTCTCCTGCTGTAGCACCCTGATCTGTGTTCCTGACCCAGTGTGCTACCTTCTGCAACTGTCTCCATGTTTACCTGGTCACTTATTTGTCATGTGCAGGAAGTTTAATGGATACAAATTATACATGAGAGTCTCTTGCTTCTCTGTTGTTGTTTTTATAAGAACATAAAGAAAGGATACTGTTTAACCCTTTCTATGCTGTGACCCACAAAACTATATGTAAAGTCCTCTAGAGCAAGACTGTATTTCTAGTCTCACTAAAAAACAAAAACACGGGCCCAGCTGGCCTGCCTAGGTGAAGGTTCCTGGCCTGCGTTGCTGCCTCAGGCCATGCCAATGGTCATGGGCTGTGCTGCCACAGAAGCCTATGTTAGTATCTGGACCCCTAATGTCACGAGGGTCGTGTCTGAGTCAGTGATCTTACTGACATCGCATCTGCATTGATGACTGTGGCCTGTGTTGCCACTGAATGCAGGGCAGATGGTGGTAGTTTAGGCTGTGGCTGGAAGCCATGTTGATGTCCCTGACCTCAGCTGCATTAAGGGCCTTAGCTGGGTCTAGGGCTCTGCTGCAGCCGGGAGACCTGTTCACAGTCTGTGTTGACACCAGAAACCATGGGTAGGCTCAGGATCCATGCTCCCAAGGTCAGTAGAGAGCAGATAAGCTCCTTTCGCAGTCATATCCATGACTGCAGGCACACAGTTGAAAAAGAGGTTCACAGAAGACTTCTGTGAGAACCCCTCCTTCAGCTCCAGTCCCCTCAAAATAGTAAAGCATAGACAGGAAGCCATCAGAGAGAACCCATAAATGCTGTGAGGGGATGTTGGGCGTTTCCCTCCACGGTAGATGACCTCCGGCAGGGGAGCAGAAGAAAGAGGGCTAGGTTCCTCTCAGGCAGCAGGCCCCGGAGAGTTTGCGCAGGCCCCAGTGAGTTTATATGGAACTCCCCACCCCCACCCAGAGATGGGAGGTCAGAAGGGCATGGAGGCTGGACAGGGAAGGACTGGGAAGTGAACGTAATAGGAGTGTATGGTATGAAATTCCTAAAGAATCAATAAAAATGTTATGTCAGAAGACAAAAAAAATGCTACACAATATTCTATGACACGTCTGAGCCGTCTTTGCTCAGCTATTCCCTTAGTTATAGTAATTAATTTTTGCCTATTATTATTATTACCAAAATAGCAACGTTGCAAGTATATACACACACAGTCTTACTTTGTGGTGTGGGCTAGGCTCAGACGCCCTCTGTGTCGGCCTTCTGAGCGGCAGCTTGAGTGTGCCATGTACTACTACACATACACAGAAATGCTGGGTCCTGTGTGCAGCTGAGTGAACAGATCTGTAGACACAGCATCCGGATCAAGAGCAGATTATCAGGGTCTGGAGAGATGGCTCAGCGGCACAAACACTGGGTGGGCATGGCAGCCAGCCCTCGATCCCAGCTTCAGGAGGGGGTAAGGAATCCCTAGAGCAAGCTGGTGGCAAGACTATCATTGAGTTCCAGGTTGAAAGCCCCTGCCTCAGTGAATAGAGTGGAAGAACAACTGATGATGACTCCAGACATAAACTTGGGTCTCTACATGCACACACACACACACTAACAACACAAGATTATTGGCTTCCAGCAGTCCCTTCATGATCCCTCCCGGTCACCATGCCCAGCCCTCACCAAGGAAAGCTACCATTCCCACTTTATCTCCAGGAATTACTTTCGCCTCTTTCTGAAAATTGACGAGCGTATTTACACAGTCCACACTCTTGCCCTTACCACTCTCTGGCAAGATGATTCCATCATTGCTTGAAGCCTCTCCATTCCTTGCTGCAAAGATTTATGCTGTATAATAATGCCAGGCAGTCATTCTGTTTCTATCTTCTTGACCTGTTCACAGCATGGACCTGGTGTCTGTTCCAGAGGGTTTACCTATTCTGAGTGTTCTAGCAGAGTGTCCTCTTCTGAGTGTTCTGGCAGAGTGTCCTCTTCTGAG
>NW_026596240.1:13526271-13533260 GCF_907164565.1 Psammomys obesus | reverse complement strand
GTGTTCTGGCAGAGTGTCCTCTTCTGAGTGTTCTGGCAGAGTGTCCTTCCTCTTCTGAGTGTTCTGGCAGAGTGTCCTCTTCTGAGTGTTCTAGCAGAGTGTCTGTCCTATTCTTCCATTCGGTAAGATGCTCTCACGGCCTGTGCTGTACAGCGTGCACCCCTTTCCGTGCCTGAACTGTGCGCTTGTATGCCTTAGTTACATATCTGTCTATTGGTTGCTGTTTTGAACCTCTGCGCCAACCTGTTTGGTTTTTTGTTTGTTTGTTTGTTTTGTTTTGATTCTTTGAGGCATGTCTGGTTGTCAACTTGATTGGACTAAGAACCACCCAGGACATCAGTGAGACACACCACACCCATGGAGGCATCTGTGAGGGACATTTGTAGACACTAATTGCATAAGATTTACCCTGAATGTGAGTGACAGCCAGACTAGGCAAAAGAGAGCAAGGAGGCAGGCAGCTTGGGCGGGAGTCTCTGCCGCTCTGCTATCTGTGGTGGGGATGTGAGCAAGGTCCCCAGCTGGGAGTGCTGCTGCATCCACTCAACACTCTCTTCCTTCAGACTGTGCGCTAGGTCAGCGCTTCCTCCCTGGAGCTGCTCTTGGCTGCTATTTGTTAAAAAAAAATAATAAGAAGAAAGGTAACTAATCCAGGGTCTACACCTAGAAGGGGAATCAGTGCACTGTCCAGCAACTGTATTCAAGTAACCAAGGGACCACTAACCTGCTTTCCAAAGCGGCTGGTCACGTGACACTCTTCCGAGTGCTGAGTGCGGATTCTAATCTCTCCATGTCTCCCTGACACTATTGAAGGGCCTCATTACATCGATGGACAATTGCACAGACATTAAAGCAAGGTTTCTAAAAAGTTAAAAATAAAACGAGCTTTCTGGATCTACTTCAGTAGTGAAGTGTCTGCCTGGCACCAAGCCCCGGCTTCCAAAATCTTAAAACTAGAAAAAAGAGAAATTGCTTACAACGGTACAGCAGTCCCTCAGATACTAATTTTTAGTAGGCAGATGTTAAAACTGCAGACACACTCTGAATCTCAATTAAGTGAAAACTGTCAGTGAAATGTGTCCAGTGTTCGTGCAACCAGATTAATTACAGACGTTCCTCGTGTTCTCCTCCACTTTCCTTCGTCTTTCTGAATGCTCGCACTCTCGCGATACTGCGTGCCGTTAAAGGAGCAGCACATTCAGAAAGGCCCAAGCTGCCCAGTCATTTTCCTAAAACATGCCCTCCTCAGCTGCCACTCAGGTAAAGTCTCAAAACTTTTAAAGGGATTTTAAAAAAAGTTTAAAAGAAAATACTTAAAAAGCCATAGCATGAGAGAAAACTATTTGAACACAAATGTAGGACAAAGGACTCATTTCTATACTGTAAGAAGAATTCTTAGAACTTTTTGATAGAAATGTCAATACAATATATTGCTGTTTCTGTATTGCTCATATAGTCCCCAAATGTTAAAATAGGGATTCTTGTAATGTATTCTCAGTAATAAATAGATGTTTTAACACCACCAGCAAGAAAGACACACCACTGGCAAAAGGAACAGGCTTAGTGCCTTCAAACTCTGCTGGGAATATGAATGGGTACAATTTTTCTGAGGGGCCATTTTGGCACAAATTATTTTCCTAAGAAAATGCATGTCCAGGAATTTGTTCAAAAATTGATTGTTAGCTCTAGAAGCTTTTAAGAGCTTGTATACTGCTTAAATGGCTCCAACAGGGAGTTGGGATGAGGAGACACGATACAATAAAATTACATGCAGCCAATAAAATATTGTTATAGAAATATAAAGATTAGCATCACAGTGTGTAAAAGGAGAAGGAAAATGAGTGGGGCTTACAGATATATTTCTTTAAAACGCATATACCTATTTAAAGTGAACATTAAAATTCAGTAATTGTGATTTCATTTGGTGTGTGTGTGTGTGTGCCTTTACGCCTTTACATTTTCTTCTTAATCACCTAATGTCTTAGTTTTGTGCTTTAGAGCAAATATTTTAAATTCTTACAGGCCGGAGGCCAGGAAACGTGAGCTCAAGGCAGAGAATGTGTTATCTGGTGAGAGCTGGTTTGCTGGGTCCTTAGATGGCGGAAGGCAGAGGGGGAACTAGGGCCAGCTCCCACCACATGCTCTCTTTAAGGCATCCATGTGAACTAGGCACTTCCCAGCATTTCTTTAAGA
Organism: Psammomys obesus; assembly: GCF_907164565.1. Lineage (NCBI taxonomy): Eukaryota > Metazoa > Chordata > Mammalia > Rodentia > Muridae > Psammomys > Psammomys obesus. Next base: position 13,531,067 of record NW_026596240.1, on the reverse strand, counting down.
GTCTAATTCTCAGTATATCACAAGACACACCTGAATTCTGGAGGAGATACAGTCAAACTAACACACCTATTGAAAAATGTTCATGTTTCCTCCAAAATGGTCTGTGTTTCCTAGGAAGTGGCCCATGTTTGCTAGGGAATGGTTCAATCCTGGGGCTTTAATTGTATTTTGTTCTTAGAAAAGTCAATTAAGGGTCTTTCTTTAGGCCCCTTTCTTTTGCTTATGCAGTTTCTGACTGTCCATCTGGTCAAATGTGGCAATTCTCCACACTCCCCAATCCTTGAAGGATGGATAACTCTTCCACCTCTTTTCTAAGTTCCTGAGTTGTTGTGTTCTCTCTCTCTCTCTCTCTCTCTCTCTCTCTCTCTCTCTCTCCATGCTTGCATAAAAGTCCTGTGTTTTAGATACTCTGGTGTAGGTTTAGCAGGATAGTCTAAATTTCAGATAGGGAGACATGATGAACACCAGGGACTTCCAGAGGATGGGAATCAGGCAGCCATAGGTCTGGCAGGACTTGCTTTGTGTCATCTGTGTACTAAGTGGTGCCTGACATATGAATTATCTATTTTCTGTCCTACTGTCTCCCACTTACTCTTCATGATCTTTCCCTATTCTCTTCTCCTGCTTGCTCTGCTTCAACAAATAGTCCTTTCTTTTTTCTGGTTCATCTACATATTGCCTATGTAGATGGTCATAAGGTCATGATCCTGCCCTTTTCCACTCACAAGCTCCTCATTCCTTATGCCAAGACCTTTGGGTGTTTGCTCCGAGCTTTTCTTGAGGACATTACAGGGGCCGTTACTTTTCTCTTCCAGGCACTTTTTCCACACCCTTCTCTTCGACATGAAGGAATTCTCAGGTCTTAGGCAAGGAATGTTTTCTAGATCACAGTGGCTTGGTCAAGTATTGGGATAGAAAATAAACTGGCCAGTCATAGCCTCTCCATGTTGTTCATTATCCCATTCAGACAGAGCCTGCAACACTGCCTGCTGCTGTGTATAGCAGCTTGAGAAGCGAGCTTGCGTGGAGATGAGCTGCATGGGAAAAGCATCTTCCATGATACATTTGTTCCCTGGTCTAGGAGTGCCTTCCATGGATCCCTTCTTCACTGTCTCTTAATGAATTAATCTTTATGGAGATAAAGGAGACTTGTATTAGATTGATCTCAAATACCCCCAAATGTTGGGCCTGATAAGGCCTGCTGCATCTACCTGAGCCTGGCTCGAGTTTGGAGACCTGCCTTTAGCTTCTGATTTAAGAGGCACCACTTCCGAGTGAAAGTGATTTAGCATGTCCGCCTTAAAATCAACCCTGCCTGGGAACTGTGGAGTTTTGTCGCTGGCCCACCTCTCCCTGCACTACCTAACCTTGCCCTCTACGTCATTTTACCTCACTTCCTTAATCCTGCCTCTTTACCCAAACCTATAAAAAGGACCACTTTATTCAATAAACCGAGTTCCTGCTTTGACAGATCTCCAGGCTTGGTTGTGTTTTATTCCCTGGGGTATCCGGGGAGGTCCAGGCCGTCGACACTCACCATCCTGCTCAGCCACGGAAGGCGTCCAGCTGGACTGGCCACTCTCCTCTCAGCTCCACCTTCCAGATATGGACCCGGCACGCAAACTCTTACGTATTGTGGTTTTATGATTTCAAATTCTATACCCCCAGACAGACTTCTGGTCCAGTGTCTGCTTAGCATTATGCCTGGCAACACATCTCATCTTTATCTCAAAGTCAGCAACTCTGAAGCTGGTCTCTCTTCTTTCCACAGCCAGCTCCTTTTGTTTCTTCCAGTGGGACCAGGTCTGCTTTGAGATATCAAGAGTCAATATTTTGAATAAAATTTTAACTGATTACATGTTTGTCGCATATGATCTGCCACTGAGGTTAAGATACTTGGACTTGACCCTATGAAGTAAAGATGAATCATGAAAGTTGCCAGTCTTAGATAGTCGTGGTTCATTTAAGGTCCTGGAAGTGTTATTCTAGCATCAGTGTTCAGCAGGCAGAATTGTGCCCTAGGTAGCTACCTATGGGCGTGAATTTCCCAGGGAAGAAATCAAGGCCTCATCTTGGCTTGGGGTTTTAGTATGATTTATTAAGATACATTTAGACCTGTCAGTCTCCTTTTCTGCCTGTACCTCTCATATATATCTGTACTTACCTTTGTAATCTTTCCATGTTCTAAGTCACGTCTATATTTGTGTCTACATGTGTTTAGATCTGAAATCTGTGCCATCAATGTCTAGACCCACCTACATATGTAGTCTTGCTTTAGGCTTTAGACTCATATATTCATATATATCCTGAAAATTCCGCCCAAACATCTCTCAGCCATGTCAACCTCATTATTTCTTCATTGCCTGCTTCCTTTATGTATTATGTGCCTGAGTAGCCTCATCTCTGTGTACTTGACTTCAAAATCTGTGACCTTTGGATGTAATATTCATCCCTCAGCTCTAACCACCTCTCTGCAGTCTTCCTAACTCTATCTTAGAAATGGCTCAAATCTTCCCCTCCTTCATGGGCACCACCTCCTCAAATCTGTGTTCCGTGGTCTTAGGTTTTTTTTTTTTTTTTTTTTTTTTTTTTGTTTCTATAACAAATTATCTGAGAACAAATAATTTATCAAGATTAGAATTTTTCCAGTGCATGATTTGGGAGTCTAAAACATTCAGGAACAAGTCCCCACCAACAGTTTTGCATGTAATGGGACTTCTTGTTGCATGTAAGATGGTAGTTGGCTTCACATGACGTGGCTACCCAGAGAGGGAGCTTGCTTTTGCAAGAAAACCATTCCGTGCTCAGTCATAAATGGGACATCTGAGCTCCCACAACATGAAAAAGAGGGCAGAAAGATTTTAAGCCTTGCCAGGCCACAGAGGAGGACAATGCAGCCAGTTCGGATAAGACTGAATAAGCTAGGGTCAGATGGAAGTGGAGGAGGACCTCCCCTGTCCATGGACTTGGAGAGTTGCATAGGAGGAGATGAGGGAAGGAGGGTGGGATTGGAAGGTGATGAGGGAGGGGGCTACAGCTGAGATACAAAGTGAATAAACTGTAATTAATATAAAAAAATAAAAATTTAATTAAAAAAAAGATTTTCAGAGCCAGAGGTCAGGAAAGACCAGGGTGAAACAGTAACCTCTAGACAGGACAAGATCACTTTACTAATGAACTCACAGCAGCCATGGTAGCCAGCACAAGACCTGTACAAGATCAAACCAGTCCACATTCCATCACAGAGTGGGAAGGGGTTCATGAGCCTCCACCCTTAGCTGAGGGACTGTTAACAATTAATGGTCTTGGAGAGAGATTCGGTTTCCTGTGGTTCTTCACAGCCACACTTTGGTGGATGGCTTCACACCCACAAGGAGATCTGGCAGCACAAATTGTACTGTATTTAAGTCATATTTTTGTTTTATGAGACAGGGTTTCTCTGTGTACCCCTAGTTGTCCTGGATTCAACGTGTAGACCAGGCCGGCCTTGAAATCAGGGAGATCCACCTGTCTCTACCTTCTGAGTGCTGGGATTAAAGGCATGTGCCACCACACTCTGCTTTAAGTTGTAATTTTTTAAAGAACACAAAGTTGGGGAATAAGGAGGTTGGAATAGATCTGGGAGTACTTAGGGGATGAGTAGGGAGTCCATATCATCAAAATATATAGTATGAAATTCTCCAAGAATGAAAATATTAAAAATTAAAACCATCCACTATATAATCCATTACTGTATGTATTAAGTCCCTCACACGTGCCTGATGTAATCACCTCCAAATGCTATTGACATATACATTTGGAGCAAAGTTTCAAGCACATGACACTTAGTGGGCATATTAAAATGATAACATCATCCTTTTGTTATCTTTCACTAAACAAGTATGATTACTTCTTCTTGTCAGAAGTCTCAGCACATCCTACCTGCTGTCAATGTAGGAATTAGAATGTTCATTTCAGGGCATTAAAGTAGCCAAGACAATCTCTGACTGGAAGCCTTAAGGCTCACCCTTTGCCTCATGAAGTCAGATATAAGTATCTTTTTTCTTTAAGATTTATTTATTCTTATTTTTATGTGACTGATTGTTTGCATGTATGTATGTATGCATGTATGTATGTACCTTGTATGGTCAAGCTGCCCAAGTAGACCAGAAGAGGATATTGGATCCCTTGGAACTGGAGTTACAGATGTTTGTGAGCTGCTGTGTAGGTGCTGGGAACCAAAACTGGGATCTTTGCAAGAGCAGACACTGTTAATAACCCCTAAGCTACCTCTCCAGCCCCCGTTCAAGTGTCTTTTCCTCGCCCAAAGTGATGAAAATGACAGAAGGAAGGCATTCTAACAGGTATGGGAAAGCACTAAATTATTCAAAATAAGTTTCACGCCAGGCTTCCAAAGCAATTGGCTGATGAGAACTGGTAAGACAAAACCCAGGCCAAGATGGAGAGGGGCTGTCTAAAGATGGCCTAATTTCACAGTGAACTCAGACTTGCTGGTGTGTAAAAAGTCAACTTAAAAGCTGCTCTCTGATAAGGGGATGGAGCTCCTTCTTGTTTCTGCTCTCTCCTTCCTCTCGTGATGAAGATCTCATGGACACCAGTAGTCCTTCCTGGGTCCTATCTGCTTCCTCCCTAGATTCAGTCTTTGAGTGTTATTTACTTCCACCAGTGGTCCATCCTGCCGAGTCACAGCTGTGCACACACACACACACACAGACACATACAGACACACACATACAGACAAGTACACAGACACACACACACACACACACACACACACACACACACACACACACACA